>NC_142470.1:5896414-6205164 GCF_049115385.1 Moschus berezovskii
CTCAGTTGTGTCCGACCCTTAGCGACCCCATGGACTGCAGCCTACCAGGCTCCTCCATCCATGGGATTTTCTAGGCAAGAGTACTGGAGTGGCTTGCCATTGCCTTCTCCACTATATAGCACAGGGAACTATATTCAGTATCCTGTGATAAACCATAAAGTGAAAGTAACCCAGTCCTGTCCAACTCTTTGCGACCCCATGGACTATACAGTCCATGGAATTCTCCAGGCCAGAATACTGGAGTGGGTAGCCATTCCCTTCTCCAGGGGATCTTCCCAACCCAGGGATTGAATCCAGGTCTCCCGCATTGCAGGCAGATTCTTTACCAGCTGAGCCACCAGGGAAGCCTGATGAACCATATTGGAAAAGAATATTTTTAAAAAAGAATGTATACAAAAGTAAAGAAAAAAAAAAGAAAATTATTTTATGACAATGTGACTAAATAATTAGCTAATTAAATTTTAAAAGAATGCACATATACACATATATGTATAAAACTGTATATGTTCATATACATATGAACTGAATGGGGCTTACCAGGTAGCACAGTGGTAAACAATCTGCCTGCCAATGCAGGAGACACAGGAGACACAGTTTCGATCCGTGGGTCAGGAAGATCCCCTGAATAGAAATGATAACCCACTCCAGTATTCTTGCCTGAAAGATCCCATGGACAGAGGAGCCTGGTGGGCCACAGTCCATAGGGTTGCGAAGAGTGGGATGTGACTGAGCGGCTGAGCACATGAAACCAAATCACTTTGCTGCAGAGCAGAGCTTAACACAACATAGTAAACCAGCCATACTACAATAAAACCGTAACTAAAAAGGAAACAAACAAAATGAGCCAGACACATAAAGAAAAAACACACACTAAGTTCTCCTGTATAGCACACGGAACTATATTTAATATCATGTAATAAACCATGCCAGGCCTTCACTGGGAGCTCAAATGGTAAAAGAATCTTCCCGCAATGCAGGAGACCTGGGTTCAATCCCTGGGTTGAAAAGATCCCCTGGAGAAGGAAATGGCAACCCATTCCAGTATTCTTGCCTGGGGAATCCCATGGACAGAGGAGCCTGGTGGGCTATAGTCCATGGGGTCACAAAGAGTCCAACACAACTGAGCGACTAACTTTCACATTTTTTTAATAAACCATAATGGAAAAGGGTAAAAATAAACAATTAAGTCTTTTAGGATATTCAAAAATAAAATAAACAAAAACATCAGATTAAATCACTTCCTTGCTTAGGACACTTCTGGCAGCTTCCCTGTTCCCAAGAATAACATCCACATTCATCTTTGCCTGACTCTGCCCATCTGTGACCAAACCTGCTCCCTCACCCAGTACATACGTTGCAGCCAGAGGTGTTGACACCAAGGACGTGTGTGCTTTTGGCGCTGTCTGCATGGAACGCTCTTCCTCCCAGGTCTTCGTGTATCTCCTCCTCACTTAGATCTCAGCTCATATATCACCTTCTCAGAGAAACCTTCCTGACCACCTTATCTGGACTAATCCTGTTTTTATCACTTGATCCTGTTTTATTTCTTGTCATTGAATTTTCCCCTGGTTAGGGAACTAGACCCCACATGCCATGCAGAGCAGTCTCAAGTGAAAAAATAGAAAAACAAACCCAGGGACTCTTAGAACAGCACTCAGCAAATATCTGTGGAATGAATGAATTTATTCCGCAAGCATTTCTGGAGCGTTTCTACCCAGGGTGTTTGGTCAGGAGCTCAGGGATCAGAGGGTTGAGAGGAGGACAGAAAAGACCTCCTGACAGCAATGGTGCTTGAATGAGCCTTGAAGGCAAGGAACTGTTGACACTTGGGAGTTGGGTTGAGGGTGACAGAGAACTCTGGGTGAAAGTAACCAAAAAGGAAATCAGGAAAAGTGTGAAAACAGAGGCAGCAGGAATCCTCTAGCCCTGAGCTCTTTGGAAGCAAGGAGTCCTAACCACTGGACCACCAGGGAATTCCTCCCCTCACCCCCTGATCCCCAGAAGTTTTGCAATCAGAGATGTGCACAAAGATTTCCACCCAAGGACCTCATGTTTTGAGGACTGCCTCTCCCCAAAACATTAGAAACTGTTTTGATGCCTATGGCAGCTTATAAGCATGTCCACCAATTTTAAGAATGGCAGTCTGTGCCTGCTTGTCTTACATCTGGGCAGGCTTGTGACTAAGGCAGCTGTCCAACACCTTGATAACGCATGTCAGAAGTGCCTCTACAGGACTCCAAAGACTGATCAGAACAGACCAGGTAGCCTTGTTCTCCCACAATACCCACCTTGAAGCCCTGAGCCAACATGCACAAAGTTTGACTTCCCCAAGGCAGCCATGCCATGGGAAGCAGTCAGGATGGGTGCTAACAAGCCATTGTCCTTAATCTCTCCCACCCCGTCATGGCCATGCGGCCTAGCAGGCCAGCCCCAAGGTGGGAATGAAACTGAGAGCTTAGAATATCTGTTCCTTCACTTCAAGAGCTCCAAGGATAATGGCTAACAGAAAGGGCAGGACATGGGGTGATGGACAGCTGCCTTAGATGCCCCTGGGGGATGACCAGTGAGGTGGGTGGTAGAAGCAGCCACAACCCTTCACTCCACCAAAGGCATCCTTGTGTTAACAATGGTTTCAATTTACTAAGCACTTACTACACACCAGGTCCAAAGTTATGCATTTCACGTACATCTATTATCCCACTTAGTCCTCACAATCTCCTTAGGAGCGAAGTTTCACCCCATTTTTCATTTGAGGAAGTTGAGACACATAGACATTAATTCACTTGTCCAAGGTCACCCAGCTAGTGAATGGCCAACTAGAGTTTCAAACACAGAGCAGTGACCTCTATCTAGAGCTCTCTATACACAGAGGTACTGAACCATGCAATAAAAAAAAGATATGAAAGTCACATTGATTGGAAAAGAAATAAAACTGCCTTATTCACAGACAACATAATCATGTACAGAGAGGTCCTAAGGAATCTAACCTCCCAAAGCTACAAGAATGAATAAGTGAGTTTTCCAGGATTAAAGCTACAAGGTCAAGACAGCGCCAAAAGCACACATATCCTTGGTGCCAGCACCTCTGGCTGCAGCGTATGTACTGGGTGAGGGAGCAGGTTCGGTCGCAGATGGGCAGAGTCAGGCGAAGATGAATCTGGATTTTATTCTTGGGAACTGGGAAGCTGCCAGAAGTGTTCTAAGCAAGGAAGTAATTTAATCTGATCTGTTTTTATTTCTTATTTTATTTTTGAATATCCTAAAAGACTTAATTACTTGTTTTTACCCTTTAATCAGCTGGTCTATACCGCATTCCTATAGGATACACAGCAAGCCCTTCGGATTGAATCTGCAGCCTGACCGGGAGGTGGTGTATTTGTGCGCCTTTGTTGGGAGGAGGGGGACGTGCACTCTTGGGAAAGGAGCCTGAGGCTCCTGCTGGAAAAGTGAACAAAGTAAGAGATTAGGCTTTGAGTATCAAGTCTCCCAGCGAGGAGTGAAAGTCACTCAGTCGTGTCCAACTGTTTGGGACACGACTCTTTGGGCTGGGACATGACTCTTTGGTTTGGGACATGACTCTTTGGGACTGTATAGTCCATGGAATTCTCCAGGCCAGAATATTGGAGTGGGTAGCCTTTCCCTTCTCCAGAGGATCTTCCCAACCCAGGGATCGAACCCAAATCTCCCACATTGCAGGTGGATTCTTTACCAGCTGAGCCACCAGAGAAGCCCCAACCTGTGTGCAGTACCAGCCAATGCCTCCCTTCTAGCGCCACCAACGCTATCGAACACAAGCACTTTAGTCTGCAATTACAACCTGCTGCCAGCAGGTGGGTTCTGGAGCAGGGGCTGTTGCCCTTTAGATCTGCCGGTTGGAACTTCATTAAATTACCTACAGAAAGCAATTTAGATTTTTGATCAAGGGCCGGCCCACTGACTTTTATGAAGTCTGACACTGCATTGCAGTGAGAGGAGGGGAAGGCCAGGGGCCACCAGAGGCATCGGAAAATGTCTCGCGAGGAATCAAAGGCGAAGCAAGATTTGTAATGGGATGAAGAGGAGGAGTACGAAGAGTGATGTCCCCCACTGGCCCCAAAGACCTGCAAGTGAACAACTTGCAGGACCTTCAAGCAAGACCAGTCCCCCGAAGTACTGGATCTTTGGGAATACCTGAAGCTCCAAATGGGAATGGCCTGAATGTACAAGTGTGAATTCCAGCATCTTCAGGGGTGTGTGTGTGTGTGTGTGTGTATGTACACTGCTAGAATGCACAGAGAGGTGGGCCTGATGGATGCCAGCAGGTTGGAACGGTGACAGCCTCACGGCTGTTACGTGCCAAAGCACAGGCGTGAACTCACACTTCCCAGTTTGTGCACCTCCTCCTGGCCAGGAGGTCCTGGAGAGGAGAGCCAGGGTCTGGCCCTACACTGATGGCCTCCCTGCTCTTTGTTCGTCCTGAAGGAGGGTCCGGAAATGGGCACCAGAGCATTTTGAAATTCTTGTCGTTGGGAGGGCATTTGACGTCCATCTTGGTCCACCCGCACAGGCTGCATGGATTCCTTCATGGTCCATGAAAATTAATTTAAAAAGCAGCAAAGATTCGGGAGCAGGAACAAAGCAAGACACTGATATGTGAGAGTCAGCTGGAAACCAGGAGGAATCTGCCCAGCGCCTTGTGAGCTTGACTGCTTTATACTGTGGCCTTCTCTTTGGGGAGCTGTGACAAGGATGGTTATTTTAAAAACCAGTAGGTGAAACAACTCTTCCTGCCCGCTCTCCAACTCCTAGATATTTTCCACATTTCCCTTTCATGCAGGCAAAAGCGTCGACCCATTCAGATGCTAAGTGGTAAATGTTCCAAGTAATTTTTATTTTAGAATACAAGAGAGGTACAAATGTATTTACAGTTGTACATGTACAATCAAATAATATATATCACAGGTTCGTAAATATCATTTAAGATAAATATTTACAAAGTTAAAGTGACCGTTTTCTGGAAGTAGAACACAGGTTCTTGAAAACTATACATTTTATACTTTTCATCAATATTATAGTTTATTTTACAAAACGCCCTAGGCGGGATTCTAGTAAATGACCGCAAGGTGGGAAAGGCGACACTAGAGGGCGCCCACGGCCCGGAGTGTGGGGAAACCGGACGGAGTCCAGGGCGGAACCTCCTGGCATCCCGCACAGCTCGGAGATGCTTTCCGGGCCGAAAAGCCAGTCTTAGCCTCCTGGTGCCGGAGGGTGGCGAGGAGGGCCCGGCATCCCCTTTCCAAGCTTGACGTTAGAGCTGAAGGCGAGGCGGCGTTGGTCCAATTCTCTCATTTTACAGATGGGGTTAGGGAAGAGTAAGCCCAAAGAGAGGCAGGCCTTATTCCAGGGAGTGGATTTCTATTTTGCCTTGGTGCGTGCTTAAGTCGCTTCAGTCGTGTCCGACTCTTTGCAGCCCTGTCGGCTGTAGCCCACCAGGCTCCTCTGTCCATGGGATTCTCCGGGCAAGAATACTGGAGTGGGTTGCCATACCCTTCTGCAGGGGATCTTCCCCACCCAGGGATCGAACCTGGTCTCCTGCATGGCAGGCAGATTCTTTACCGCTGAGCCACCGCCGTTTTGCCTTCCTTCTCAGCCTGTTTGGCACATTTGTGCCTTGTGTGTCCCCAGGGAGCCCATTGTGGGGGTGCGGGCAGGTGGCCCGAAGGAGAGAAGCCCCCCCTCCACGCCGTCCTGGCAGGGAAGGGCAGGTCTCTCCGGCCTCCCCGGGCTGCCCCTGAGCCCGCCAGCCCCAGCTCTCAAGTTGGGGGCGACACTGCAGGATAGCAGTCCCTGAGGAGGGAGGAGGAGAGAGATGGCGCGTGCCAGCCCCGCGGTCCGCTGTGCCCACCCTGGGACAGGGAGGTCGCTCTCCATTCCCAACACGCGGCTCTCTGTGAGGCTGATGGGGGTCTCCCTTTCCCTTCCCCTTCGCTGAGGACCCTCGGAGGCTTTCAGTCCCCTCTCCGGCCACCCACGAGGGCGCTATATCATCCCGGTCCCGACTCAAGAGGCGCGCGACTCGGGGACCGTCTGAAGAAGAGGTGGCCGAGGTCGGGGAGGGGGAGGGAAGGCCTGGGAGAGGGACTTCGCCCCTCAGGGTCCTCGTGTGCGAAACTGGGGCGAAGAGGGTAAACCTTGGCGTCACTTCTGGGGCGCGCCTACAGAGCCGGGTCCGGCGGTCGCGTGCGGACGGGAGGTCGCGTCAGGAGAGATGACACCCGCGTGTGGCGCGGCGGTCCGGGTGTGGGGGGCGGGGCGCGCGCGGAGGGAGCGGGGGCGCGCACGCAGGCGCAGGCGCTCTCAGCACCAAGGCCAGCAGGTGTCGCGCGGCGGCCTGGGGTCTGGGCGGCGGGGGCGCGCGGGGGGGAGCGGGGGCGCGCGCGGGGAGCGGGGCCGCGCACGCGGGCGCAGGTGCTCACAGCACCATGGCCGGCAGGTGGTGCGCGGCGGCGGCGGCGGCGGCGGCGAGCGCGGGCGCGTGCGCGTGCGGCGCGGGCAGCGCGGGCGAGTGGGCCTGCAGCGCGGCGCTGGGCGGCCGGTGGCGCGCGCTCTTCTGGTGGGCGCGCAGACCGGCCAGCTGGGAGTAGGCGCTCTGGCACACCTGGCACTTGTAGGGGCGCTCGCCCGTGTGCAGGCGCACGTGGTTGCGCAGCGTGGACGACTGGCTGAAGCGGCGGTTGCAGAAGCGGCAAACGAAGGGCTTGTCCAGCGTGTGGATGCGCATGTGCGAGCGCAGGTTGCTGCGCGAGTTGAAGCCGCGGTGGCAGATGACGCAGCGCATGCGGCCCGCCGTGCCCGCCGCCGAGTCCGCGGGGTGGAAGTCCTCTGGCCGCGCGGGCGGGGTCCGGGTAGGGGGCGGGCAGGCGGGGAGGAGGAGAGAGAGAGAGCAGCCTCGTTAGCATCCCCGAGGCCGGCGGCTCGACACCCCCTCCCCCGTACGCCTTCCCGAGGGGCGCCCTCCCGGGGCTCAGCCGCCTCGGATCAGCGATCCGTCGGGGTGACCGCTCCGCAGACTGACCGCCGCACAGGGGTGGGAAGGGGCAGCGAGCGCCCTGACCTGGCATCCGTTAGGAGTTGGACTCCAGACCCATGCTGCGAGATCTCGGGGATTTAGTGACTTAGCCTCTCGGGGAAGCCTCAAGTTTCTCATCCAGTACAATGAGAACCTACGTGAATGCAGGGCACCCAAAGCCAGGTGCTTTGTAACAAGCTGGAGGGATGAGGTGGGGAGGGAGGTGGGTTCAGGATGGAGGGGACACATGGGTGCCCTGTGGCCCATTCATGTTGATGGAAGGCAAAAACCATCACAGTATTGTTAAATAATTATCCTCCGATTAAAATAAATAAGTAAAATTTGAAAAATAACTTTAAGAAAATGGGAACCTACTACGAGTTCACGGGGATTATGCACAACTACACCTGGGTGCGTGTGCGTGCTTAGTTCTCAGTCGTGTCAGATTCTCTGTGGCCCCGTGGACTGCAGCCCGCCAGGCCCCTCTGTCCATGGTATATTCCAGGCAAGAATACTGGAGAGGGTTGCCATTTCCTCCTCCAGGGGATCTTCCTGAGATGATCACAAAAAAAGCTGACATCTTCAAAGGCTACTCTGCATAGAGCACTTTACCTGCCTAAGCCCGGACTTAGGAAGTACAAGGCTTATAGTAACCGTCCATAAATGGTAGTAACTGTTATAACTACTCCTTTTCCGCCCAAAACCTTTCATTTATTTATCCCACATTTATTTACTGAGTGCCATCTATGTACCAGGGCTTCCCCGGTGGCCTTGATGGTAAAGAATCTGCCTGCAATGCAGAAGACCTGGGTTCGATCCCTGGGTTGGAAGATCCCTTGGAGAAGGGAATGGCAACCCACTCCAGTATTCTTGCCTGGAAAATTCCATGGACAGAGGAGCCTGGTGGGCTACATTCCATGGGGTTGCAAAGAGTTGGGTTTGACTGGGCAACTTTCACTTTTTCAACTGTGTACCGGTGAACTGTACCTCACTTTTCTCACCCCCAAAATGAAAGTAATGATAACATCACCCCCAAAACATTGTTATGAGGGTCAGAAAAAATGGTTTGTGAAACATTAGAGCAAGGGCTGGATAGACAGCAGTTCCTGAGCTTCAGATTCATCCTTTAAAAATAAAAATGACCAAATATCACAAAGGTTTTATGAAGACCCAAGTGGGATGATACCTGTAAAAGGTTTAGCCCAATACTTGGCAGGAAATAGGTCTTGAGCAAATGGTCTCTACCATGATGATCAATGACCACCCACCCCCACCCCATCGCCCAACAAACGCACACACACTCTGCTCAGCCTTAATTCAACAGATGCACACTGAGCACCTACTCTGTGCCGGGTCCAGAACCATGGACAGAGCTGGGAGGGCGCTTAGACATCATCTTGCCCAACAAACATCCTTCTTTTAGAGGTAGGGAAACTGAGCATAGAGACATTTCTCAAGATTGCACAGCAGAACTGGAATTCAATCCAGTGTCCTTACTGCCTGGCCCCTTGCTCCTCTGCCACACCCTGCTTCTCCCTCCACCCAGTCTGCCCCCAGACAGTCTATTTTGTCCAGAATCAGAACTGTCTTCCATCCATGCCTGGACCATGGCAGCAGCTCCAGGGGCATCAGCCCCCTTAAACCAGGAAGTGCCATGTGCTTGATGCTGCTGGAGGCAGAACCAAGGTCCCCAGAGGTCAGGAGTTTCCCTGCCAAACACACACACACTCTGACTCTCTCACTCTCTGAGTTCTGTGGGTCCATTGTCATTTTATCTCATGGGGACTACCTACCATGCTTGTTCTTTTTCTGCTCCTCCTCCAGTCCAGGTACACCAGGGATCCCCAGGAAGGTGTTGTGTGAATTTCCATACCACACCAGCAGCTCCTGGTCTGGAGGGATCATCTGTAGGGAAGGAGGCAAGAGGAAGTCAGGGAGGCAGCAGCCCCCTGCCCCTGCCTGCCAGGGGAGGATGTCCCCTCACAGCCAGGAGGAGCTGTCCTAGCTCCCACCATGGACATGTGGATACATTCGCAGCCCCAAGAGAGCCACATTGGGGTCCCTTTCTACCAGGCTATCTCCAACAAGCTTCACAGACATGGGAAGCCCTGGGATGCTCCACCCCTCTGCTTCCCTCTGCCCAGGCTTCTCACCGTCTCATCCCGGCTCTGCTGCTGGGACCAGAGCTGTCTCCCTACCGCCCTCCCAAACTGACAACAATGGGATGGAAACCATGCTTCAAGCAGAAGTAACTGAAGAAGGAAAGCTAGAAAACTTGTCATTTCTCTCCGAGGGGAACCAGAGCCAACCGGCCCTCAGGTCTGCAGGGCTAAGCCAGGCATCCCCAAGGAACACGGGCTGCAGGGCACCCTGTGGTTCTCAGTTACACCCTGCCTGATGGTGTTCTGGAAACGTCTCTCAACCAGCGCACCCAGGAGGCAGCACCACATCACATACACTTCTCTCCCTGTCACAGGCCTCTGTATGACTACCTGCAAATGGCTAAAAAATAAGCTTTCAGATCAATGAATGCTTCTGCCTCCAGACATACCGGGGCACCCAGCCTTAAGTGGGATCTGCCTCGCCATGTCATAAGCCTGTGGGACAGCTTCCTAGGTGGCTCAGAGGTAAAGAATCTGCCTGCAATACAGGAGATGAGGGTTTGATCCCTGGGTCGGGAAGATCCCCTGGAGAAGGAAATGGCACCCCACTCCAGTACTCTTGCCTGGAGAATCCCATGGACAGAGGGGCCTCATGGTCTATAGTCTATGGTTTGCAGAAGTGTTGGATATGACTTGGGAACTAACAACGATAGGTCTATGGCAGAGAACTCCACGGTGACAGGGCTCTGCTGCTCCCAGGGGAGGACCTGCCACAGGGACCTGCCATCGGGAGGGTTCTGCAGTGCCAATCCAGGGAGGCTGCGGAAGGCTCGCTCCTGAGGTGGTGCTGACCCGTCCTCTGGGACATCCCAGGGGCCCCCACCCCTTTGGTGGCAGCCAGTTACTCAAGGTGAAGAGCCCTCAGGTCCCAGCCAGCTAGAGCAAATGCGAGAGGGCAAGGCCCATCACTTCCTGAGGCCTGGACCCCAGAGGAGTGACTTTGGCACCCACCCTGGGGGTCACTCTCTGATCGGCCCAGAGCAAGGTGGACACCGCCAGGCAACAGCTGGGTTGTTTTCCTCGTGGGACCTTTTTGGGTTTTTGGCTGCATCACATGGCATGTGGGATCTTAGTTCCCAGACCAGGAATTGAACTGGTGCCCCCTGTGGTGGGAGCTCAGAGTCTTAACCACCGAGCCACCAGTGAAGTTGCCAGGTGAGTCCTCTTTTAGTTGCAGTGAATACAAAAAAATCACACAGGACTCCATGTAAGCTGTCTGAAATCACCCTAGAATGGACCTTTCTCCTTGGCTTCCAGGGTCACAAAGAAAGCTCCCACCCCTTCCCTTTAGTTCTGGCCTGCATACCCCTGCCAACCACAGAACCGTTCTGCTCGCCACACCTGCGTTCCTCTGGTCTGAGCCAGAGCCAGGAAGAACCTCAGACCATCAGAGCCAGCTCTGCCCAGCCCTGCAGGGGAGGGAAGCAGGGAGAGGAGGAAGTGGGAGAAGCAAAGTTCCAGGGGGCCTAGGCGATGTCTATCCTCCGATGACTCAGCCTGAGGTCCCCATGCCCCTTTCCAACAGACCCCACAGCCCTTGGGGTGTCATGGTGAGCCACATGGCCAGTGAGTGACAAGGAGCCTGGCAGAGGGTGCCACGCCCGCTCAGATAGATGGGGTTTAAATATGGAAAGACCAAGTGCAGTTGCAGAAGCCAAGGGAAATTAGGCCTAAAAGCAGACAGATGAGAATCTGGCACTGCAGCAAGAGTGCTGATGGCTTCCGATCATTCACAGGCATGGCCACTGTCAAGGAGGCCAGCAGGCCAGAGCTGGAGGCCTTGCTGAAAAAGCTGAGAGAGGTTTGGTGAACCCCTTAGAAAAGAGGGTGATGGAGCTAAAATATTCAGGATAAATTCACTGTGAAGGAAGCTGCTGAGAGACGGTGCCGGTGGGCCTTCAGACCCTGGGTCCCTGGGTGACCTTAGGCGAGCACTCGGCCTTCCTAAGCTTGTCTCTGAAAATGGGGGTGGGGGTGGGGAGCATGATCTGTGAGGTCCCCCAATACTAAGACTCTGTAGTCACCTCTGACGTTGTCCCAGCCCCTGGCTTCAATGTTCAGACAACACCAGATCTTTGTACATCAAGGTACTTCTAAAGTGACCAGTTATCTGGTCCAGCTGTCTGGCTATCTGTACATGCCCCTTCCTTCAGGAGATGGTACTGTCAAGGGTTCCGGCTCAGGCCCTGGACAGGTCAGGGTCCACTTGGGCTCCCCACCTGCTGAGTGTGCCCCCTTGGGCGAGTGGCCTTCTGTCACCAGTCCTCAGTTTCCTCAACTATAAAACAGTGGCCACACCTCTGCTGGGCATCCATCTCTGGCCTATTGGGTCCCTCAGTTGTCCCCACAGAGCCTGCAGTGTGGTAAGGGGGGGCCCAGGATACCCGTGGCTCTGCCTTCAGTGACCATCAAAAGCACAGGCTGGGGAATTCCTCTGTGGTCCAGTGGTTAGGACTTGGCGCTTTCACTGCTGCGGGCCAGGTTCAGTCTTTGGCTGGAGAATTAAGATCCCGCATGCCATGAGGCAGAACGACAACAAAAAAGCACAGGCTGGCCTGCATGCCCCCAGGACACCAATACCACGCTGGTGCCACTGTGTCCCGGCCCCATCTGCCCTGAGCGGGAGGGGAAAGCCCAGAGGTGGGGTGAGAGGGGTCAGCAAGCCCCCACGATGTCTCTGAAAACTGCATCGCCATCGCCAGACTTGCAGTCCAGGAGTCAAATACCTAAGTCAACACCGGCCTTTTCATTTGAACTGACAGTGACAACCATTGCGAAACGCAAAACAAATGCAACGGTGACAGCAATCATGGTGACGGATGAGGAGCCGAGAACATCTGGAAATGCGTGGGTTCTGAAGAGTATTATTCACAACAGTGGCTGGGGATAACATTTCTAAAATAAGAGCTTTAATGTTGACTGTGTTGAGTCATTTATTTACGGACACGTTTTTCAAATGGACTAAAATTAATTTTACTCCTGGATTTTAAAAATTAGAACAGTGACACAGACACAAAAGAGCATATTGGGAAAAGTAATTTCTGGTTTTCTGCAAATCTTTCCTCAGACGGGTTTGTCATTTTGAGACCTTTTTTTTTTTTAATGTTGATTAAAGTTGACTTACATCTTCTACATGCGGCATCTGATGTTTTAAGAATTAATGAGTACATATTACTTTTAGACAAAAAGAATGTTTTTTAAAATTAATTAATTTAGATGTGCCGGGTCTTAGTTGCAACAGGAGGGACTTTTTTTTATTTTTATTTTTTTCAGTTGCAGCATGTGGGATCTAGTTCCCTAACCAGGGATGGAACCTGGGTACCCTACATTGGGAGCGTGGAGTCTTGGCCGTTGGACCACCAGGGAAGTCCCACAACAGGAACAGTTTTTAAAGAAAGAAAATCTATTAAAAAGAACCTGCTAGAATTGACAATGACACACTTCCCCGGACAGCAAGAAGTTTCCAGTTTGGAGAAGAATGGATACATGTGTAAGTAGGGCTGAGTCCTTTAGCTGTTCACCTGAAACTATTGCAACATTGTTAATCGGCTGTACCCCGGCACAAAATTAAAAATGTTTAAAAATAAAGTAATCGGAACTGATGACATGAGAGTATCTGAGGTTATCCCAGTCAAGAAAAAAAAAACACGAAGTGTCCAGTTCTCAAAGCAGCGCTGCGGAAGGCGGCCTCAAGGTTCTCTCTACCATCAGAGCCCTGGGAAACTAGCGGCAGCTCCTGGCCTGGACCTCTGGCCTCTGCCTGCTCCCAACGACCCCAGAGATGGAGACCAGGAGAGCCCAAGAACCGGCAGCCTGTTCCCTGAGAGCCTAGTACCACTGGCTGGAGGCTCCAGATGGTGATCGCCTAAGAGCAAAGAACAGCTATGGTCCTCTGCAGGGCCCGCCAGTGCCCTCAGGAGCCCTATTTCTCCTTTTTTTTGGAGAGGTGCGCACTGCACGGCATGCAGGGCCTTAGTCTCCCAACCAGGAATCGAACCTACACCCTGCCCCCCCACAGTGGAAGTGTGATGTCTTAACCCTTGGACCACCCGGGAAGACCCTAGTCCCATTTCTTTCCGGTCAACACTCTGGCCTGGCTCAGCTGGGGCTCTCCACTGGGGCTCAGAGAATGAGAACCAAGATGCTTGTTCACTTTTCTGGAGAGCAGAGACTAACTCAGGACACACAATAAACAAAGCAATTCCCAAAGAGACCAATGCCACACCATAAAGTTCTCATCATCAAGACTCTGGGTGAATTTCAGAGCCTGACTCTTTAGTTGACAAATTACATAATCTCCCAACGCGTGCTTCTTCACCTTCCCTATCAGCCCAGTTTTGTCCTGACCCATTTCTGAATTTTTATTATCAGTTGAAAACGTGTGGAGGTTTGGGTTTGTTTTCCTAATATAAATTCATGTCACAACATGGAACATGCTCCCAGGAGGCTCTGATGCCTCCTGTCCCCGCCCCCAGCGGTACAGAAACCCTCGTCCAGAAGGACCTCAGTGTCATCTGGACGAATATCAATTTCCATTGTACCACAGATGTCCTGACACACCAATTAATAGAGTTCCAGCAAATAGATATTGGCCAGGGAGGTCCCATGGCGCAGTGACCAAGGGCTCCGCCCGGGGATCAGACAAATTCAAACCACAGCTCAACAGTCTCCCAAGATCCCCCTGAACCTCAGTTTCATCATCATTAAAATGGGGATAAAGAAAGCCCCAGGCTGAGGGGATGAAAGTTGCAGTCCTTAGCATGGTGCTGGCACATGGTAACTGCTCCAGGGATGGTAGCATCATTAATGATGCTTATTATTAATAATCAAAGTCCCTTAACTGCACCCACCAGTGAGCAAGGTTGAAAGGAAAATAGAGCCTGTCCTCATAGAAAAAGAAAGATGGAGAGATGGAGCTGTTGGTCTCTAGGGGGAGAAGAAGTTCAATAGCCTGGAATAAGAAGAAAAGTTGCAAAAAAGGAAAGAGCCCACATTTCAGGGCACAGTCCTATGCCAAAACATCGGGCGAGGAAAGCCTGAGAAGTTTCTTCCCAGTTCCCAAATCCAAAATTTGCATAAATTATTCCTAAATACTTGTGTTGAATTTGGGGGTCAAATTTCTTGCTTTGCAGGGCAGCCGGTTTTATTTACCAGTTTTGTTTTCCTGGGAGAAACAGGTCTGTGTGTCCACTTTCGAGCCAGCTCCCATCACCCAGAGAAAGACTTATGCATTAACATGTAGTGCCCATGTGCCATGTGCTGGGCAATTTCTAGAAATGTCATTTTAGGCACCTGAGTTTACAGTAAATTCTTCCCTGGTAGAAGACAGCAAAGGGAGGAGGGTCCTAGTATAACATGCCGGCAAATCCAGCCAGATACCAAATCCACCTGGACTGGCTGTCCCCAGAAACCCATCACTCTCGTCTCCATTTGGATGAGAAAATTCCTTTTGAATTTATAGAAAATTTCAGAGCCACATTAGTATATTCTGCTTATTTTATGAAGATGCTTCTTTCCATTTTTTTTTTTTTTTTTGCAAGAAACGGGTTACTGTTATAAAATAAACATAGCAGTTCTGGGTGAGAGGAAGACTAAGAAAACAGGTCATGGCACAGACCCTTCTTGGCTCCCTCACACAAGCACAGGACAAACAGCCCCCATACTGCAGAGGTGTCTGGGGGAGTGGCCTGGGGCAGCAGGAATTTCTTCCAGCCGAGCCCTGCTGCATGGCAGTCAGTCACACACACCCAGACGCACAGCTGGTCCGGTAAGTGGTATCTGACATTTTGGCACATCACTTTAAGAAAACTGCCACCACAAAAAAGAAAAAAAAGTGCCCAACATCACTTGTTTAAAGTAAAATGGGTGATCTTTTGTGTTTTCTTATCCCTCACTCCAGCACTCGGCTTGCTAATTCCGTAGAAGCATGGATAGCCAAATTGGTCATATCCAGGAGGATATATTTTCCTAATCTTCTTTTTTCAATGTTTAAAATGTGTTTTATTCTGTTTTGTTTTTTGGTCACTCTGATTGGTGGCTTTTGGGATCTTAGTTCCCCGACCAGGGACTGAACCCAGGCCCTCGGCAGTGAAAGGGCTGAGGCCTAACTTCTGGACCACTAGGAAATTCCCTTCTTTTCTTCAATTTTAATTCTCTGTCAAATGTAGATGACTTTAAAAAATCTGATAATCTTAGATTCCTCCGTGGAGACACATCTTAGCCACCTTGCCCTCTGACTCTGAATTTCTGTACAAATGTCTGTTAATATTTCCTGACTCTGCTCAGCGCTCAGCCAGTGACCTGAACAGTGAGATGAGACTCCTGTCTCCATAACTGATGCAGTCGGGAGTCCTCTGCTACAGTCATGTCGGCATCCTCACCCTGTTCCCTGTGTGTGAGTGTGTGTGTATGACTGTGTGCGTGTCTCTGTGGGAGGGATGGGAGGAGTGTGTGTCCCCATCTTGTCTGTTTCAGGGTACCCAAGAAGCAGTGCTCAAATGTTAAGGATGCACGTGAGGCTGAGCAGGTGAGAGGGGGCGCTCTCTGCCAGAAGTGGGGTTCAGCCACGCATGAGGCCGACCCTAGGGTTGGCCTTTCTCCCATAAGTACCTCCACCCTCAGCCTGGGCTCGGATCAGTCCTGTCTGCACTCTACCCCGTCTCATGCAAACTTCAGTCCAAGAACTGCTCACCTTCCTTTTTTTTTTTTTTGCACAGCAGGGCATTAGGATCTCAGTACTGAGACAGGGATTGAACCTGGGCCTGGCATTGAAAGCGCCAAGCCCTAACCCCTGGACCTCCAGGGCCTTCCCAACCTCTCTTTATCCTTCCTGGTCTTCCTTGGGTCCAGCCCTTGTTGGAACACACTTCCTGGCCACACCAGGCCCAAGCAAAGACCATTCTGTTGCCACCCCTGGGAGATTCCCTGGGGTTTGGTTATTGAGCGACAGCTGTCCAGCACCCCCTCAGAGCCTTAGAAAGACGTGAGCTCTGAGTTGCAGGAAGGAAATGGACTAAAGGAAGGGGGAGTCCTTCAGAACACCCTGAACTCGGCCAAGCCCAGCCCCACCCCACCAGGCACCGTGCCTCTTCCCACAAGCGTGGGCTCCAGAGGATTGTGCGGGCACAATCCCCCCCCCCCCGCCCCCGGTACAGCACTCACTGCCAACCTGCCACTGGGAGGCGGGGCTGCTCACCCCCTCCTGGGCCAGACACTGAGCAAATTCCCTGCCAAGGGACAAGGTCTTAAGGGTCCCAACAGCCTGGCTGCCTCAGCTACCACCACTCGTGCCATCATCCCCTCCCCAAGTAGCATGAGCCTATCTGCCTCTGCCCAAGCGTTTCACAACTCCTTTCCATTCCCCTTGAGCCTCCTGCCCTGGGCCTGGCCGGCTCCCCACCCCACCCCCACCCCCATCATGGGAAGTGATATATATCTGCCTGCTATCTCTCGCTTTCCGCTTTCCGTCTTGTCAGAGCTTCACTCGCTCAGATATCAATGCTAACATCCCCCTACCCCGACCCCACTCCAATGCCCGTAAAAGCTCCTGAGTCGGCCAGTCTACCCAGTAAACTGTAGATGATCACAGAAGCCTTCCACACAGATTAAACACATGAGGATTCAACGCGATCACACTCCTGCCACATCTAGGAAAAGCCTGATGCCTCAAGTGATGGGGATGTGATAGCTGAGGCTAAAGTCGCAATCCACACCATCCACACGTCACTGGTGGCCCATGCACGCAGGACGATGGGCAATGCACAGCCAAAACACTGCTGACGCAATACCCTCTCTCCCCACCAGATGCTTTCCCTGGACTGCTTTCTGATGACTTGTTCTCTGCATCTCTGTGGCTTCTCAGTCCCAGGACACCCTCAGCAGGTATCCCAGGACCTCGCTGTTGAGGTGCCCATGACGTTCACAATGGCGTACAGTCAAAGGCTCTGTCCTTTCTGACCTGCAGCAGGAAGCTTGCCCTGGAGGTCATGCTCCCGGAGACCATGGTGCTCGGGCTTCAGTCCTGGGCAGGGCCAGCTAGGCCAGCGTCTTCCCTAACACTCCCCTCTTGCTCAGTCCCTGGACACAACTGCCCTGCATCCGAGCCCGGCTGCACCCCCACTGCCCCTACACAATGATACACGCACTCACCTCAATGGCTTTGTAGAAGATGCTGGTGCCGATCTGGACCACCTCAAGGTTCTGCTCCTGCTCATTACGGGCGCATTTGATGTAGGTCATCCAGCTTCGGTGGTCCTCCTGGCTGGCGTCGATGAAGTAGCGCACCGTGCCATCCTCATTGAACACCTGGGCGCAGGTAAATCGGGGGCCGAGTGAGGCAGGGCTGTGGGGTGTGTGCTGCCTGGGGCCAGGGCTAGGCCCCACACCAGGTGCATCCACACACTGTCTCTTTCCAGCCTCCCAACACTCCCAGGAAGTGGACACAGCTATTATCATCTCAGTTTTCCAGCGGAGGAAAGGAGGGCTCAAAGCAGTATGGCGACTTGCCTGAAGCCGGCTGGCTAGAAGTGACCAACAGGGAGTCAGTCTCCAGGGCCCCACAGGCTCCTGCTGCCACGGCCTCCCCATCCCTGGATGAAAAAGGATCTCCAGGAGATCACTGACCAAAACAGCATCCCCTCCAGCCAGCTCTCCAGGAAAGCAGTGGAGAGTGCTGGCCAGGACCTCAGAGGGGAACATGGAGGAGCCTAGAAAGGGAAGCCTGGCCCCCTTGGGGACCTTGGCCTGGCCTCTCTTTATGGGAGCCACCAAAAGTACTCCGAGATCTACTGGAGCCCAACTTTATAACCCAGCAACCAGTGGAGAAAAGAACTGCTGGCCCAGGCCTCCAGAGGTGTGGGAGGAGGTGAGGTTAGGAGAGGCCTTGGGGCATCCCTGTGGCCTCTTTCCTCTGCTACTGTGACCACGTGTAGGATTTGTTCCACTTGGCGCCTTTCGTATCCGCTAGGAGGGAGTCGTGGTGAAGTCTTGGGGAAGGGAGGGGAAATGACACTAGGGAGTGGGTGCATCAGCCTGACCTCCTCCAAGTGAGAGCTCCAGGAGGCGGAAGTGCTCTGGGAGTGGCTTTATCCCAGGGTGGGCGGGCAGGCACTTTGCTAGCATCTGGCACTGTTGTAGGGAGGAGAGACAGAAGACCTTGGATGGAAGGTCACTTTCCTTCTCTAAAATGGGAATAATAACTCATTGGGCTGCTGAGACAATCTGGTGGAATGCAGGCCCGGCACTCAGAAAGCTGACTCCGTGCTCAGAAAGTGGATTCTGTGCCAGCTCAACGGCATTCGTGCCTACTGTCATTGTTCCAACTGGTTTGAGAAGCTGACTCCCAAGGAGCACCCTCTCCCTTCATCCTTCCTTCCAGTCACAATCACTCCAAGGCCAAGGCTGGCTCTGAGGGGCTCTCTTTTGCTGCTGCTGGAGTGAGGGGAAAAATGCAGGTGGCTGGGAGGTGGCTCCCAGGAATGGCTTTCCAGGTCTCCAGTGTGACTCTGGGCAAGGCATATGACTTCTCTGGGTCCCCGCACCGCCCCACCCCACTCCCAGAAATGCTCCCCAAGGTTCACAGGAGGAAAGAGCATTTGCTTATGATTTGGGGAGGAACCTCCAGACATCAGGCAGGTGTAGGAATCGACCTCAGGGACCGGTCATGACCCAGCGCAAAGCACCTACAGCTTCCAGCAAGGGAAGAACCAGCGGTGGATCAGGCAGGCCGCCAGGGTCCCACCTACATCCCACACCCCACAGTCCACGCTGCTCTTCCGGCCGCCATGATCCGGAGACTCTGCCTACCTCCCACATGAGGTTGTTGTTCTTGCAGATGTCCACATGCTCCGGAGCGATGACACGGCCAGTGAAGGGGCCCATCTCGGTGCCGGCCTTGATCCACGTCTTGGAGAAGATGCCAAGGCCCTCGCCGGGGATGGAGCTCTGCGCGATGATCACCTCGGCCGGCAGCACCAGGCTGGACAGCTTCTGAACCTCTGTGGCCGCCAGGCAGGGGGACTGGGTCAGAGTGGGAGGCAGGGAGGCCCGGCTCTTCCCGCCCCCCTCGCCCCCCCCCGGGGGGTGGAGGCTCAGCAACCCGCGGAGCCTCGAAAAGCAAGAGGTGCCTTTGGGATTCATTTCTAGGAGGGTTTTCTTGTGTTTGTTTTCGTTTTGGGTCTTTCCACGAATTCTCAGAACATCCACAACCACCCTTCCCCTCCACTTCGACCAAGTTTAAGAACAGATGGGCCAACGGCTGTGCAGGCCTTAACCAATGAGTAAACTGAGGCCCGATCCCCCGAGGAGGTGACGGCCCAGCCAAGATTCTTTCGCTCGGCTCGGGTTCCGGGCGGTTCTCCCAGCTCTGCGCGCTCTGCGCTTTCCGGCACCGAGCGCAGGGCACTGTCGGAGGACCCGGGGCTCGGCCAGGGATTCTGACTCCGCTCGGGGTGCGGGGAACCTCACGCCCGCGGCGCGCCAACCGCGCTGGGAAAGGAAGTCGGGCTCTGAGGCAGAGGCCGCTCAAAAGAAAGGCGGGCGACTGCGGCGGGCCGTGCTTCACGCTTTCTGGGTGACCCTGGGCGCGCCCGGGTTCCTCGCTGCCCGGCGAGATCCGGGGGTGCCAAGGAGGGCAGTGCCCGGACCTAGGCCAGCCGCGAAGTCGCTTCTCCGGGTGGACAAGAGCCGGGGCCGCCCGCAACCCCCCGGGGGGGGGTCCTCCTGCCTTGGCCGGGCAGCGGGGGTGGGAGCGGCGAGGCGCACAGGGGCGGCCTTCATGTCTTACAAGGTTCCCCTCTAAGCTACCTGGGAAAATACTCGGCGAGCGGGCCGGCTGAAAGGGGGGGGTTAAACGGTGTCCATTGCGGAGCGGCCGGCAATTTGTCACGCTGTTAAAGTGATCGCATTCATTCGGCGCCATTCGAAAGAAATTGCTAATTCTAAATTCATTAGCCCTGGAAGAATGCTGTAGCAGTAAATTGTAGCTCAATGCGGAGGGGACTTGTTTAAAAGGGGCCGAGGAATTCCCCTTACAAAAAGGGGGGATTAGACGGTTGACATAGCGTGAATGGAAGTGGAATTAGTCTGCACGGTAAATTAAGAGAGGAACAGAAATCGTAAAGGGGAAAAGCGGGCGACGCGCAGAGATGCCAGCGCCGGGGAAAGATATTGTTTGCGCGCTGATGAATGAGGAGTAAGAACTTGAGACATCTTAAAGAAAAGAGACTTTTCTCCCTCGCTCGCTCTCCCCCGCTTTCTCTCCCGTCCGCCCTCCCTCCGCCCCCGCCCCAGTCCCCGCTGCCTTTTAAAGTTCTTGGTTTAAGTGGGAACTCTCGCGGGTCAAGCCCAAGTTAACTAAATGAATTTAAAACCCCTTCTTTTTGAGTCAACTGCTATTACACGCCTAGTAAGGCTTTAAATGCCGGGAACCCGCCGGCTCAAAGGGGACGAGGGGCGGCTGGGGAAGCGCGGGGGCGGCGGGCCCGGTAGCCGCAGCGCCCAGATCTCGGACTCCGAGCCGCGCGCGGTGGAGGCGCCCCCCGCCCCGGCCCGGGCTTGGCTGCTTGCGCTCCGGCTCGGCTAACGGGAAACTGAGTCACGGGCCGCTTGTGGAACGCCGGGATGGGCGCGAGCAGCTGCCACCGCCCTCTGGTCCCCGCCGCAGCCCGCGCGTGTGGGCCCGGGAACCAGGGGGCTGCGGGGAGGGAGGGATGCGATCGGCCCCGACGGCGCGACTCACCGCCGGAGAAGGACTGCGCCAGGACCTCGGCGGTGAAGGCGGTCTTGGGGCTGGCGTGGTGGCTCTTGTCTTCGAAGAGCTGCTCGCCCAGCACGTTGCGCCAGCGGCCGTACAGGAAGCTGTGCAGGATGTCGGAGGTGATGACCTCGGCCAGCGCCAGCCCCGGCGCCTTCAGCCCGGTCTTGAGCACCAGGGCCTCCGCCGGGAGCACGGAGCCCATCATGGGCGGCCCGGGGCTCGCCGGCGCCGAGGACGGAGGGACGGAAGGACCGCCGGACAGCCCGGCCGAGGCGGGGGATGTGTTGGGCGAGCCGGGGGGGAGCCCAGGAGCGGGAGAAGAGGGTTGTGATGGGGAAGGAAGAGGGGCAGGAGGGAGCGGGAGGCGAGGGGGTGGCTCGGAGGGAAGTGAGCGAGGGGGAGCAAGGCAGGAAGGCAGAGGGAGACGAGAGATGTGCAGCGATGGCAGAGGCGGCGCGAAGGGCTGGAGAGCCAGGGGTGGAGGCGGAGGCGGGTGCGGGAAGGCGGGGGCGGGCGGTGCGGGGTGGGTGGGAGGCGGGTGGCTGCAGAGAAACGGGCGGCGGGGGGCTCTCCGCCGCGCGCTCGCCTCTCACACACCCGGCCCGGACGGTCTTCCCCTTGGCAAAAAATCTCAGCGCCTTTATAGGAGCCGCAGTGACCCTCCTAATTGGTTATTAATGACCCCCTGACGTCGGAGGACAGACTTGTACCCGGCCCAGGCGCGAGGAGCCTTCGCCGCCAGAGCTCAAGGGGCGGGGGCGCTCGGCCGCTCGGATCGGTCCCCCCCCGCGCTCCTCCCGCCCCTCCCTGGCCCTTTCACCCCCTCGTCCCCCCACCCCCGCCACCTTCTTTCTCATCCGCTCCCCGTGGGAAGCGCCTGGCCGGGAAGGAGGCTCGGCCCGCGGCGAAGAGAGGAGGGGCCGGAGCAGGGCAGGGGGCGCAGCGAGGCTCGCTCGGACTCCCGGGACCAAGAGGAGGCGTGGGGAGACGCCCGCCCTCGGGCCCCGCGCTCACCCACGACCCCAGGCCGGATGTGCGCCCGGCATCCCTGCCGCCCAGGCCGCCAGTCACCTCCCCTGCGCTCCCTGGCCCCGCCTGGCCCGCCGGGTGCCGCGCTCTCCCCGCGCTCCACGCCCCAGACTGCGGTAGTCGCCCCGGAGCTAGCCGGCCCGGCGCAGGCCCGCGCTGAACTCCTGCGCAGACGGCGCTGTGGAGACCGGCGCTTCGCTTCAAACGGGCCTCTGCAGCCGCCGGGCTGGCTGCCGGTAGCCGGTGGCGAAACTCCTCTCTGGGCGGAGAGGGCTGCGGGGCGGAGCTGCGGCCGCCGTCGGGGCTGGGGCTGGCCCGAGACGGCTTCGCGGGAGAGATCTCCCGGTCCTAGGGGGGCTAGATCGGGGTTGGGAAGGGCACACCCACAGACCGAAATTCGCGGGTCGCTTGGCAAAGGCTTTTTCCTGACGGATGCAGGGAGATCGAAAGAGGTCCCCGGAGCATCACCAGTGGGAACGGCGGTGCCCAGGAGCCAACGCCCTCCGCATCTGCAGGGAGCTCCCGGGGCCCAGCCGCTCTGTGCCCTTGGCTACAGGCTCGAGCACCTGACTCCTTCAGTTCAGCTGCGACCTAGGGAAGCCCGCCAGCGTCCCGCACCCTTCCTGCCTCCTACCTCTTTCTCTTCTGGCCTCCCACTTCACTCCCTCCCTCCCTGCTTGCTTCCCCACCCCACCTCAACCTCACCCGACCAGCAGACTTTCTTCACGAAGATGCCAAGTCTTCCCCGAGGGCCAGCGCAGTCTCTCTGGGGAGACCGGGAGCCGGGAGCCAAAGCGGGCAGGCCACCGCTAACCTGCGGGCTTTGCTGCCACCCAGGGTCAGTCTCAAGTCCCACCCTGCCTACCCCAGCCCCAGACGAGGGATGGGGAGCAGCGAGGGCACCCCCATCTGCTGAACTCCGCACCCTCCCCACCAATGTCAGATTCCAATAACCGGTTTTCTGGACCTTCAGGCCAGTGCCTTGGGCTCACTGGTGAGTTGGAGGAATGGGACCCCCCCCCCCACATCCCGCCCAGGCCTTGTCCTCAGAGAGGGGACTTGGGCAGAGGGGCAAGGGGGCCTGGTTTCCTACAAGGAGTACTGTCTTCGTGCCCTTTGGCAAAGAGCTCCCTTCACAGTGGAGTCCTGTCTTTGCTAAGCCAGCCCAGCACCTGCCACCACGGACACACTAAGACACACCCGGTTTGGCCCAGTGGCCTCCTGCATCCCGGCGTGTGCAGCGGGGTATAGAGTTCAGGAAGGCGGGAGCCCCTATTCTTCAGACCCAAGGCCTGAGGTCACCTCGAGTCTGATGCCCCAGGGGAAACCGCACTGGGCAGCAGGGGCGACCGTCGGGCGTGGCGCCAGCAGAGGGCAGCGCGACGGAGGAGCGAGCTGCAGCCCGCGCGCGGGTCAGGGTCCCGGAAACCTCGACTTTCTTCCAGACGTCGCTTGAGAGCCACACTGGCTCTGGTTTGAGCCGATAGTTCGACTCCGAGAGGAGCGGAGGGAGTCAGGGCGTGGGAGCCTCCACCGCTCCTGGGTCTCTGTTTCTAGGAAGACTCGGTGGAGAGCAAGATGCGCCCAGGATGGAGGCGACTACGCTGTCGGGGAGAGCCCCCAGGAGCCGCAGCCAAGCTCAGCGAGCCCCTCCGGGAGACAGCGGCGGATCGAGGCCTGCTGCGCGTCCTTGGGACAGCCCTTCCCCTCTCTGAGCCGTGCTGTCCCTGTATGTGCAGTGGTTTGGGTTGGACTTTGTGAACTGAGGCTTCTTCGAGCCTTGCGTCTCTCTGGGTCAGGTCACTTTCCAATGAATACCCTGCGAATTTTGCCGATTCCAGGGGCCACAGCCCACCAAGACAAGTCTGTGCGGTCCCTCTGTCCTGGGGTGCAGCATTTAGGTCCTGGACTTTCTTGGCTCGGGGTCAGAAGATGAGGTGATGGAAGGTTCGGACTGCAGCCAGGGAGCCCTATTCCCTTCGCCTACACCCGCTAACTCAGAGAGCGGTGCTGTGGGAGGGGCAGAGGCGGAGCGGCCCTGGAGCAGCTTCACCTCGCGCTCACATTTTGTGCCTGGGGTCTAGCCGCCGACCCATCCAACCGCGCCCCAGTCTTAGGGCCCCTTGGAATTGGGGAGCAAGGACCCCGCGCTTGCATCTACCCTCGCTGAGATTGAGAGGGAAAGCCCTGCATTTCCCGAGGTTTCTCCGCGGATGAACCGAGTCCTTTTCTGGGGGTCCCGGGCGCGGAGTGTGCCCGCGCCAAGCCCCCTCCCCTGGCCCGGGCCCGGCCTGAACTCGCAGGCGCGGCCCCCAACCCCACCCCCACCCCGGCCACCTCCGCCCTCGCGCCCGCGGCCGCCGCTCCGAGATCTCTTTAATATTCATGGGCGTTAATAGAGAGGCCCCCAGTATATCGGTCCATTGTGGGAGGCTCGTAGGGCTTGAATAGGCCCCGGCCCCCTTTCTTCGGCGCGGCTTCCCGAGGGGCCGGGCCAGGAGTGAATGGCCCCGCTTCCCGCCCCGCGCCCCCTCCCCCTGGCGGGGACAACATCTTTATCCCCGGCGCCGCCGCCGCCGCTGCCGCCCGGGCCCCTATTCACGCGGCCCGGGCTCCGGGCGGAACGAATCGATCGGCTGCGGCTCTTCGGAGGTCATCCTCATAGCTCGGGGTCCCCCCTTCTCCGCGCGCCCACGGGAGTGGAGAGGGGGAGGCGGCGGAGAGCATGCCGACCCCACGGACCGAGGGGCGCTGGGCGGGCGGGCGGGCGGGAGGGGCAGGTGGACAGCCGGGCAGGTGAAGCGGGACTCGGCGCCCCGCGGCCGCTGGAGATTTCTACTTGTTGACCCGCGCTGGGCGGATCGCGGAGAGAACCCGGGCCACAGCCCGACTCCGAGACCCGTCCTACCTCCCCTCGAGGCACCCACAGGACCCCCTTCGGGTGCGGTGGCCGCATCTGCGAGGCCCAGGGCACGGGGGTGGGAGGGGGCCGCCTAGGGCTCCCCAGGCCCAGCTCCTCCGCCCGCAAGGCAATTTCGTTCTCGCCGGTGCGCTCAGGTCTGGTCTGCGCTCTTCCCGGGGCGATCGGAGGGGAAGCCTGTCTCCCGGCTTCCGCGCCCTCACTCTTCGGCCCTGGTCCGGGGTGGAGGGGGCGCTCGTCTGTCAGGCGGGGCTGCGGCGCACGGGTTCCCGCCCCTCCCGCCCCGCCGGCCCTAGGAGGCGCAGAAAGGAGCCCATTGTCCGCCGGGAAATACATTTTTTGGGGGCCGAGTGAAAGCCCGTCTTTCTTTTGAACTTTAGAGGAGCGTCTTCTGCCTTGCCCCTCGGAGGGAGAGATTTGTCCCCACCTCCCGGGGGCCCCGCGCGCCTCCTCCTCCCGAAACATCTGCCAGGGGAAAATCCACCCTGGAGGGCAGCTCGCGCTCGCTCTAAGCCCCGCGAACTCATTAAAAAGATATTAGCGGCTGGGGCAGGGCCCGCGCAGGTATCGATCGGCCGGAATGAGCCGGAGGAAGAAAAGACGAAGAATGCGGACCCGCGGCGCCCCGGCCGCTTACCCCGGTCCCTTGGCCCCCTGCGCGCAGCCCCGAGGCGGGAGTGGGGCCCCTGCGCGGTCCGCGCGTCCGGCTGCCTCTGGCGGCTCCTCGCCCCCTCCCCTGCCCCGCGCCCCCGCCGCTCCTAGCCTGCACGCGGGTTCCCGTCTCCTCCCACCACGTCCCTGCTCCGCCAGCTCTCCGCAGCCGTCGCGCGCCCGCACCAACGTCTCTCCTCTCCCGCTCCGTCCCTGGCGCTCTCTCCTTTTTCTCCTGCGCTCCGGCCGCCCCTCCGGCTTCCTCGTACCCTTCGGGCTTCCTCCCCCCATTTCTTTCTCCTGCTAAATGTCAGTCTCTCTGGTCCCCAAGCCCGCGGGGCCTAAGGAAATTCCTTCCTCGCCTGGGGCCCGTGTCTCCCCGGTTCCCGCAGGCCGATTCGGGGCTCCGGGGGACGCCCCCGCTCGCGCGCGCAAAGAAACTACCACTGCGGAGGTGGGGTGGGGGGTGCGGGCCGCCGAAACGGTTTCAATAGACGTGACTCAGGCTGGCTAGCGCGGGGCTGTCGGGCGGAGTGGCGGCCTCAGCACCGCCGTGAATAAGGACCGCTCCCCCCATCTCCAATCTAATTAGCCTCCGTGGCCGCGGGGAGACAAAGGCGCGCCCCGGGGGCTCCCACGTCGAGCGCCGTCATCTGCGCCCAGGCCGGCAGGCGGGTGACTGGCACGCGAGTCTCTCTGGGCACAGAGGCCCGCATGTCCCCTCCTCTGCGCCTCCTGGAACCTTACCCCGCATCGCCCACGCCCGGGGCCTCCAGGCCCGAGGTTGGCAGCGCGGAAGTCCTGGCAGATCGATGCGGCGGGGCTGAGGCACGTGGGCAAGCTGGAACTCCAGGAGGGGCGCGGCAAGGCACAGGCTTTCGGAGATAGAGTCGGGCAGAGATGGAGGGAGACGGAGGCAAAGAGAGGCCGAGAAGGATCCAGATAAAATTTATTCTGAGACTTTGGAGATCCATCCAAGGATGCAGAGAAATGAAGGAAATGGAGGCAGGGATTCCAAAAGACCCTGGGGCTTGGGGAGACTTCTGAGAGAGGACTGGTGGAGAGGCAGGAATGGGGGTGCCTCGGACACAGAGACTGGGGTACAGGGAGAGGGTCTGGAGAAAGGAGGCAGGAAGGATGAGGAGAGGAGGCTGGGGCGGAGGGGGGGGTAGGTGGGAGACGGGTGGGACCCTTCTTTGCCTGTCTTTCTCCAGGCCCTCTGGCCTGGCCCCTCACCAGCTTTCAGCCCCTCCTGTGTGCCTAGGACCAGCCCTAGGGATCAGTCCCTGACTCACCCACATGCCCTTCTTTCTCCAGAGGCCCTTCCTCCACCATCTCCAGGCCCGTGCACCTGCTGCCCTTCCCCTCTGCCAGCTTCACAGCCTGGTGACCAGACTGGGAGCTCCTGGAAGGCAGAGGCCTTGTCTGGATCTTCCTTGGTCTCTGGGGTCAGCTCTGGGGCTTAACACACAACAGATGCTCAGCCAGGGAAAGAATGACCGGGGTGGATGGAGGCACGATGGTGTTCAGTTCAGTTCAGTCACTCAGTCGTGTCTGACTCTTTGTGACCCCCATGGCTGCAGCACGCCAGGCCTCCCTGTCCATCACCAACTCCCAGAGTTCACTCAAACTCATGTCCACAGAGTCGGTGATGCCATCCAGCCATCTCATCCTCTCTGCCATCCCCTTCTCCTGCCTTCGGTCTTTCCCAGCATCAGGGTCTTTTCAAATGAGTCAGCTCTTCACATCAGGTGGCCAAAGTATTGGAGTTTCAGCTTCAGCATCAGTCCTTCCAATGAATATTCAGGACTGATTTCCTTTAGGATGGACTGGTTGGATCTCCTTGCAATCCAAGGACTCTCAAGAGTCTTCTCCAGCACCACAGTTCAAAAGCATCATTTCTTCGGCGCTCAGCTTTCTTGGTGTGGACAAATTCAAAGGACCATGAGGCCTCTGAACTTGCTCATCTTCTCTGGGCAGCATGAGGAAGCCTCTGTGTCCCAGTGAAGTGGCATCTAGGGACCTCCATGCTATCGAGTCAACATAGCCAAGAGGCTAGGGCAGCCCAGATCCTCAGAACCCTGAGCCCCAGTTAGGATGTTAGGGAGGAGACGCCAAGGCCCAACCTCGGATGCTCCCACCTGGGTAGACATGAGGCAGTGGGATGTGTGTCCTCAGACCCGAGAGGCTGAGCCAGAGGGACCCACTACTGAAGGCCAGGCCTGCTCCCACTCATCCTAGCTGGGACCTCAGACTCCCTGGGCCTCCCTGCCTCCAGTCCTGTATCTCATCCACAGAGAGATGCCGCTCCCATAGCATCCGATCATCATTGCTGTCCTAGATCCAGAACCATCCACAGCACCTGGTATAAAGTGGTGAGGGCTGCCGCGGTCTGAAGGCTTCTTTTGCACCTCTGCGGCCCTGGGTCAGGCAGGCACAGAGGAGACTGCGAAGAGCTCACGTGGCAACTCGGCAAGGTCACCCCATCCTACAGCAGAGGAAATGGAGGCTGTGCAAGAGTAATGCATGCTCGCCAAGCCTGGACCCTTCCCTTCTATGCCTTCCTTGGTCTCTGCAGCCGGCAAAGAAAACCCTCAGGGTGGTATCATCATATCCGTGTATAAGCCCGCATATAAGCCAGAGAAGAAAGCCCTTCATTTGCCCCCATGCTCAGGACTCTAGATATATTAGAAAATGGGTGCTCAACTGGACTGAATGGAGATTTTTTAAAAAGTCTTTTTATTTTGTATGGGGTATCACCAGTTGACAATTTTGTGATAAAAAATGAATAAAAGAAAAAAGAGAAAAATATCTCATAAAATAAAAGAATAAAGAAAAGAAAACACACAAACACACAAAGAAAACAATGTTGTGATAGTTTCAGGTGAACAGCGAAGGGAATCACCCGTGCATATACTTGTGCCCATCCTCCTAAACTCCCCTCCCATCCAGGCTGCCACATGATATGGAGCAGAGTTCCCTGTGCTATACAGTGGGTCCTTATTGGCTATCCATTTTAAATTGGATGGAGATTTTTCTTAATGTTCAGTTCAGTTCAGTTCAGTTGCTCAGTTGTGTCCGACTCTCCACGACCCCATGAATCACAGCACGCCAGGCCTCCCTGTCCATCACCAACTCCCGGAGTTCACTCAAACTCATGTCCACAGAGTCGGTGATACCATCCAGCCATCTCATTCTCTGTCGTCCCCTTCTCCTCCCGCCCCCAACCTTTCCCAGCATCAGAGTCTTTTCCAGTGAGTCAACTTGTCACATGAGGTGGCCAAAGTATTGCAGTTTCAGCTTTAGCATCAGTCCTTCCAATGAACACCCAGGATCGATCTCCCCTAGAATGGACTGGTTGGATCTCCTTGCGGTACAAGGGACTCTCAAGAGTCTTCTCCAACACCACAGTTCAAAAGCATCAATTCTTCGGCAATCAGCTTTCTTCACAGTCCAACTCTCACATCCATACATGACCACGGGAAAAACCATAGCCTTGACTAGACGGACCTTGGTTGGCAAAGTAATGTCTCTGCTTTTTAATATATTATCAAGGTTGGTCATAACTTTCCTTCCAAGGAGTAAGCGTCTTTTAATTTCATGGCTGCAAAAAGCATCCGCAGTGATTTTGGAGCCCCCAAAAATAAAGTCTGACACTGTTTCCACTGTTTTTCCATCTATTTCCCATGAAGTGATGGGACCAGATGCCATGATCTTTGTTTTCTGAATGTTGAGCTTCAAGCCAAAGTTTTCACTCTCCTCTTTCACTTTCATCAAGAGGCTTTTGAGTTCCTCTTCACTTTCGGCCATAAGGGTAGTGTCATCTGCATATCTGATCAATGCAAAGAAATAGAGGAAAACAATAGAATAGGAAAAACAAGAGATCTCTTCAAGAAAATTAGAGATTCCAAGGGAACATTTCATGCAAAGATGGGCTCGATAAAGGACAGAAATGGTATGGACCTAACAGAAGCAGAAGATATTAAGAAGAGGTGGCAAGAATACACAGAAGAACTGTACAAAAAAGATCTTCACGACCAAGATAATCATGATGGTGTGATCACTCACCTAGAGCCAGACATCTTGGAATGTGAAGTCAAGTGGGCCTTAGAAAGCATCACTATGAACAAAGCTAGTGGAGGTGATGGAATTCCAGTTGAGCTATTTCAAATCTTGAAAGATGATGCTGTGAAAGTGCTGCACTCAATATGCCAGCAGATTTGGAAAACTCAGCAGTGGCCATAGGACTGGAAAAGGTCAGTCTTCATTCCAATCCCAAAGAAAGGGAATGCCAAAGAATGCTCAAACTACCGCACAATGGCACTCATCTCACACGCTAGTAAAGTCATGCTCAAAATTCTCCAAGCCAGGCTTCAGCAATATGTGAACCGTGAACTCCCAGATGTTCAAGCAGGTTTTAGAAAAGGCAGAGGCACCAGAGATCAAATTGCCAACATCCGCTGGATCATAGAGAAAGCAAGAGAGTTCCAGAAGAGCATCTATTTCTGCTTCATTGACTATGCCAAAGCCTTTGACTGTGTGGATCACAATAAACTGTGGAACATTCTGAAAGAGATGGGAATCCCAGACCACCTGACCTGCCTCTTGAGAAACCTGTATGCAGGTCAGGACGCAACAGTCAGAACTGTACATGGAACAACAGACTGGTTCCAAATAGGAAAAGGAGTGTGTCAGGGCTGTATATTGTCACCTTGCTTATTTAACTTATATGCAGAGTACATCATGAGGAACGCTGGGCTGGAAGAAGCACAAGCTGGAATCAAGATTGCTGGGAGAAATATCAATAATCTCAGATATGCAGATGACACTTCTTAATGTTAGACTCATGTATAGCCTTCCACCCCTCCTCCTCTTTGTCTGATGGCAGACTTTGGGCAATCAGGAAAAACAAACTCACTTGAAGACCAGTTAAATAAGGTGTGTGCTGTGTGCTCAGTCATGTCTGACTCTTTGCGATCCCATGGACCAGAGTCCACCAGGCTCCCCTGTCCATGGAATTCTCTAGGCAAGAATACTGGAGTGGGTTGCCATTTCCTTTTCCAAATAAGGTACAGTTACAATGAAAGGCAATGTGCTGCTCCAGGTATCCAGGGCTTCCCTGCTGGCTCTGCTGGTAAAGAATCCACCCAAAATGTAGGAGACCTGGGTTCAATCCCTGGGTTGGGAAGAGCCCCTGGAGGAGGGCATGGCAACTCAGTCAGTATTCTGGCCTGGAGAATTCTGGGGACTGTATAGTCCATGGGGTTGCAAAGACTTGGACAGGACTGAGCGACTTTCACTTTCAGATATCCAGTAAGTCACAAATTGGATTTTTTCTGGAAGTTTCTGGACACCCCAGTCTCTCAGACCATCATGTATTTATTTTATTTATTTATTTTTAAGATTTTTTTTTTAGTTGTGGACCATTTTTAAAGCCTTCATTGAAATTGTTACAATATTGCTTCTGTTTTCTATTTTGGTTTTTTGGCCCTGAGGCATGTGGGATTTTAGTTCCTGGACCAGCGACTGAACCCCCACCCCTTGCACTGGAAGGCACAGTCTTAACCACTGGACAGCCAGGACAGTCTCTCATGTATCTATTTTAGTTATACAAATGTTTAATGCATGCCCACAGGGTGCCAGGCTGGACCTGGAGATCGAGTGAGGGTTGTCATGTCTGGCAGGGTCAGCCTGGCCCTGGTGGCTTCTGGTTCCAGAGACTTTGGTTTAAGTTCCTTTAGTTCAGCCAGCATCTAAGGCGCACTCGCGCTGCACCAGCGCTGTCCAAGCTCTGAGAGGCTGAAGAGGACCCAGCTGGTTTCCACCCTCAGTATGTTGATGCTTCCGGAGCAAGCCAGGCACATCCACGTGCCCACGCCATGCTGTGAGATGTTAGCCAGAGATGGAGGCTCCTTCTCCATGCAGTTTCAAGAAGAAAAGCTTCGCCTCCTTATTCTCCTGCTGGTCCAAATGTCCTCTTCCTCCTACAGCTCTCAAAGGGAGTGCTTGGAGCCACCAGCCCACCGGGCCCGTTTGTTCTCACCATGAAGTGAGAAGCTGTACTTTCTCTTCTTTGTTAATATTTGTGTATGTGTGTATCTGGCTGTGCCTGCTCTTGGTTGCGGCGTGTGGCATATTCAGTCTTCATTGGGGCACGCGGGATCTTTAGTTGCAGCATGTGGACTCTTAGTTCTGGCATGTGGGCTCTAGTCCTCCCATCAGGGATCGAACCTGGGCCCCCTGCATTGGGAGCATGGAGTCTTAGCCACTGGACCACCAGTAAAGTCCCAGAAGCTACACTGTCACACCCCCAGATGGGGGGCTTTGAATGCTGGGTGAGCAGTGAAATCCTTTCTTTGGGTGAGATCTTGGGAAGGAATCTGATTAAAACAGTTACAGGACTCTCAGGTACAGCTCTGCCAGGTGGAAAACTGGAAATCATCACCTTCACCTGTTTGTGTTCTTCATTCGCCAAGTCGTGTCCAGCTCCCTGTGATCCCATGAACTGCAGCACACCCACCCCCCTGTCCTTCACTATCTCCCTGAGTTTGCATCACCTTCCTGAATGGAAAATCAGCAGTTTTTCTTGGACCCATCAGAGAACTGAGGTTGCAAGGCGAGCTGTCACCCTGCCATCTGGAGAGACGGGACTCTGGAGGATCACAGCTGAGATCTGTTCAGTTGAAACAGAATCCCTGGGGCACAGGCCGGTAGGAACACTGAGTGGTAATTTTGATGAATTGCTGGAAGGCTGCGTATGGACCGGCTGAGAAACTCCTGGGATCTCCTGTCTTGGGTTGGAGGGAAGGCTCATACTTTCATGGGTTTTATCTCTGGGAATCCCACCAGGTTCTCCAGGAGAAGATCTGTGAAGACGCTCTAGAGTCCTTGGTGGGAGAACAGGAGAAAAATCCTGGTGAAGTTCACCCAGAGGCTTATCCCGTGTGTGTGTTAGTCGCTCAGTCATGTCCGACTCTTTGTGACCCCATGGACTGTAGCCCACCAGGCTCCTCTGTCCATGGGATTTTCCAGGCAAGAATACTGGAGTGGGTTGCCATTTCTTTCTCTCGGGGATCTTCCAGACCCAGAGATCGAACCCAGGTCTTCTGTATTGCAGGCAGATTCTTTACCATCTGAACTACCAGGGAAGCCCAATCCCATGTGGGGAATGGGAATTCTCCCTCCAGCCACCTCCAGACTTCCCAAATTACCCCAGGGAGAAACAAACGGGATAGGAATTTGCTTGGAACGGCTGCAGCCAGAGAAGGTGGGGAGGCAGAGGGTGAAGGTCTACCCTGGAAGAAATAACCCTGAGACACAGCTGCACTGAAAGACTGACGTTTAGGGGACTTCCCTGGTGGTCCAGGGGTTCAGAGTCTGTCTTCCAATGCTGGGGTTGGTAGCAACTGCCGAGCCCGTGTGCTCTAGAGCCCAGGCACCATGAGAAAAGCTCGAGCTGCAAGTTGAGAAGGCTGTGCACTGCAGTGAAGAGCCTGCGGGCCACAGTGAAGACCCAGTGCAACCAGAGTCCAAAAATAAAGAAAAGTCTGATATTTAACTGGGAGATGCTAGGGTCCTCCCCACACCCTGCTCCTCTCCAGGGCCCCAGCAGGGCCCTAGTATGCTAACTGCAGATGCTGACTGCAGCCATGAAATTGTAAGACACTTGCTCCTTGGAAGGAAAGTTATGACCAAACTAGACAGCATATAAAAAGCAGAGACATTACTTTGCCAACAAAGGTCCGTTTAGTCAAAGCTATGGTTTTTCCCATAGTCATGTATGGATATGAGAGTTGGACTATAAAGACAGCTGATCACCGAAGAATTGATGCTTTTGAACTGTGGTGTTGGAGAAGACTCTTGAGAGTCCCTTGGACTGCAAGGAGATCCAACCAGTCCATCCTGAAAAAGATTAGTCCTGGGTGTTCATTGAAGGGACTGATGCTGAAGCTGAAACTCTAATACTTTGGCCACCTGATGTGAAGAGCTGACTCATTTGGAAAGACCCTGATGCTGGGAAAGATTGAGGGCAGGAGGAGAAGGGGACGACAGAGGATGAGATGGTTGGATGGCATCACCAACTCAATGGACATGAGTTTGAGTGAACTCTGGGAGTTGGTGATGGACAGGGAGGCCTGGCGTGCTGTGGTCCATGGGGTCACAAAGAGTCGGCCACAACTGAGCAACTGAACTGAACTGAACTGATGCCAACTGGTGCATTGCCGCTGAAAGAGCTGCAGGTCTCAGATTCTATCTGAGGAGGGGCACGTAGGGAAGCCTGAGGTCAGGGGAGGAGACAGAAACAGACACTGGAGAAACTGAAGCTCCTGGCCCCCACAGCTATGGAGAGCATTACACACAGCCTCACTCCCAGGCAGATTAATGCGCAGCCTCATTCTGAATGCCCAACCTATCATCTCATACAACGTGTGCAGCTTTCAGCAAAATACTGCAAAGCATGCCAAAAGGTAAGGGAAACAAAGTACAGTCTGAAGAGACAGAGCAACGATCAGGACGAGACTCAGATAGGAAGATAGGATACCAGCCTGAAACTATCAAACAGGGAATTTATCGATTGATTGATTGACTTTTGGCTGCACTAGGTCTTCATTTTATCTGGGTCTTGGCTGTGTCCTGCGGACTCTTTGCTGTAGCATGCGAGCTTTCCTGCCCCGTGGCATGTGAGATCTTAGCTCCTCAACCAGGGATTGAGCCCACGTCCCCTGCTTTGGAAGGTGAATTTTTAAGCACTGAACCACCAGGGAAATTGTCTAACAAGGAATTTAAAATAACAGATTACTATGTTAAGGGTTCTAATAGAAAAAGTGGGCACCATGCAGGAACAGATGGATAATTTAGGCAGAGAGATGGAACCTCGAAAGAAGACTCAAAAGGAAATACTAGAGAAGGAAAACAATGACAGAAATAAAGGATGCCTCTGGAGGGCTCATCAGTGGACTAGACATGGCTGAAGAAAGACTCAGTGAATCTGAATGGATGTCAAGAGAAACTTCCCAAAGCGAAGTGCAAAGAAAAAAGGAATACAAGAAACAACAGGAAAGGCAGCCAAGAACTGTGAGGCTGTCTCCAAAGCTGTAACATCTGTGAAGCTGGGATCCCATCAGGAGCAGAAAGAGCGAGAGAGCAGAATATCTGAAATAATGATGGCTGAGAATTTTCAAAAGTTAGTGACAGGCACCTAGTTCATCCCTCCTAACTCAGGAACTTGGGATTAATATCTACACACTACTCTGTATAAATTAGATAAATAACAAGGTCATATCATATAGCACAGGAAACTATGCTTAATATATCTTATAATAACCTATAGGGCTTCCCAAATGGTGAGTGGTAAAGAATCCATCTGCCAATGAAGGAGAAGCAGGAGACCCAGGTTTGATCCCTGAGTCAGAAAGATCACCTGGAGGAGGAAATGGCAACCCTCTCCAGTATTCTTGCCTGGAGAATCCCATGGACAGAGGGGCCTGGCAGACTACAGTCCATGGGGTTGCAAAGAGTTGAACACAACTGATCACATACAAACAACACAACAGCTTGTAAGGAAAGAGAATCTGAAAAAGAACATATATACATATGTGTGTGTGTATAAATCATTTGCTATATGCCTGAAACTATCACAGCATTATAAATCAACTCTACTTTAATTTAAAATAATTGACATGCAATCAACTATAGATCTAGAAAGCTCAGAGAACATAAAAAAAAAAAAACCAAACAAAAAGAAACAAAACAACAAAAACAAATGCACAAGAAGCACCACATCTCGGCATGACACAGTCAAACTGCAGAAAACCAAAGAAAACAAATACAGTGGCATTTAAATGTAAGAGATGGCTAAATTCATATTTACATATTACTCGCCAGACCTGATACAAAGAGCCGACCTATTGGAAAAGACCCTGAAGCTGGGAAAGACTGAGGGCAGGAGAAGAAGGGGATGGCAGAGGATGAGATGGTTGGATGGCATCACCAACTCAATGGACATGACTTATGAGCAAGCTTTGGGAGATAGTGAAGGACGGGGAAGCCCGGCGTGCTGCTGTCCACAGGGTTGCAAAGAGTCAGAGATGACTGAGAGACTAAACAGCAAAAACAACAGTCCGTGGCTAGTGATAGAATCTAAACTAAGAGTTTGGGGATGAGTTTCACGGAAGCCACAGCATCCACATTATTTCTTCATCGGTTGCACAGTGTGGGCGTGACCTTGACTCAGACAAATATGCATTTGTTAATAACAATGGTATTTGAACTGCTTACCTTGTTATCTTAGATAACTTTTTAATAAAACCGATGAAGAAGTTTCAAAAAGAATGTGTGGGAAGAACTTTTTGTTTCAAAGTTGAGTTGCTAAGTAACCACTGCCAGTGGTAAAGGAGCCCCTCTCCCGCATGGCAAGCTCTACAGGGGGAGGAGCTCTGTAGGGCGAGAAGGAGAAACAGGAGAACTTGACTGCCAGGGTCAAGTTCAGTGCCTTGAGTATACAGGTGGTGCTCCAGCTGCGTCAGTTGTGGATATTAACTGCACAGTGACTACTGGCCACGCTGAGACGATCTGCTCGCTAGAGTCTGGTGTGCTTGGTCGCTCAGTCCTGTCCAACTCCTTTGTGACCCCGTGGACTGTAGGCCGCCAGGCTCCTCTGTCCATGGGATTTTCCAGGCAAGAGTACTGTAATGGATTGTCATTTCCCTCTTGCCTGGCTGAGCATCAGTCAGTTCAGTACAGTTCGGTCGCTCAGTCGTGTCCGACTCTTTGCGACCCCATGAATCACAGCATGCCAGGCCTCCCTGTCCATCACCAACTCCCGGAGTTCACTCAAACTCATGTCCGTCGAGTCAGTGATGCTATCCAGCCATCTCATTCTCTGTTGTCCCCTTCTCCTCCTGCCCCCAATCCCTCAGCCAGAGTCTTTTCCAGTGAGTCAACTCGTCACATGAGGTGGCCAAAGTATTGGAGTTTCAGCTTCAGCATCAGTCCTTCCAATGAACACCCAGGACCCATCTTTAGAATGGACTGATTGGATCTCCTTGCAGTCCAAGGGACTCTCAAGAGTCTTCTCCAACACCACAGTTCAAAAGCATCAATTCTTCAGCGATCAGCCCTCTTCACAGTCCAACTCTCACATCCAGAACTCAGTAATAAGCTCAGTGATGAACTTTTGGGTACGATTTTGCTGGAGTAGATAGTGGCAGTCTGAATTCCAAGCCCAAATCCAGAGTGAGAACTTTCCTCATCAGTAATGTGAATGGTGGGCGTATAACCTAAATGGGAATGAGGTAAGCTAGGAGCGTGGGTGGGCATGTTTCAGGCCTTCAATGGGTTAAGTTATGGTATAGATTATAGATTGTTGTCATGAATATGCACACAAAAATCCTAAGCAAAAATGTTAGGAAATCGATCCAATGATATGCAAGGATAGGTAATACATTACCACCAAGTGAAGTTTATTCTAGAAATGCAAGGCGAGTTTAACATTTGAAAATCCGTGCTCGCTTAGGCAGCGCATGTACTACAATTGAAGTGATACAGAGAGGATTAACACAGTCCTTCGGAGAAGGCGATGGCAACCCACTCCAGTGTTCTTGCCTGGAGAGTCCCAGGGACGGCGGAGCCTGGTCGGCTGCCGTCTATGGGGTCGCACAGAGTTGGACACGACTGAAGTGACTTAGCAGCAGCAGCAGTACACTCCTTGCACAAGGATGACAAATTCATGAAGCATTCTATATGTTTATAGACTTCCCTGGTGGTAAAGAATCTGCCTGCAATGCAGGAGACCCAGGTTCCATCCCTGGGTCGGGAAGATCCTCTGGAGTAAGAAATGCAACCCACTCCAGTACTCTTGCCTGGGAAATCCAGTGGAGAGAGGAGCCTGGCAGAAAGCAGTCTATGGGTCTCAATAAGTCGGACATGACTGAGCAACTAACACTTTCACTTTTCTTTCAATGACTCATTGGAAGAGACCCTGATGCTGGGAAAGGTTGAAGGCAGGAGGTGAAGGTGATGACAGGGGATGAGATGGTTGGCATTACCGACTTGATGGGCGTGAATTTGAGCAAGCTCCGGGAGCTGGTGATGGACAGGGAAGCCTGGTGTGCTGCCGTCCATGGGGTCACAAAGAGTGGGACACAACTGAGGGACTGAACTGAACCGGTAGCTGATTTACTTTGCTGTACAGCAAAAACCAACACAACATTGCAAACAGCTCTCCTCCAGAACAAAATTCATTTAAAAACCGAATACCCATCAACGTGATTCATTTCATTAAAATTAAAAAGGAGATAATTCATGTGACGATGTCTATGAAAAAACATGTGACAAAAATGCAGAAAAAGCACGTGAAAAATCCCACATCTGTTCATGGTAAAACTCCTGGCAACGTAGAATCAGAAGGGAACTTCTTTACCTGATAAAATGTATGTACGACAATTGTACAACACACATAATTAATGGTGAGTTATTGAAAGTTTGCCCTAAGACTGCAAACAAGACTGCTCTCCCTGCTCTCAGCTGAGAGTGTACTGGCAGTCTTGGCCAGTAATAGGAAGCAATAAAAAGAAACAAATGGCATAAAGATTGGGGGGCAAAAAAAGACACCGTCGTTATTTATAAACGACGTGACTCTGTACATAGAAATGCTACATAAATCCACAAGGTATTAGAATTAACAAAGAACTCAAGTAAAGTCACTGGAATCAAAGTGTGAACATAAATGATATTTCTATCACCAGCCAAAAAAGTGAAATGGAAAAAATATCATTTTGGATAACAGCTAAATATCAAAAACTCAGGAATCAATGGGAAGATGTGCAAGACTTTTATACTGAAAACCATGAAAATTATAGAGCAAAATCAAAGAACTAAACAAGAAACGAATATACCATTGTCTTCATAGAGTGGAAGACAATGTTGTTAGGTTGTCGATTCTTCCTATAGATTCAGTGCAATCCCAATCAAAGTCCTAGCAGCTTTAAAGTCATTTTTGTGATCTGCCTGCAATGCGGGATACACAGGAGTCCTGGATTCCATCTTTGGGTCATGAAGATCCCCTGAAGGAGGGCCTGGCAATCCACTCCAGTATTTTTGCTTGGAGAATCCCATGGACAGAGGAGCCTGGCAGCCTACAGTCCGTGGGGTTGCAAAGTGTCAGACACGACTGAGCGTGCATGCATCTCCTATAGCTGTCCAGACTTTGGGGGACCAATGAGCTGGGCCTTGGATCATGTGTCCTGGGGAGACCCAGAGACCCCAGGGGAAGCTTAGAGGGTCCATGCTGAGGCTGACATTTGTTTCAGATCTCAGCCTGTCCTGGCCCTCAGAGAGGAGCAGAAAATACTATCAAAGCAGTCAGAAGCCGTGGACTCAGTGACTGCTCTAAGCTACTACTTTCTGAGAGCTCAGGATAAGCCAGGGCTTTACATACAGTCATGGACCCCCCCACTCAGCGCCAAGATCTGGGAGGCAGTTGTTATCCCCACACTGTGGATGAGGAAACTGTGGAGCATTGGAGATGGAAGCTTGAGTTTGTATCTTTAAACCTTCCACTCTGTTCCCCATGTGGGCTGAACCTTTAGATCTCTCTAGAACCAACTCAGGGGGCCCCCGAACATGTCAGTTTCTGTCCTTGGCCGGGCACAATGGAAAGGTTTTACAGTTGGACTGAGGAGGCCTGAGCCCTGCGATGTTGTCTCCATATCTGGGGTGTGACTTTGGCAAGAACCTACTCAAACCTGTTGCTCATCTCCCGTGTGGGTACGCAGAGCCACGGGGCTCTCGCAGGAAAGTGAGATACAGGCTGTTCTCGTTATTTGCAATGTGATGTTCTATAAAGTTGCAGAGATACTGAACCTATGAATACTGAACCCTTGCTCCTTGGGGATATATAGGCTCACTGCATTTTTTCATCACAATATATGTTTCTATATGTATACACTTGTTGTTCAGTCACTGAGTTGTGTCCACCTCTCTGCAGCGACCCCATGGGCTGCAGCGCACCACGGCCCTCTGTCCTCCACAATTTCCCAGAGCTTCCTCAAACTCACGTCCATCAAGCTGGTGATGCCATCTCACCATCTCATCCTCTGCTGCCCTCTCTCTTTGCCCTCAATCTTTCCCAGCATCAGGGTCTTTTCCAGTGAGGTGGCTCTTTGAATCAGGTGGCCAAAGTATTATTGTTGATTCATTAATATTGAACTCACAGCCAACAGTACCTCATGCTTGAACAAAGCTTACCTCGCACCTGTATTTTCTCTGTAAAGCACATCATTAGACAGCGCTACCTCAGGGGTCATTGTAAATGCAAAATCACCCAGAGAAAGCACAAAAATGCAAAATACATGGCATTAAGAGAGTGCTGGGAGGAAGGACTCTTGCTTATGGGATGAGCTGGAACTGGAAGACAGATTGTTTGCCTGGTTCATCTCAGTTGGGAACATGGGAACCAGGCAACTCAATTTTTTTTGTTAGGAATAGCCACAAGAGGGTGGTGAGTGTTGGTCGGAAGGTTATCAATACATTTTAGTGAGTAGGTGAATTTGCAAATACAGAGTCAGTGGAGATGACTGACTGCAGTGCCCTGACAGCGCCTCGCGCGTGGTTGCCATGTGGCACCAACGTTTATGACTGCTTCCTCCTCCTCCCAAGCTTCTCACTTGGTGGTGACGGCAGGGTCCCCGCTCCTCGACCGTGAGCTCCTGGTGGGCAGTTGTTTCTCTCGACTGAAGTCTTAGGGAAAGCAGAGCATAGAACCTGGCATAGAAATGGCCCGCGTTCTTGGATGGATAAAGGCAGTTGATTCGCCTCTGATTCTGAGCCCTCATCTGTGAAAGGGGAAGCATGGACCTGCCTGACTCCCCAGGTGTGGAGACCCCCCAGCAGAGGAAATGCCTGGAAAGGGCCAGAACCTTCTGGGGAGATGCTATTCACAGGCCCTCAAGATAAAGGCCAGCTACGGTTCCCATTGTTTCAGGGCTGTCTTCACTTGCCCTTCCACCCATCCAAGATGTGGACCCAGACCAGCACCCCCTGCGGAATTGAGTGTCAGTCCACTTTCTGGCCATTAATCTCGAAGAGTCTATCAGGACCATTTGCATTAGTCCATCTTAAAAAACCCCAGCTGGGTCCCAGCAGGCCAGACGTGGACAGGAAACAGTGCTGCTGTAGCCAGCTAGAAGCAGAGGCTCCATGGCATCCAGACTCCATCTTGGACCAAGCCCTGCACCACGCTGTCTGTACCCCAGTCAACCTGACGGCCTGAGGATGTTGTAGATGATCACCCCTGGAGAGGGACGCTTCCTACCTCAGACCAGGGGTATTGATGGAGGCACCCTGGCTGGAGGACTCGCCAGCCTGAGCCCAAACTCTTGAGTGGATGGGGAACAGCCTGGCTGGGTCCTTGGAACCCAAGCTTGGGCGGCTGCTCGCGTGATGGAGAAGGGAGGTGAGGCAAGAGTTCTGCAGACAGCCCGGGCCCCCGCCCCGCCTCTGCCGCCTCCCCCAACACACAGACTGTCCTTCCCGTGATGACCATGCAGCTTTCTTAATGGAACACAATCGCTGAACTTGGTACATTTCAAGCACTTTAGCCTTCCAGGACACCAGACTGCTGATGAAAACCATCTTCCGTGGGCGCCATGTTAATGAGAGGCCAAATTTCATATGCTTGCAAACTTTCACCCCTCCTCCCGCTGTACTGCACCCCCCCTCCTCAATAAAAGGTTGCATCAGAGAGAGAGAGAGATAGATTTCCATAATTTATAGTATGGGCATTTCACTGGGGACAAGCGCTAATCTGTACTTACCGATACATTTAAGAAAATGCATCCTCCCGCAAGCCTGCGCCATTTATGACTCTTGGCACAAACCGCAATGCTCAGTCTTCAATTAAGGGACACCTTAGGGTTCATTATCACACAATCGCTCCCTGTGAACCATGCCAAATGCTGTTTTGGCACGGAGCTTGGAAGATGAATTAGAAGGAAGTCTTCTCTGTAATGCCATCTCCCTAAATCCCATTCCCACCATCAGCGTTTATACCCTTTTCTGGCGCGACCCCCTCCTTCTTTCCAAGTGGCTTTTACTATTCAATTTCTCAACGTCAAAGTCGATTCTCTAGAGGTGTAGTCAGAGATGCCACGTCTCCTTTTTGTCTTCCGGCTCTCAACAGGCCTCAGAATGGCTACAGATGGGCGGCTCTCCACACCCCTTGTTGGCCTAAAGGAGCCACAGATGCTTTTTTCCCCCCTCCTCTTAAGAGCCTGGGATAGAGAGAAGAAAAGGGACCAGAACGGGAGTCACACGCCATGAGGATGAGCCATGAGGAGGTTCTAAACAGGGTCCTCCTTGCAGCCCTGTGTCTAAACGAAGAGATGCCTCATGCGCACGGTTCACAGCAGAGGGAGGCGAGTTCAGAGTCCAGCGGAGAGCTCTGTTCAAAGCTGGTCGCCTCCAACAGGAAAGGAGGCAGGAAAAAAGAGAGTTCAAAGGCCCATCTCCTTACCCCCTCACAAACCCTCCAGTCCAGGGCCCACACCGTGCCCACGTGTCCTGAATCCACAGGACCCTCCCTGGCTTCAACCCGTGGGTAAGGACACTCCTTTTTGTCTCCTTCATAAAAACACTGAAATGGAATGAGCATGTTTGCTGGTACTTTCCAGCTCTCCCAGCTGCCCAGGTCCCACCACTGGGGGCTGAGAGAAAACAGCACCCATCCAGGGAAGGGGCGGGCCCCGGGCTGTGGAAGGAACTGGCAGGGCGGCCGATGCACCGGGCCACGTCCAGGCTGCCCGTTTAGGCTCCGATTTCCCAGCGGCGTGTGGGGAGGTGGGCGGGAACGTGCGTGGACCCCCTGCCCCCCGGATCGTGACTGCCCTCGATGAATCTTCCAGCTCCACTTACGACGACAGCACCCCCACGAGAGGAGACCCCGCCCCCACATGAGGAGACCCGTTACTAACTTCTTGGCGTCACCCCCACATCGAGGGATGCAGAGATGTGACAGCTAGGAGGAGCGGACGGTAACCCAGGCTCTCAAGTCAAAGCCGTCAGATGATGTGTAGCCATTAAGATAAAACTAGCTTAACGAAGGAGCTGCAAATGCTGACTGTGCTCCGATTAGCTCAGGCCACGCAGCACAAGGTGATGGGCTGAGAAGACTTGCCTTTCTCTGGGGGGGTGGGCAGCAGGCAGGGGCCTCAGGAGGAACAAGAAGACAGGAAGCAAACAGACTGAAAAATACTTTGCCCACAAGATGTCTTGTGGAAATTTTATTATGTAGAGTGTAAAATGAATTGTCAGTCAAATAAAAAGAACACGTCTTTTTTTTTTCTTAAAAAAACAACATGCATAACATTTTCCAATTGCCTTTTTTAATAGTTAGACATTTCAAGCATTATAAGGAAAAAAAGGAGAAAACCCCCCAGATACTGTAACTTCAGTACATCTCAAACGGAATGTCCCCCAGGTCAATTGAAAAATGCAAGAAAAAAAAATAGCTTCAATTCCGTTTTTCTTTCCTTTAAAAATAAATGTTACCTGTACAAGACACACCACAGTAAACACTGGAAATCATAGTATCCCTTTTATTAAATCAAAATTCTTTAATTCATATTGCGGTTAATGCTAGATTTATTCATCTAGTTAATTTGACAAATATTAAGAAAATATTTAAAAGAAAAAAGCAAAAAACACCTTGGAATTAAAAAATAGTTACTACATTTTTATGCGGTTTAATGTTCCACAGTGTTTGTTAAAAGTTATATTGAATTTATTTTTAATATTAAAAATAACAGTATTTATATTTCTGAGAGAATAGAGAAAGGTTTTTTGTTTTGTTTTTAAAACAAGCTTGGAGGTCTTAGATACACAATTGCAACCGGTAGATAATGGAGACATCAAAAAACGTCTGCTAAACACACAAAAACATTTTTATATTATTAACCCCTTGAGAACTCTAGAAATTATACAGACCCTATAAAATGCCCCCTCCCGATCCCTGTTGGACAGCAATACAAGTATCTGTCTCAATTCAGAATTCACATAATTAATTACAATACATAATAGTTCAGTTTTTTAAAAAATGCAATAAAACCAGACAGCCATGATACAAGAAATTAGAAGTAAAACATTTAATGAATTTACACATTTAAGAATATTTAAATACTGCTTAAAAATTTTTTTAAAGAATTTGTTACAAACCACCTAAGACTTCCAAGCCACTTTTTTCTGTTGCAACAGAAAAAACTGTAAATAAAAAGACACACGAAGAAAACAAAACAAAAACAGACACACCATTGAAATGTCAGTGCTCTGAGGCACATTCTGGCGCCAGAATTTGCAGGTATTGCTCCAAAGATTCCCAGAGCTTACACATTTGAAGTAACGAACAAAAATAATGAAACAAAAATTGTCAGCGATTTTTAGTAACTAATTCTCCCGATTTTTAGAAAAATTCTGTTAATCTAAATATAGTGTTTCACAGAACAAAACAAAGGTTCTTCATCAAAGGGTTTGCAAATCTAAAAACCTCTGTTACAAATAGGTTTTTGCTCACAATGATTTTGAGGGGCGGGGAGCTGTGGGTCACGGTCCTACTGTTCCTGTGGAAGGAAGGGGGAGACAGGTTAGTCTAAGGGCATAGTCTCAGGGGCTGGTGTGCTGTCTGGGGCTCTGTCTGCAGAGAGCTAATGGGCGCTGGCACACGCGTGCTTGGGCATGCACGCATGCATACACACACACACACGTAAGCGCCAGTCTCAGCGTGTTCCCGGCCACACACACACACATGCATGCACGTGAGCCAGTCTCAGCGCATTCCCGGCCACACACACACACACACACACGCGCGTGAGCGCCAGTCTCAGCGCGTTCCCGGCCACACACACACACACGTGAGCGCCAGTCTCAGCGCGTTCCCGGCCTCGCACCCCGGGATGGATCTGGCCCAGACAAGTTCTCACAAGTGAGGCCTCGGGCGCCTCCTTCCACAGGGGATCCCAGGTGGGGAGAGGGGAGTGAGTGACACCTCCTCGGCCACCTACCGCTTCCCTCCTCAACTCTTGTCCCTACAGGGCCCAGTTTCCCAGTGAGACAGACTGGTCTGGGGATTCAGGGCCTGTGGTCACCAAGGGACTGTCCACAGGGGCCTGACTGGCATCAGGTCACCTGAAATGCGGCTTGTGGGAGTACTTGGTCCCCCGTCTTCCCCATATTTGGAAGAAAACTGTTTCTGGACAGAGCCCTCTGGTTTCCGGCCTCTGAAGGGGTGGACTCGCCCTCCGCCTGCTGCCCCTCACTGCTGACTGGGGCAAGCGTGACAGCCTGGCCACCCCACCCGCTTCAAGAACAGCACTGGGCAGTGGTCACCACAGTCCCCAGGGGCAGTGCCACGCTTGCCCAGGGACACTCACTTACAAATGGGAGCCTGGGTCCAGAGGAAGATGCCGAGGCCGCTCAGCCCGGCGGTCTGCCTAACCTATTCTCCCCTATGAGGCTCCAATTTGTTCCAGCAGGGGTGAGGAGGGGGCCAGGCACACACAGAAGGCTTGGGGTGGGGGGCTGGAGGCCTGGGAGGTCCCGGCGTCACTGGCGATCAGCTACAGACCTGGCTGGGGGCCTGAGCTTGCCCTAACGTCTGCCCGTAGAAGGCGACCTGCTGCCGGTAGTACTCTGCCCAGGCCATGGTGTAGTCCGGCGGGGTGCTGGCCTGGGGCGCGGCACTGGCGGCGTGACCTGACAGACAAAGCAGAGAGCTGGTGACGGGGAGGCGAAGGGCACGGGCAGGGACCCCCTCCCAGAGCCTCTTGGGAGGCTTCCCAGGGGGCGCCTGGACCAAGTGCCCGATGTCTGGCCAGACGTGGTCTGCCCAAGCATGGCTGCAGACAGCACAGTTATCGGTGCCTCCTCGCCTGGGCCCCGCCGCACACCTATCGTCTGCTTCTCTCATCAGTCGTGTTCTCGGCATCCGTCTGTCTGTCCAGCCAGCTCCCTGCCAGTGCCCGGGGCCAGAGTGGGAGGAGGGAGGGCGAGGAAGCTGGTGCCCCGGCGGGGTGTGTGTATGCGCCTGCACAGGGCATCCTGGCCCACGTGGTGCAGCATCTGGACCGCGGGGGCTGGGGGCTGGGAAGATGGGGCACGTGCACCTCCACAAGCTGGTCCAGGTGACAGTGACCTCGCGGACCCTGCCCCGGCCCCTGGAAGGGCTACGGGGCTGTTAACGGTCGCAGACACAGGATGCCTGCCGCCCTGACAGTCTCTGACTTGCGCTCGTCTGAGCAGCAAGTAACACCCCTCAGACTCCAGACCTGAGGCGCCTCCTCTGGCCGCCCCCGAGTGTGCTGGTGCCACAGTTGTGGGAGGCACAGAGGGCTCAGGACTCACTGTAAGCGACTCACTGAGGCAGACGACTGTTTGGGCTGCTGTTAGGGAGTGTTCTCCTTCTTTTTAAAAAATTCGGTTAGTGGAGGAAACTGGCACAGCGAAGAGCTTACTTTGGAAGAAAACAGCTCAGTCCCTACCGCAGCCTGAGGCCCCGCTCAGAGTCTCACCTGTCCCGTGATGGCCAGGGAGAGCTGGGCGGCGGCCGGGCGGTGAGACGGCCAATGGCCCCTGACCGGCCTGGGCCCTGACCAAGGGTCCTCACGTGGACAGCCCGGGCTAGGACTTGCCCCGTGTGGAGCCTGGAAGGGAAGATGGAGGAGGGGAGGACAGCAAAGGCCGCCCGCGCGTCTGGATGATGGGGTTGGGGCAGGTGGAGCAGACAAAGGCAGACGGCCAGATGGGCACACACAGGGCACGTGGTGCGGTGGCAGGGAGCCATGGGCTCAGAGCCTGCAGGTGGGGCTGGAGGCCTCCCTGTGGGGGTGCCACACTCACCCTGCTTCTTGTAGTAGTCCTCCCAGGCCTTGCTATAGTCGGGCTGGCTGCTCTGTGGCTGGCTCTGCTGGCCTGTGCGGAGAACACAGAGGCTGTCAGGCCCACAGGCTCCCGGCCCTGCTCTCCGCACTCGCTCACTGGCCCGGGAGGAAGGAGGCAGGCCGGCTTGGGGAGGAGACAGGCCCACCTCTGGGAAGGCCCCCACCCAGGCCAGCGGGGGAGGATGCCACTGAGCCCCGCGAGGCTGGGGCGACCAGCAGGAGCGGTCTCAACTCCCTCGGGTCAGAGACCTGGGCTTCCGGGGCCAGAGACTGAGGCCCCGAGTGCTGTCTGCGGCTCCCTGGATTGGCCCTCAGATGGACAGAGAGTCCAAATGGCACTGACCAGTCCCTTCCCCTGCCCTTTCTGTTCCAAGGCTGATAGCTGCCTCTGGACAAGGAGAAAATTACAGAAGACACATAGCGAAAGTTCCAGAAACTGTGCTCAAGATGACAAGACAAAGTACATGCAGCGAGGGACCGACGCCAAAGCACACACCTGACCCCCACCCAGCCTCGCGCTGCCCAGGGTGGGGCTGGCGGCAGAGGACGTGTGTGGGGTGGTCCCTGCCCTCCTCTCTGAATTACTGGGTACGGAAAAGCTGGGGTAGGAGGCGCAGAGCAGCAGCAGTCTACCTAGGGCACGTGGGGGTGGTTACTAGACTTGACCACAGACAAGGTAGGACCTTTCTTCTGCTGAGGGCTGGCCCATGTGTCCCCCTGTGAAGGCCCCACCAATGTCCTTCCTTTGGTTAGAATCACCGCCTGCAGCAGGTGGGAAGCTCAGTTCAGTTGCTCAGGCATGTCTCTTTGCGACCCCATGGACTGCAGCACACCAGGCTTCCCTGTTCATCATGAAATCCCAGAGCTTGCTCCAACTCATGTCCATCGAGTTGGTGATGCCACCCAACCATCTCATCCTTAGGCAGGAAGGACGTGCTCAAAATCAGGTTTCATGGTCAAAAGCTTTCCCTAAGAGTTAATTTACTGAGGACTGAGAGGGGCATGGGGTTGGGGAAAGAGCCCCCTCCCCACCAGGGCAGGCCCACTGTGGCAGGACCAGACTGGGACGCTGATGACAGGAGGTCGTCGATCGGAGAAGGCAAGGCATAAGGAACGGGGCAGTGGGAGCGCTCCGCTCGAACGTGGAGGGCGTGGGCAAAGGATTTTTCTTCTCAACAAGATTTCAGGGACCAAAACCAATTCTCAGGTCCCCTGAGTAAACTGGGCAACAGCACCAATGACAGCAGGTGAAACGCAGGACGCTCTGTGCTCTGCTCACTCAGCCCGTGTGCCTCTGCCAACTCCGTACCCGCCTGGGCCAGGGCGGCAGCGGGGTGGGCTCTGCAGCAACCCCCACCCCTCGGAGATGCACGTGAACCCTGCAGCTTTACAGGAGAGCCTCCCCACAGTCAGGGGCTCCTCCCCGGTTCTCTGTCCTGGGTGACGGGCCGCTTCCCATGCTGGGGGTGCCTTCTGACGGAACAGGAGGAAAGGAAATGCACCGGGCTGTGGGTGAGCGAGCACAGTGCCTCAGGCAGGGAAGAACCTGGGTGGTGTGAGGCTGACTGAGGTGGAGTTCTTACGGAGATTCTGCACATTTAAAGCATTTTGTTAAGAGAATGCCGGGGAAGAGAAGGTAAAAAACACAGCCATGCAGTGTCAGAGCTCACATGTACTTTAGAAATCAAATCCAAATCCTTCATTTCACTGACATAAGAAATGGAGCCCCAGAGAAGGGGGGACATGCCTAAGGCCATCCAGCCAGGCTCCAGACTCCTGGGTGCTTCTCCAGCTATGGGTCTGACAGGTGCCTGGGGCAGGGTTCACAGCCAGTGCTCTGCTGGGGGTGGGGGGTGGGGTGGGGGAAGGGGTTGAACCCTGCGCCCAGCCCCTGAGAGCAAAGCTGCAGCGTGTCCAGTGGCCTGGCGCCGAGGGAAGCCTGCCGACGCGCTGAAGAGCGCTTTACAAACACTGCCAGGCTGGTCCTTCAGATGTCCCAAAACAAAAGAACCTAAGGTAAGCAATTTCGTGGGGCTTTTGGTTTTTTTTTGGGAAGCCTATGAAAAATAAGCTCTACCAGCAACAGAACTCAAGAATGAGTTCCTGAAGCTGATGTGGGGCTAGAGAGAGGGCGTGGGTATGATTCCAACAATCTCTCTTTTATAATCAGTTTTCTTAAGAGAGCAAATTCTCTAACCGTGTGTTTTCTGAAAGCTCAGGAGATAGAGTCCCTTCCTAAGATGGTGCCAGAAAAGAAGACGGGGAGGAGAGCGCCTGGAGACCAGAGGGGGAGGGCGGGTGGGTGCGGGGCAGGGGGCACGCAGGTCAAACCACACTCTCAGGGCCCTTGGCAGCGAACAGAGGTGAGGACTGCAGCCCTGAGGAGGATGGGGTAGGTGGGACAGAAAGGTCTGAGGAGTCGTCAGGCCCTGTGACCCCGCCCAGTTGGAGACGCACCCGAGGCCCCAGGAGGCCTGTCTGGGGGAGGGGGTCCCGCCGCCTCCTGAATCACTTACTTGGAACCTGCTGTGTGGGCTGCTGCCACGCCTGGTAGGTGCTGCCCCAGCCCTGGGTCAGAAAGGCGGGAGGACCACTGCGGAGGACAAGGGCCATTCATTCCAGGCCACACCCCTCCCTACCGGAGGCCCCGCCCCCCGCCCCGGGCAAGCGCGAGGTCTCCCGGAGAAGCAGAGTAAAGGCAGGCCACCCACCTCACAGGGGCGCTATGGGGGTTTCCATTCACTTTAGCAGCAATGTTTGGGAAGCACCCTGAGCTCCTTGGAGGAAAGGTGCTGAAAGAACGTGGGAAACAAATAAAGACAAGAGCTGAGAACCCAACACAGGAAGGGCTTTCACAAAAGACTCCCATCCCCGACCCAGTCCAGGGTGGGAAGCCCTCCCTGGGGATGCTGGCAGGCCAGGGGACCCTCTGCCCTCTGGGCAGGCTCTCAGTCCAGCGCTGGTCAGTGAGCCACGGACAGGCCAGAGGGATGACGGGGATGGGTCCTGCCCCCACCCTGGGCTTCTGGCTGGCATCCCCAGAAGCAGCTGCAAAGGAGGGCCTCCTGGGTGGGCAGGGAATTCTCGCAGTCCAGATGGGCGCAGAACTCACTTTTGATGAGGTGCGGCAGGCGGCTGGCTGAAGGGACTCTGTCCAAAGGGTCCAGGAGCTCCGAGACTGGTCCCCTGTCAGGGCACAGAGGGAACTCTCACTGCCCGCTGGCCGCACCAGTGCCCTCTGCCCAGGCCCACCCCAGGACGAACCACAGCCTCCGGGAAGACAGAGACTCGTGTGGTAAAGGCACCCTGCGGCACTCACTAGCCTTCCTTCCCCGCGGAAGGACCTGACTGAGGGAGCGGCTGCTGCCCCTCCAGTGGCCGATGCACCACGCCACCAGTCCTGTACCACCGCGCCTGCCCTGGCGTGCCACCCTGGGGGAGGGACCAACCTGCTGAACTCTCCCGTCAACTTAGGCCGGCCCACGGCTCTTTCTGCCACTCTACGGCCCCTCTGAGGTGAGCAGTGGCCCATCTGTCCTCCATCAACACTCCCTTTCTTTATCTGCTTTGAGGCGCCTGAAACTAAAGCCAGAGTCAATGAACGCTGCCTGAGGGGCCGGCCGCCAGGGCGGGGCCCATGGGGTCCAGGGGCAGAGCTGGGGGAGGCTGCCGCCGGGCTGCTCCTCTAGCCTGCGGGGCCGTGGCTCGGGGGCCGAGCGGTGGTGGCCAGGGGAGCCCTGCGCGTCTGGGCCTGGCCCGTGTCCCTGCGCCGTGACCTTGCCCCTCAGCACCGGGGGAGAGGGCCGCGGCCCTTGCGTCACTGGAGGACCCAGATGCCCGGAAAGTGTGAGGTTCTGGGGGGAAGCAGGTACCTCAGACAGACAAAAGAAACCCCCGTGACTCCCGAGCCGGGTGGCAGGGCCTGCGTACGTACGCCAACTTTCTCATCTATGAGGTGTCTGGCCACCTCGATCTGTGGAGGGAGCCCCCGGATGGTGAATATCCGCAGGCTGGGGTCGGTGCTGGGAGGGGGGTTCCGCTGAAGTTCCACGTGCGCTCCCGACTGCTGGTTTATGCTCTTGATGTTCTCACCCCCTGTGGGCGGGAGGACAGACACCAGGGTGAGCGGCGCCTGCGGCGAACCCCAAGCTCGGAGCTCGCCCCGTAATCCCGCCCACCAGCACTCGTCCTAAGAGTCGACAAGTCCTGTCCACTCATGCTTGAGAATGGTTCTAGTCAAAACGAGGGCTGTCTCATGTGTGAAACCGGACTTCTGCGGTGAAGCTGGTCTTGCTCTCTGAGCCAGGCTGAGGCATGGACCCCACGGAGCAGCCACTGGTCTCTGTCTGTGTCCTGGGCTGAGGCACCCCGGACTGCAGATTTACACACGATGAGCTCAGCTGGGGAAGCCGCTCCCTCCTTCTCAGCCCAAGGATGGCCACCCGGTGGCCCCTCCCTAGCACAGTGGGGGCCTTTGGCCCCGGTGGGGGTGGGGGGTGGGGTGTGTGTGTGTGGGGGTGGGGTGGGGGTAGGGGTGTGTGTGTGTGGGGGTGGGGTGGGGGTAGGGGTGTGTGTGTGTGTGTGTCTGTGTGTTCAGCGCATGGCTGGCCCCTCCCTCCACAGGTTAATACCCCCATCCTGTGGCTTCTCAAGTTTCTGTCTTCCCCGTGGGTGGGGCGGGTCTAGACGGAGAGGCAGGCTGAGGATGGGGTTCACAGAGGCCTGGGTGGAGTGGGGCTGATGAAAATGTAGTTAGACTGTTTGAAAACCTGGGAGAGTCCCAGTCTCTTAATGAAATTTGCGTAACAAAAGCTCCACTGGTGTAACAATGGTTTGATTCTTCTTTTCAAAATTTGACAGAACTTACAGATCCGCTCTGCTCTTTGGGGTGGGGTAAAGCCAGAATACAAGGAGAATTTGGAGCACAGGATCTTATAAAACTGGAGGAGGACAGTCTGTATAAAACCTGGAGCAGGGTACCAGGGAGCCCCGAGGATCAAAGCGAAGGCGAGAGGTCAGTCTCTGTGTCACCCCTCCCCACCCAGAGTCAAAACCAACCTCCAACTGTCATTTCATTGTAACGCGTCCACAATCCTTCCCTCCCCAGCCTGCCCTGCACCCGCACGGGGAAAAGCCACGTGTACACAAAGCATCAGGCGAAGGTAAGTAAGGGGCCCACCAACAGGCACGGCCTGCACCTCGTCTCGGCTCATCCTGAAAGCACGCAGGGATTCCAGGAGGGCCCGGGAGCAGAGACGGGGCCTGGGTCTGGCCATTCTCCCTGAAGGCAGCCTGAGCGGCCCTTGGCATCAAAGGAAGGAAACCAGGCGGCTGTGGGCATTCAGGAAAGCCTGGCTCAGCATCAGTTTGGGCAGGATGCTAGCTGGGTTTAGGGTGGTGCTCAATTTAAAAGCAAATTCATAAAGAGAGAAGCCTAGCTGACCCGAAGGCTGAATGGACGACTTTCTTGAAGACCCGCTACAGTGTAAGCACAGTGTCCCTGCATTTCCTGCCTCAAGCAAACACGTGGTCCTGGGGCAGCGCAGCCAAGGCGAGGAAGTCGCTGCGGTCTTCAGCAGCTTCGCTCTGCTTCCAGGTCCGTACAAGCCCCTCCCGGCCCCCAAACTACTGACCTTTACCCACAGGTTGTGAATTTTCTCTTCTCTGCACTGTGAAAAGTAAGCAGCTTCGCTCCTAGGCAAGAGCATTTGGGGGGAGTGATGAAGAGCTAAGAATAGGTGGGAGACCCTTCCACTGCACACCCCACTTCTGCCCAGACCGCTCGGTCCCGGAGGCAAGAGCACGAAAGGGCGTGCGTGCCTGGGACTGAGAACCCGCAGGCCCAGCCAGCCCCCTCCTTCAGGTTGGGCACTTGGGCCTGCAGCCCCAGACACTTCCCTGAGGCGCCGGGTGCATGCTAATACAGTGAGGAGGCACCGACAAACTGCGAGGGGCCGTAAGGAGTTAATTTAAGTTCATCTTCCTGCAAAATGAGGTCACCAGCTTGGCACATGGTGGCTGTCTCCAGGCACATTCAGCAGCCTGCTCCATTCTTCCACCTGATGGGGGGCAGAAGCGACCCACCAGTGGCCCCCCGGCTGGACGTGAAATCGTAAAGCAATTAATCAAACCTGTTAAAAGGCCTGGCTGACAAGAGCAGGGCTGGCCGCACTATCTGTCACCACTGCTGTATTTATCATGGAAATCCAGCAGGGGCCCAGGGAGGCGCAGCGTCTGTCCAAGGGCTGGAGTGGGGGGGTGGGGAGTGGGGGGTGGGAGCAGGCCTGCCTGCGTGTGGCGCCCCTCACTCCAGCGCCTTTCCCAAAGAAAACAGGAAGACCTCAGACCCAGCCCTTGTGGGGAGGGAGTTACAGAAACACCCCAGCTACTGCCCCAGTGAAATACATCCTGACTTCCTGAGGCCGCTCCTGGAGCGGCAGGACACAGCACCCGTGACTGCTGCATTCTGCCGCCTCTTTCCTCTGTGGATCGCTCAGGAGGGCCTGATAGGGGACAGAGGACAGACGCCGTCCTGTGAGCGCGGAGGCGTCACTGGCCACAATCAACTGTCACAGTGATGACAGAGAGGCTCCGCCAGCTCTGAGGAGACACTGCCCGTGAAACCCTCACTGACACGATGGTTCTCGAAAAGCACAGGAAAACCTAGATCTGACCCTCGAGCTCCAGGGCGTCAGCTGGATTTAACGTCATGGCAGTAGGCCAGCTGACAGTCTGGGTCACATGTCTGAACGATCGCAGCATCTGGGCAGCTAACAATGTCCACTGAACACCTCCCAGCATGAATACGCCCTGCCAGAAAATCAGAACAAACTCACCTCTGAGAGGTTAATAACCAAGATACAGCACAGATACAGGAGATGAAACGTTCTAAAAGAGCATAAAACACAGAGTGTCCGAAAGCGGGGCCCAGAACAGATTCTGGGAGACGACCGAAGGCCAGCTCGAGGGCACTAGCCACGGCAGCCTCGGCTTTCTGGGCTGAAGATGCCCCGGGGCTGTGTTCCATGGGATGCCAGCACCCTCCAACAGCTAGAAGCTGCCTGGTGATCACAGAAGCTGGGGAAACTCTGGGAGAAAATGGTATTCATATCTTCCATATGTTGTCAAATACACACAAAAGGAACGAACGGAGAAGCAAACAGAAAACCCGACGCTGAACAAGAGTCTCCTGCCAGCTCAGCGGCTCTGCTCAGACGGCAGAGAAGCCGGGCCTGCTGCCTCGGAGCCCCAGACCGGCCCTCAGCGGCCTTTCTCGCCAGGCCAGCTCAGATGGCCCAGAAACCGGTCTGCTCTCTCCCCTGCTTTTCACCGAAGAAAGGAGCCACATCAGCCAGCAACAAGGGTTTCTTACCCAATGTTCTCCAAAACGCCTACAAACAACTAACCAATCAATTTTTATTTCCCTCCACAGGGTGTCTGTTACTCATGGTAAACATGTTGAAAAGATAAGAGCCGTTTTCACGGGTTGTGTCAATAATGACCAAACATCCAAATCCAGTAAAGCAAAGAGTGATACACTTGTCAGAAAGCAATCCTCGCTTGAGGAAATGATCTGAACGCTTCCTCCAAGTTCCTTGGAAGTGAGTTAATCCCCAATCAGTCCACTGACAAACACTCAGGGGCCCCTCACCTGCACCCTTCCAACAACCCAGGCTGCTTCAAGAGGCAGCTGGTCTCCCTTATATAACATCTGTTTCCACGTGGTGATGACGTACTCGCTTTGCCCTGTTCATGAGAAGGCCCAGGCAAGGAGGGTGCCTTGGAAGGCAACGGAAGCCTCGCACCTGGCCCATGTGGTCAAGTGTAGAAAATGGTGTGAAACGTGCTTCAGAGGTACTGGACATGTGGCCAGCCTGCCTTCAGGCCAACCAGCCAGAGGGGGGGCGCCAACCCCCCACACTGCCGCTTACCTCTGCCGATGACGAGGCCGCACTTGTCAGCCGGCACAGTGTAGGTCACCTCCTGGACACCGCCGGGGGTCCCCACGCTCCAGTCGCCGCGGCTGCGGCCTCTGCCCCTGGCCACCGCCAGGCCTCCAAAGCCGTCTCTTTCCTGGGAAGCAAGTGGAGCTCAAGTGACATTTCTGCCGCTGCCTCCAGCACTAGTTTTCCTCTCTGGGGAGGAGGCTAAGTGACAGGATGTAATCAAAGCCACACGTTAGGACCTAAGCACCTCTCCCACATTTCAGATTCTGAAGTCCTCCTTTAAAACCAGAATTAACACAAATCACAGGAACATTCAAGGAGACGTGCGCAGACAGATCATGTGGTCACATAAACAGCACAAACACAGCCAACTAAAACAGACAGCCAGGCATAAATTCTGAAGTCTGAAGCCCAAAGCCCTGATCCCAAGAGTTTTCATCACTGGGCCCTAATCTACAAGCATCAGGAGCTGGTTTTCTCAGTGCTGAGCCTACCAGAAGCCTGATATTAGACGCTGAAGAGCTACGGATGGGCTTCTGAAAGTGACACGTGAGAGTCAAGGGTGAATTCGGGCCCTCCCCGGACAAGGGTGCTATAAAGAACAATTCAGACACTGCTCTGAGAGTCAGAATACCTTGCAATCCCAGGTGGTACTAGTGGTAAAGAACCTGCCTGCCAATGCAGGAGAACTAAGAGATGCTGGTTCAATCCCTGGGTTGGGAAGATCCCCTGGAGGAGGAAATGGCAACCCACTCCAGTACTCTTGCCTGGAAAATCCCATGGACAGAGAAGCCTGGTAGGCTACAGTCCATGGGGTTGCAAAGAATCGGACATGACTGAGCAACTTCACTTTCTTTGTTGGAGGAGTAAATGGCAACCCACTCCAGCATTCTTGCCTGGAAAGCCCCATGGACAGAGAAGCCTGGTGGGCTATAGTTCATGGAGGTCACAAAGAGTCGGCTAAAACACAGCGCCTTGCAATCCAACCAGCAAAAAGAATAAAAGAATTAAAAACAAAAGCAAACCAACCCAAACTGGTTATCTCACTCCTCAAAAGAGGGAGGGAAAGCCAGGCACACCTGCCTATGGTCTGCCGTGTTCTCACTGTTCGCCCAGCAGACAGAAGGCCCACATCTGGCAGCCAAGAGAGACCTCCTTCTCTCCAGGGCGAAGCAGCCATTCTGGTTTCTATCCTGTGAGGCACTCAGGAGTGGCAGCCCTGAAAATCTTTTCAATGTTGAGGGCAAAACCTGTGGAGCTAAGAGCTCCTTCAGGGAAGGGGCAGCTTGACAGACCCGTGACACAGCGCAGAGTAAGTGAACCGGCTGCCGTCGGCCAAGAGTGAACTGAATGTCTACCCGAAATCTAGACCAGCAGGAAGCCGAGCTGATGACTGCCTCCTGCAGCACTCTGCTTTTATGAGTGACAGACAACCAGCAAACAAGGTGATTTAGGGATCTACGTGAGAACACACACACGCAGCCGACTTTCTAAAAGGGAATGCATTGGGTTCTGGGAGACAAGGCTGTCTACTCCTCATCTCACAGCTTTGCAGTTCTGGGATCATCAGTTCTTACCACGAAGAAAGATGTCAGAGAGGAATCCGTTGACTCTTCTCTGAACCTGCCTCATCCTAAGAACTGCCTGGAGACTGCGGGCGAAGCCCAAGCCACTCCTGGATATTCTGATTCAGGAATCTGGGGTGGGGGTGGGGGGGTGTCCATACATCTGTAACCTCAGCAGGTATACCCCCAGATGACTCAGGCGATCATGTGGGGTGTACCACCAGGTACAAATAAGCCCCTTGGCTTGCTGCTGAGAAAACTATGCCTAGAGGGGCTCAATGGCTAGGTTGCCAAAGGCCACATGAAAGATGGTAGAGCTGGGATGATGGGTTCTAACCTCCTTCTTTCTTCAGCTCCTACTGCTCTGACTTTTCCTACAAACCCAGGGGACATGACATGACAACCGACCACCAGCTACAGTAGCTCCCCAGAGCAATGTGTAACACAGCAGGGGAAGGTGTCACACAAGCCCACTCCCATTCCAGAGAAATGTGAATATGAGCATGGACTCTGGCGCCTGAAGACAGCTTTAAAATTCCGGCAGATCACCAAGTGCCTAAGAGTAGACTTGACTTGTTTTATAACAAGTGTGCCCAACCGTTTGAAACCTGGCCAGCTGCACTGTGAATCCTCCAAGTAGCTTAAATAGTCAGGAACTTACTTTTGGGAAGACAATCTAGATTCTGCAATAATCAAAAGGCAGAGGAACAATAAACTGGCAGGGAAAAAATAAAATGAAGGCAGTTAGACGACTGGCGGAGAGAAGCCGCTGGCTGCAATCTTGGAGGGAGGTAGCTGACAAGAGTGCCGGTTTTCAGAAATGGGACTTGAGAGGGGCGACTGCTCCAGGGGGAGGCGGGAGAACTCTGGAGAGCCAGACCCACCTGGGCTGTGAGAATCAGCTCGCTGATGACATGTGCTGCGTGCTGGCATCGATCCGGGGGTCCCATCACCTGCGCAGCTCTTTCTGGACTAACACCGTCATCTGTGGGACCAGGTGGGAGAGAGGGGGTCAGGAAAAGCCCTGCTTCAGAAGGAAACAAACATCAGTCTGATTTGCAGTCAGTGTTCCTGCCACCACTGAAGGGGCAGTAAGAACACACCTCTAGATGAAGACACGTTTCAGGCACGGAAACACGCATGGCTACATCTTTCTGCACCGTCTTTGTCAAACCTCATTACGCGATTACAGCCATTTAAAAGGGGTATCACGGAACTTCCCTGGTGATCCAGTGGTTAGGGCTCTGCGCTCCCAATGCGGAGGGCCGAGGTTGGATCCCTGGTCAGGGAACTAGATCTCACATGCCGCAACTGAGACACAGCGCAGCCAGATAAATAAATGTTAAAAAAATAAAATTACAGAAACTAAACTTGAAAACAGACTTGAGCTATGGCAATATTTTCCAAATATGTCTATCATGTTTTCCCATCTTCAGAGAGATGAGGAAAATAAAGACACTGTAGATAGTTTTGCTCATAAATTTGTAACACTTAAAGAACTGTGTGTAAGATTTTTTTTTTTTCAGCCACGCCACGGGGCTTTGTGTGATCTTAGTTCCCTGACCAGGGATAGAACCTGGGAACCCCTGCACAGAGCCTTAACCACTAGACCACCAGGGAAGGCCAAGATTTTTTTTTTTTAATGGTTTTATCTTTAATTTTATGAAATAAAAAATAAGGTGTTTGCTTTTAAATCTTTAATTAGCAAATTAAAAGCTGGAGATGCTAATGTTGAACCCCACTCCCTTAACTTTTACTGGTCTAAAGAAAAAAAAGAAAAAGGCCTGGACACTCCTGGGCTGGTGTGTTCTGGTACAGAAAGGGTGACCCTGCCAGCACACCCACAGAAGGAAATGAGGGCCGGAGGAGAAACTGGACTGGCAACCTGGAAATAGAAAGCTGTAAAGAGAGAAGAGGTAAGGGCAAGCGAAGAGCGCGCAGTGGGCTAACGGGGCAAAGCCCTGCTTTGCGAGCTGTTCTTTTCTCCTTCATAGTGCTGAAGGGGTCCAGAATCATCCAAACCTACCTGGCTTGAACTGAATTCTCACACCGGCATCGTTCTGGATCTTTTTGATCATTTCCCCATTTCTTCCTATTACAATCCCGACAGCAAACCTAGGCACAGACACCTGAACACAGAGAAATAAAACCTCATCAGCATTTTCCTGCAAACCTGTCTTTTCTGCAAGTCTGGTGTAAGTGTGTATACATACAATGATTTTTATTACAACATATTCCTGGAAATGATACATAAAGCATATTTCTTTCTCCTCAGGAAAAATATTATGGTTGATGACTGTATTCCTGTCCATTAAATGCATCTAGCAGGTCTGAGACTTGATCAAAAATAGTTATAAAAATGAAGTAAAGCAAGAATAAACCTGATAAAGATTTTTTTAAATATTTAAGATTAAAAATTTATCTTCCAAATTCTATGAAATAAGCATAAATGTACCATACACGCTGGTACAGAGTCCTTCACTCTTTTGTGGTAAAATACATGTAACATGGTACTTATCACTTTAACCACCGTGAACACGGCATTTCAACGGCATTAAGCCATCGCAGTGCTGAGTAACCACTGCCAGCGCCTAGGCCCCAAACCTTCTCACCACCCCAATAAGCAATCAGTACCTGTGAGACCACACTGCCCTGGTAACCTCTGTTCTATTTTTCTGTCTCTCTGCCTAGTCTAACGCTTCATGTAGGTGGGACCATACAACGTCTGACCTTCTGCATTTGGGCTGAGTTTATCAAGCATCATGGTTGCAAGATCCACTCATGCTGTAGCAACATCAAGGATACATTACAATCCCATTCCACCTCGTCAGTAAAATAGGCTTAGGGGTCAATACAATCACAACACAGGTCACCGTGAAAACCTGGACTTTGGTCTTCATCTGGGCAGTGGGGTAAGCTGTGAAGCACAACCCCAAGCCAGGGGGAAAGACCCCAGTCCCTGAAATGCACACAGCTGGCATCCCTCACTACAGCTCATTCCATACACCCCCAGGGAAGCAAGCAAACTTGTCAGTTTTGCAGATGAGATAGGTGTTAAATAACCTGCTCAAGGTTGAAGGCTAACATAATGTGACCATCAACCTTAAGCTTGCCTACTAACCTGTAACTCAAGCATACCTCTATACTGCCTCCTCCCATTCGAGAGCTGAAATCACTGCGCACACCTCGAAACTCAGCCTGGTCTTTCTCTCGGACGATTTCTAAGACCATTTCTCTCGCTTGCTGCATAAACACAGATAAACGGGATTAAGGAAAACAATCCTGAAAAACACATGACACCAGGTGAGAGATTGAACGCTCTTACGTTGGGCTCAAAGCCTCAGAAGGTGCTCAGCTGTGGGAGAACTCACTGTGCTGGGACGGGGCAGGCTGCTGGCGAGCAGCACAGCTGTGTATCAAATCTCAAGTGTCCACACAGACAAGGGTTCACTGTCTGCTAAAGCCTCAGGTAGGTCAGCACACTTGGGCTGGGTCAGAACTCGATTACAGTCGTCCCACTATACTTCCAGTGTGCCATCTCTTTCTGGCGGGGAGATGGGGTATCTGAGAGCTCTGACTGTGAGGTAGATTTCTCAGGAGAGAAGCTCGGGGAGGTCAAAGGAAGAGGTCAGCCTCGGAGCCTACCAATACCTGCTGGTTCGCACAGCTTGAGTGTCTCCTCCCAACTGGCAAGCTCACGCCCACACCTGACCTTCTCTAAAGCACATCCAGGGTCCTCTCCCCCAGGGAGTGCCCTGAGTCATTCCATCCCACCCGGGCCAGCACCAGTCCCAGAGGATCCGGGGTGGAGGAGCAACCACATGTAACAAGTCAAGGTCTTGTGGGAACCCAGAAAGGGTCCAAGTTCTGGAAAAATCAAATCAAACAACAAGAAAAACCAAAACGGCAATGTCCGAGGACGTTTGGAGAAACTGAAATAGGGACTGACTGTAAGATGATGTCATGGAATTATTATTATTTTCCTAGGTCACTTTATAATAAAAAAGGGAGCTTTATTCTTAGGAGACACATACTGCAGGATTTAGATGCAAAATATCATATGTGTGTGCTCAGTTGCGTCTGACTCTTGGCAACCCCATGGACTTGTAGCCTGCCAGGCTCCTCTCTCCATGGAACTTTTTAGGCAAGAATATTGGAACTGGGGTGCCATCTTTCTTCTCCAGAGGATTTTTCCAACCCAGGGATTGAACCCTCATCTTGTGCGTTGCTGGGGGGTTCTTTACCACTGAGCCACCTGGGAAGCCCAGAAAAGTCACATGGTACCTGCCATTTACTCACAAATGGCGAAGCAAAAAAATAAAAAAATACACACACACACAAAATGGTATAAGCAGATTGAGGGTATTCAGATGTTCACTATACTATCTTTTCAACTTTTCTATTTGCAGTTTTTTATAATAAAAAATTTGGAAGATTAAAAAAAAAAAAACCCAAAGAACAGTTTACCCTAAGTGCAGCAGACAGCTTCTCTCAAATAAAAAAAGTTTTAAAATTAAAAAATAAATACTAAAAACTTTCCTTTATAATAACTTTTCTGCAAATTCATGAAACATCAATGAAATAAGCCCAGGTATCTTTTCTACAAAAGCCAAATGTTCCACTAGCGAAAGAAAGAGTGGAGGTTTTCTGGGAGGTGGCTTTTCTGCGGTCCAGCCAGTTCTTCCCTCCACCCAAAGAGCTCTACGATGCACAGCAGTGGAGGCCACAGTCTGGACTGGATGAGCCAAGTGCAGAGGGGTTAGGCACAGTCTTTCTACATTTAAAGAGGCTGGAAACTCTGGGGGACCTGACGGGGCTGAGTGAAGGGAGGGAGTGAAGGGCCACGTTGCTGACCAGAACCTAAGCAGAGCAGCCACGGTAATCAGCTGTTTTCAAATCATTGCTTTATATGAAGACCTTGACCAGAAAAAACTGTTATCAGATGATATCTACCAGGGACTATCATCTGAGCTCAGCTGAATGACAGTGTTAAGAACTAGGGGAAATCTTTTGCCAGAGACTGGTAGCCTCGGCCAGCTCGAAGCCCCAGAGCCCCTACAGAGGACAGCTGTTGCTGCCAGGCTGGCTCCAAGGTGTGTCGCTCTGGAGCGATTCAAAATGCAGCGAAGGCCGGCAGAAAAACGAGCATTCGTGTCTCACAGGGACAGACACGCTCCCATGCCCACTCCTGCCAAGAGTCACAGAGCTGGAGGGCGGAGCCCCTGGGTGACTGAGACCTGAGCCCCTGCCCGCTTTCGGCACTGGGGGTGGTCCTCGGAGGCACACGGGGAGCCTGCGATGAGGGCACGCACGTGCCTTCCGTGATCTGGGCATCTTTTTAGTCACCTCCCACCTCAGCCAGCTGTCTTGTCGAAATGGGTCAAGAGAACAAACAAAAGCCACCGGGAGCCTGCATCTGAGCTGGCCAGAGGTCAGCATCAGAAACTGCATTGGATCAGGGTTGCATCAGACAACACAACCGTCTGCGCTGTGGACAAGCTCTGTGCATGTGTTGTCCCTGCCGCAGCCTCCGTGGACGGGCTGGCTCTGAGCACTTGAAACATGGCCTGTGTAAATAAAGGACTCACTTTTTATTAAATTTGAACGATTCCAACAGCCACATGTGGCCAGCAGCATGACCCAGTTCTTTTCACCCTCAAACTTGGAGTGAGAAGATAGCTTACCTTAAATCAAGGACCACACCTTATGATTTCCCAAACGACACAAAAACACAGCAAGTATACTACCTAGTGATGCCACCACACCCGGGACCTGCCTGACCCACGGTTTCTCTCTTGCTGCTGCTGCTGCTGCCGCCGCTAAGTCGCTTCAGTCGTGTCCGACTCTGTGCGACCCCACAGATGGCAGCTCACCAGGCTCCCCCGTCCCTGGGATTCTCCAGGCAAGAACACTGGAGTGGGTTGCCATTTCCTTCTCCAATGCATGAAAGGAAAAGTGAAAGTGAAGTCGCTCAGTCGTGTCTGACTCTTAGCGACCCCACGGACTGCAGCCCACCAGGCTCCTCTGTCCATGGGATTTTCCAGGCGAGAGTACTGGAGTGGGGTGCCACTGCCTTCTCTGCGGTTTCTCTCCTACCTGAACTTTAAACGGGTCTCCGGTGATGCGAAGGGGCTTGTCTGCTCCTGTGGGCAACGGGCCGTCCTGGATCATGACCATCTTCACGCCGGTGCGCTCCTGCAGGGGCACATGGGTTCTCAGCAGAAAGCCTCTGCCTCCGAGGACTGGGCTCTGTGACAGCACACAGGCCATAACCCTGACCTGCAACTTCGAAGGCCCCGAGCCCTGAAACGAGAGCTTCTTCCTAACGAAACCTGGCAGCAAGACTAACTCAAACTCATGGAAGCGCGCTTCTAATCCTCCTCTCAGTGACCGTGACTGTTACTGTGTTCAGCCATGGAAATCTCCGTGTGATTACGGGGTGCAGCCCTGGAACTTGCTGGGGGTGTTAAATCCTAAAGCACGCCTGGCCCCACGTGTCTCAGATGAGGGAATCTGGAGCTCAGAGCAGTTCATGAAGCATTTACTCAGTAGTGGGCACCTCGCTCACGGTCTCACATAAATAAAAATAAGGGGTATTACTTTAGTTCATGCCAACAGTGAGGCCAGAGCCCCCCTGCTCTTACAGACGAGGACCCTGAGCCTTAGAAAAGTGCACGACTGCATCCATGACCTGACAACCAGCGAGCGGCAGTGCTGGCTCCAGACACAGGGTTTTCATCTGAGAGTCTCAACAGTTTCACTGCCACAGTGGATACTGCCCGTTTAGGGGGACCCCAGGCCTTGGTGTCACAGCTGGCATCAAGCCTGGCCACAGTAAATGGCCAGAACTGTGGATGGCCCTGGGCAGAGGTTTTGGGGGGAGCTCTGCACTGTGGTGCACAGCCAGCCCAGCTCGGGCAAGGCAAAGCCATGACAAGACCTGCTGAGCTGGGAAGATGAAGGAAGTGAAGGCCTGCTGAAGTGCTGCTTGGCTGGGGGTCACGTACCTGCAACTGCTTTATCGTTTCCCCGCCTTTGCCGATGACCAGACCCACTTTCGACGCTGGGATGAGAATCTCCTGGATCGTGCTGTTGCCGTCAATGTCATTGTGAAAGCCGGGTCCGTTTCGACAGCGGTCCACGATCTGCCCCAGGAGGCGTTTGGCTTGTCTTTGGGAGGGAGAAGAACCACAAGAGAACCAGTGGTTAAGTGAACACTCTGGGCGCCTAGGAAGGGACAAACAGCACCAGGGAAACACAAGAAGGGGTCAAGGCTGCCCTCCAGCCGGCTCCAGCTGTTGCCCCCACTACCCGGGAGGTCTCTGCCATCCGCCACGCTACTGGGCTGGAAGTTAAAGGCAACACACACCACAAGAGCAACGTCCCGCCATGCCCCTCCACGTCTGCCCTCTGCCTGCCCTTGTGTCTCGTGTGCATGCCACACACACGCCTGTCTCCTATTTGAATGTCAGCGGCCCTGGCGGCAGAGCCGAGCTTTGATCCCCCTGCGTCTCTCTGCGCCCCAGTCCAGCACAACCCTTCTCACAGAGCACACACTCAACAGACGGTGGTTAAACAAGGGCAGAAGAGAAAGCAAGGAGAAAGACGGGATGGAAGAAAGAAAGCGAGGGTTAGTAGTCGTCATCTGAATCCGCAAACTCCGAATTTCTTCTCCATAACCAACCAGACTGCTTGGGTGACTTTTCAGCTCGGGCTAGGGGTCACCGGCTCAGTTTCAAGGGTGGGGAAGAAAAGGAGGCAGGGCCCTGGGGCAGCTGTATGGCCACACACACCTGCTTTGCCTTTTCGGATTGTCAGAAGCCTGCATTTCCCCTGGAATTTTATGCTGATGCACCTGGAGACAGGGGAGGGAGACTGAATGGTGAAGTAGGACAGCCCAACCTACTGAGGTCCTCTGCCGGGCCAGTTTCCTTTTCTGCACCAGAACCTCCCCTGGCTGCTATCTGCAGGGTTTATTCTTTGAATCACCATGTACGATCGATTTTGTGGTTCCTTTAATAGCTACTAAACAGGCTGGCTGTACTGCGCACTGAAGCAAAAATAAAAGGTTTTCTACTCAAGTTATAACCCCGCTGCCTCGACTGCTTGGGCAGAACAGGAAGCAGGAATGTTTGGAAGAGGAGGAAGAAGGCGAACGTCAGGAAATGGATGTTGCCTGCTGCAGTCCTGGGCCTTTGTGTAGAGTCAGGAGTGTGCATCTTCTCAGTTACAGCAGCTTTTTAATATTTTGCCTGTGTACTAGATTAACCTGCGTTGAAAGAAAAATGCCGTGACTCCAGCAAAAGCATCCTGCTTGCCCTCTAATGCACACCTGCCAGTGGTGTTTATTCTGGTTCACTGCTTGCAATGTTACAGCAGAACAAGAGAATTTAAACTCATCTAGACTCCCTGAGAAAGGGAAACAATGAAACAGCCCTACCGACTGAGCCAGACATAATCTCAGCACCCCCGTCCCCAGAGGCGACGCTGCTCGGTGGATGGAAAGGAGACGGAGCAGACTCGGGGTGAGCACCGCGCCCTCCCCAGGAGGTTCTGGGACTCAGGAGGCCCATATCTGGTACCGGCCCCCAGGCATGCGTGTACGAGAGCGAGGCTTGGCCTAAGGCTGCTCTAAGGGTCCCAAGAGGCAAAACACCCTCTGACTGGTCCACAGGGCCCTCTGCGTGGGGTAACGGCCTCCAAGAGCAGATTCACTGGGTTCACAGGTATCAGAAGGGTGATGGGACCAGCCCCAGGCAAGAGACCTGATGCCAGGATTCTCAATGCTTCCCAGAGTGAGAGAGGCTTAACTGATCCAAGCTTGCTCAGGTAAAGGAAATTATTAACAAGGAAGAAGTGAGTTAATGAGAGCATTCAGGCAGGGTGAACGGACACTCTGGAGGACCTGCTTTAGGAAGTAGGTGTTATGACAGCTGTGAGAAATTCTGTAGGGTTTGGAAAAAAATAGGTGATACCTTATGTGTTTAAGGTAACAGAACAACTCCCCTGGCGTGGCAACCTCCCAGATCCTTCTCTAAGGAAGCATCTGCGTTTTGTGGCCAGATTGCAGCACAGATCAACAGTATTCAGTAACAATTCTGCCCTTCCATTTCTCCCCGGCTGGGGAAGGAGGAAGAAGAGTGAAAAGGAGAAAGTAAATAAAATAAACTTACTCAATACTTTCTGGGGTTCCGGTAAGTACACAGGGCCTCTCTGGAATCCCAGAACTCTCTACAAGAAGAATCAAGAAGACGAGGTGTGTTGGTGGGCATCAGGCAACCGTGCGCCTTCGCCTCTGTGTACAGACTGTCTCTCGGGCTGGTTCCTACACCAGCCCCACAGAAGCCCCGGCTCCCAGAAAAACAGTCTGCTCCCACTTGCGGAGAGAATATGAAGCTGGGAGCGCCAGCCTGGACTCTCCGAATAAAAACAAGTCCTGCAGGGGGCAGTGGGAAGGATGCAGCCGTGGGCTCTGCGTTGTCCTAATTACCAGCCTCAGCTTCGTACCTGACCCATGAGTGTGCTAGTAAGTGCCAGAGTCACTTAACCCGCTGCTGCTCAGTTGGTCCACCTGCAGTGAAGTTTAATGGGTACCTGCCGGCAGCTCTGAGGCACACTCGTATGGAGTTTAATGGTATGCACGTCAGAGTTATTACCAGTAACCGCACAAATATTCCAAGGGAACACTGACATCCATGTGGAATTGGCTCTGGGCCATTTGACAAGAGAGGGAAAAAAAACTTACTTTCCAACACCACACAGGACCCTTATTCTGTTCCTAAAAAAACTGCCTCGGGAGAGAGGTTCCAGGGGGAGGGGACAGAGGGACCCCTGTGGCTGACTCATGGTGATCCGTGGAAGAGACCAGCACAGCAGTGTGGAGCGGCTGTCCTCCAGTTAGAGACAAACAACAGCAACAACCCGCCTCTGAAAGTCCATACTCAAAAAATGAGAGACAAATGGCTAACAGAAGCAACTGCCTTCGAGACACTGTAGAAGGATCTTCTAAAATGACACACAGTTCTGTCGTCAAATGTCCTCTAAATCCTGTCCTCTGCTGTGGAAAGCGATTGAACTCAGATGATGAAATTATAAATGAAAGTAACAACTCTTCTTCCTCAGTTTGTGTCTCTCCATCTCACATGGTCAAAATGACCCCACTGGGGAAGGTCCTGAGCTGAGCTTCACACGTGCTCACGGAGCCAGAGCCTCCAGCCGGCCCCTTTCCACAAACGGCAGGGACCATCGACTCCAGGGGAGTGGTGAGCAGGCCCCAGCAGTGAGCCCAGAGCCACAACAGCACTGCTCCAGGCCCCACTCTGCCTGACATCACATTCTGGTGCAGAAAGCAAAGGTCCGAGAGCAGCAGGTGTTCGGCAGGGACCACACTGGGCCCAGAGCTGCAGAGGGTCTGTCTCCCCAGAGGCCAGATGGGCAGCTCTGCCAGGACCTGCTTCTGCTCTGGTTTTTCTGGCTCTCACCTGGGAGGCTGGCTCCACTGCAGGGAAAACAGCCATCGCATATACTTACCAAGCCCCTATAGACTCCTAGGCAACAGGCAGAGGTACCATGTCTGAAAAACTTTATAATAAAGACTGGTTTCTACCACACTGAGATCTATGAAAAAAGCAGCCCTTACCTGAGGCAATCTGGATTTTGCAACCAGACTCTGCTTGAATCCGCGAGATCTGCTCACCTCCCCGGCCGATAACTGAAACAAATGAAACAGGGTCAGGATATGCCCCTTACTCCACATTTAAACATGCACGGATGACTTCATTAACTCAATAAACATTTATACTTGGCTCGCGGCACAACAAACCAACAAGCCCACAGAACTTGTGCGTGAAACACAGCAGACAAGAAAGGGTGCCCCAGCTGAAGTGGTGGCAGGGGAGCCCACGGCCCAACATTCCTGCCCCCCTCCCCCAGTGTGGAGTCCTGCTTTGGGGCAGCGCTTTGGGGCTCTGAAGAATGCAGTGTGCAAAGCATTCTACTACAGGTGAGAGACACGCTAAGGGGATAACAATGAACTGAGGGAAAGGAATCAGGGAAAAAGTAGATAACGTGATTACTTACTAAATCCAACCATTTTATCAGGCACTTTGAATTCTTCTGTTATTACTGCCCTAAAAACAAAGAACATTTTGGAAAAATACACAGAATAAAGAATTCTGCAATCATTTTTGGCTCCCCAAACTTCCCATATTGGCAATCTTAGAGGACACAGGCGTCAAATAAATCATTCTAACATGGCCAATAAGTCTACAATCATCTGCAAAGGCGGTCCCCCTAAAGACCCCTTTGATCAATCACTTCTTGCAAAGACCCAAGCCTCCCCTTTCCCTGTGTCAGAGCAAGAAACCTCTTTCATGAAACCATCAGCTCCACTAACAACTGACTTTTTTTTCTACAGTTACCCTCAGCAATGCTGAACACCTGAAGGTCCTCTGAGGCGTGGGATGTGCTAAGCCTTCGATTCTGGTCTCCCAGATGAAGAGAGACAGTTACTTGTCAATAGTCCTTGCTTCCCCATCTTTTTACTGCTTTCTGGCCACCCTCTTATTTATCTGCCTCTTGGGATGAGACGTCCCAAATGGAACCAGTGTCCTGCTGAGGCCTAATTGGTGCTGACCAATACAGAATGATTACCTTGCTTATTCCACAAGGGACTTCTGTTAAATGCTACCCCATCCATTATGTGCCTTTTTTAAAAAGAAAAAAAAAAAAAACAAAAAACCAAAAAACTGCTGCACTGGTTCTTTCAAACAACTCTTCAAATTTTGCCATATAGTGTGTTGTGGACAATATCTAATTTGCCCAACACCCCAGAAAGCAATTAAATCTAAACATTTACCTTAGGAGGAAAACTAAATGCAAGTAGTTTAAAAGAAAAAAACAAAAAAGGAAGCACTTTGAAACCTCCCTCACTCAGCTGGATCTTTACCCATCGCGTAAAGCACCGGATCCAGCGCCTGTTCCCAGGGAAAGCGCAGCACTCAGCAGAGGCGCGGCAGCATGGGCAGCTGCAGCCCACAGGCGTCTAACGCTTTCATCCTCATGCTGCATGCGCGAGGTCTCTGCACTCTAGGGACACATGAACTCACACCCGAGCCAGTGGAGTCCCTGGCTTCCTTGGCAGCAAAACTGCAAACGCTAATGCCAGACCTCGGCCGGCCTGAAAGGTCCACTGGACGAGAGAGCCAGGGCCCGGCTGGGATGTCCCCTGGTGGTGGCGAAGGGTAACCGTGCTCCCGGACGCAGAGCCACCAGGCCGCTGCTTGCGCGTGCAACACAGAGCTGTCTACTCTCAGGAGACAGTCCTGGGGAATTTCCTAGAAGGCCTTTAGCACCAGCCCCACTCAAAAACTCAGGCAGCTCCTTGGCTCGCAGAACAATTTTAGCAGATTCTCTGAGGGAAAAATGTGGTTAAGATGAGCTGCCCTGGGCTTCTGGGAAGATAAGGCCTTATTATAAACCCAAGGCTGAAACTACTCTAAGGCACAAAGTACAAACGTTTTGCAAAGTAAAATCCTGATGAACTACGGCTTTATAGGAAAGTTACATGTGATGCTAACACAACCTCAGTTAAATGACTGTATTTCAATTCATTAAAAAACAAACAAAGCAAATAAAGAAACAACAAAAACGTCACCAGGATAGTGCATGGTGATGTCTAGAAACTCCCAAACATGCAGAGAATACAAAAGGCTATAACTGTATCACCAGTGCTGAAGGTTAAGGATAATATGTTACAGTAACAAATATGCAGCATACAATTTCACCCCTTAGGGAAGAGAAGCCCTCCCCTGTGGTTTTCCTGTATATTTTGTTCTTTTAGAAGGGTAATATTGTGACCACAAATATCCTGTCTTACAGACTGGCCTTTTTAAAGCCCAGAGGTCTCTCTATCTCTCTAAATCCTCGATGTTGATGGAAAAGTGGTGGGGGGAAACTGAGGAAGGGAAATCAACGGGGCACCCATCCAAGGTTCTGGGGTGAGGCTTCTAACTGGGGGGTGGGGGGGACCCAGGCTTCCACATCCTGGGCCCTGACTCCTGGAGCAACGTGAGCTCCATCTTGGGAAAGCCCAGTTAAGTCACACTTCTTTAGCATGGCTTTTCTCAAGCAAAGAGGTCAATGATTCACAGAACACGCGGAAAACCATGGAACCAGGAGGACAATTTTCACATTCTCTACTTTTAAATTTAACATATGTGGGCAGAAAGAGCAGCTCCAACATCCCAGAAGTCTTTTAAGTTCAGTTTTACAATAATGATTGATTTTTAATACCAAGCATCAGTTTATCCCTTCAGCTTACACTGTCTTGGAAAGGGCTACAAAAAAAGTTGAGTCTTAAAAAGAAATCTAGCCCATGGTTTTTCACACTCTCACTTTCTAACACTCTAGTACAGATGGTGGATCAATAAACAATTAGAAATGATCAATAAATAATAAAACATAACCCACTGCTTACCTTTGATGTACCAAGGCCCCTAACTGGTTACCTACTGTGGCAAAGAGAAAGAGAAAAGAAAAATCAAAGCATTAGCACGGATAAACTAACTTCATCCTTACACGACTTCTTACCATTTCAGAGGGGAAAAAAAAAAAAGAAAGGCAGAAAGAAAGCAAACAGTAATTTAGGCTCAGTGGCTGAAATGAATGCGTTACATGATATGAAACAGGAGGGGATGTCGTGATCAACAGTCTCTAACCCGGAGTCCAGCTGAACGCAGGATAAGAAATTGATCTGTGTGTCCACATGCTGAGCAGCCTGGGAGAAAATCCTGCTCGCTAAATCCCTCTCACTTCCTACCTCCCTCCCGCTTGGGATCCAAACTCAATGTAAAGATGGCCAGGGTCCCTTCTTTCCCTTTTTAAAACAAATGAGAAGATTTAACCTCCTCGTTCAGAAGCATTGTTAAGGACTGCTCTGTGGCAGCTGCAGTCACTAAGAACGTGCACATATGTTCCTGCTGGCCACGCCACAGGGCATCCCCCCCACTCTCCCTACCCTCCCAAGAGCATAAGCATCTCAAGGAGAGGAATGAGGAGCTGGCCTCCTCGCTTCTCGGGCGTCTTCGCTGAGCCACCCTCGCAGTCCGGACGCTTGGAATGAGCAACTGTCTTTCAAGCCCATTTCACAGAGATGACAGTGCCCAACAGGCTCTAATTATGAAAACCAAGTCTGCAGTTACACTCCCACAACGCCACTTCAGCTATGCTTTTTGTTCATTTCTCCTCTTTCAGCTATTGATGAGTGTCTCCACCAGCCATCAGCAAAAAATGAATCTGCGGTATTTCTCTTTGGAAAATGCAGCCCAGGAAACACAGTCAGCAGACAGCAAAAAAGTATAAATCCAAACTGCATCACAAGGAACTGAACGAACCTTACAAAATGCTAAAGACAGCATTCAAAACCATGTCTCCCGGCAAAGTTATAAGAAGGACAGGTACACGCTAAGTGGGGAAGAGTTGATTACATCAGCCTCAGAACAAAGAGGGACATGTCTGACATCTGAAATCCAGGGCTCCAACAGCTCTTCCTTCTGCTTGAACTTAACCCTGTCATTCTCGGACTGCAGAGGAGCTGGCTGTAAAACAACCAAGGAAAAGAAACCAGATCGTGATGTTTTAAAAGGAGGAGAGAAAGCCTGGAGAAACACACAGCAAAAAAGTACACAAAGCTACTGAGTCAATACCATAATTCTCCTTGATCAATGGCACAACAATGGTCTACGGCCAAAACACTGACCTTATATGCTATTACCCTGCTTATCTCAGAGATAACAGCATTGTTTTTTTATCAACTCTTGAAAATTTTCTTTCTGTGCTTCCAGTCTGAGTATGACAAATGCCCTCCCTCGGCACAGGCCGTGTCCACGATTCCCATTCCGTATGAAAAGCAAACAAGCACCAGCTCGAGAGAAGACTCCTTGTCACCCACTCAGGCCCTGGATGCTGTGACAGGGGATCGCCCAGAGCAAAGGCAGCAGGCGTGAAGACAGCACGCGGGCGGAGGAGGCCCATGACGGAGTGCTGCCGAGTCAGGCCGCCTGCCCCATCTCAGGGTCGCACTCAGCACCCCGCTCAAGGTTGGAACTCTCTCTCTCAGTGGTAAAGAAACCAGTGAGGACAGAGAAACTGAAAGGTCTCGATGCAAACACCGAAGAGCGGGGACTAGTCCCTGCTTGGGGCAACGCGGCTGGACCTGGGCTCAGGGTCTGCCGCACCATCTGGCGAGGGGTGTCACAAGGCTGACCATCTACCGACACGTCAGCCAGAAAAGCGGCAGCAGAGCAGAGAGCGACACTGCCACCGAGGATGCCACGAGCTTCTCGAGAACGTTCGGGGGTTCCTGGGCAAAAGCCATTTGAAATTTTGTTCTCGTCAAAAAAAGGAAAGTCCTCTTTGTTGGCAAAGTACGTGTCACGCACACCGTATCATTTCTGACAGCCAACTGCTCCGGCGAAGAGCGGAGGTGCTTGGAAGAGATGGGCGCACACTGTCATGCCGTGGACAGACGGGCTGCCGGGAGCCCCCACTGCAGGGTGAAATCAAATTCAAGCCCACACCCAGCCCTTTAAGTTGCTGACTCTTTATTAAACGGCTCAGATCGTCTCTCTCCTCCACGCAAATGCCAGAGCTCGAGGAGGAAAAAGTGTGATTTAACGTCTCACTCCCTTCTGAAACATTCCCATTTGGTGCCTAAAAATGAAAACCAGCAGTTGGGCAAGGGCCACTGGCCACACTCATATGGCAAACAAACGGGGGGCTTCTCTCCATCTTCAGGATGAACAGGGTCAGACGAGGGAGGCATATGGGGACGTCGAGCAAGCTCGATTTAACAATTATAGTCATTTTACTGTAAAAAAAGGAAAAATGCTGAATAAAATCAGTCCAACTTCCTCCTAACGGCACCTGCCGGTCAACCAGGGTTCACCTGGCCCCCAAACTTCCTGGCACATGTGTGCAGGTATACACACCGGTGAGGTTCTCACTTATCCTGCACGCTACACAATGGGAAGCCATGGGCAATGGAAAGGTGAGCTTCCCAGAGAAAATATCCATGAGAAAAAACAATATGAGAACTCCTTTCTGGAGAGTCATCCACTGCCAACTTCAATCATGATCTTTAAAAAAAATAAGGCACTGGACACATTTTGGACACATTTTTTTCCACCTTAGAGAGGAGTAAGTCTCCATTCACGCCCCCACCCCCGACCCGCTCCAAAAAACTGCTAGCAAAATATCACTGGGGAATACACCCAGCTTTATAGTACACACAATCTTAATGGTTAGCCCCCCATGCCCCACCTCAAAACAGCCCAAGGGGCCAAGCCCCTGGCATCGCTTGTACCACCGCAGACACGCACACAGAGCAGCAGACCCAGGACGGCGAGAGGGAAGGGCAGAGAGGACATGCCCACAGCGCTGCAGAGACCCGCAAACAAACCGACCAACCAGACCTTCCTCTTCAGCCTCAGAACACAACCCTGCACCCAGGCTTGCACTCCCGACTCTGCGACTCTGACCAGCGCCTTTCTGAGCCCGTTGAAGGCCAGCCACACCAGCAGTTAGCCGCGGCCACTTCTGCAGTTTCCAGAGCAGTTTTAGAAAGCTCTTCTCCCAAGGACAACACAAAGGCTTCCTGTGTTCTAATGCAGCAGCTCATGCCCTAGGGCCCACAATACACTGACAGGCTATATTTAGCTGCGAGTCCCAGGCAAGTAACAGGCAAGTAACCTATTACTAATTTGGCAAATTATTTTTTTAAAAGTGAGCATAAATCCAAGTTTATCTTGATAACGTCACTCTCGGCTGCAGCTGAGTGTGCTCCGTGGCGGGGAAGGCCCACCACTAGCCTCCAAGGGTGATTCTCTAGGTGCGTCACCGGTACAAACCCATTCAGTCCTACAAGCGCCCTGGGAGGCAGAGGCTGTTGCCACCAGTCTCATCTGACTGATGGAGGTGCCTCAGCAAAGGGCACAGGTGTGTGACTGCCTGTGCCCAGGGGACCGCTGCACCATCTTTTGGGTGTTGGGCGCCACACTGGGTCTTGGGCCTAAAATGGTGAGCAAGGTCATATTTGCTTCAATAAGTTTAGAGTTCTGCTTTCTCTGGTGGTTCAGAGGTTAAGAATCTGCCTGCTAATGCAGGGGACATGGGTTTGATCCCTGATCCAGGAATATTTCATGTGCCTTGGGGCAACTAAGCCCGTGTGCCAGGACTACTGAGTCCGAGTTCTAGAGCCTGCGAGCCACAAGAAAAGCCACCACAATGGGACGCCTGAGCACGGCTACTGGAGAGTAGCCCCTGCTCTCTGCAACCAGAGACATCCTGAGCACAGCAACGAAGACCCACACAGCCATAAATAAACCAGTTTAGAGTCTAGTGAGGAAAGCAGAAGGCTCCACGTTGAGCAGCAGCTACCCTAGTCTCCAGGGGCACAGAGGTGTTAGGGGTGTACCTGCACCCCTCCCCAGTGCCAGTGCCCAGCCATGGGTCTCTGGAGGAAAATTAAGAGGAAAAATAAAGTGTGCGGTGCTTATTTACAGCACTATGGCTTATTTTCATTTCATCCAGCAGTAATGAAACCAGTTTAGGGGGGCACAACCAACTTTATTAAAAAATGAAATAGAAAACAGAAGCGACCATATACGGATACATATTTGGGATATGTATTTAATAAACTTTTTATTTTTAAAATCGGGACCATATATGGATACATACTTGGGATACGTATTTAATAAACATTTTATTAACACAGTTACACACGTGTTTTAGTAAGCGTGCAGTGACTAGTTCTGATGGAAACATGGAACCCACGTCCCTTGCATTGGCAGGTGGATTCTAACCACTGGACTGCCAGGGAAGGCCCACAGACTCACCCCTTTTGAGGCGTTGGAGGACTTTGCCTCTCCTGGTGGAGCCACCACAGACTAAAGAAGGGTGCTGTTAGAAGGGCGCGGAAAGGGGAAGGCCCCACGTGGTGCCCCCAGCAGACACGATTCTCAGAGATCCGTCTGTTTAAGGGCACAGGGTGCAAGAGCTGGAGGAGGATCCGTGAGCCCGTCCACGCCCACCCACCCTGGGCGGATGTCACGCACCCTGGTCTGAAGACTACTTGACAACACCCCTGATTTCTTCCCCTGCGACTCTTAGGGTCCAAGTTTTAGTCTCAGCTCTTCACACCTGCAGTGTCCACTATGATCCCCCACACGGGGAAAACAGCAGCAGTTCCAAGGTACACGTTCCTGTCCCTGCAAAGTAGACGCTCCCACCTGAGGTGGTGCAGGCGGGGGCAGAGGTCCAGACACCCCGGGCAGGCACCTGCAAGAACCGGCCCTCGCCACTCCTGAGCACAGGCGCCTCTCAGCCCTCTTCTCTCCCTGAAAAGCCTGGGACCTCAATCTTTCCTCCTAACTGTTTTTTCCTCCTCCTCCTTGCCCTATGCCACAAGCGCTGAAATGAAACTTGGAAAGGACTACACACACACACAACCCCCCTTCCAATCTTCCTGTAAATGACTCATCTGGCAGTGCACCTAAGAACTCTCCTTTCTTCACTCCACACGAGGAACAGAAATGGTGGTGAATCTAAAGTGGTCTTACAAAAGTACCAGAGGTAAATCTTTGGTAGAAAAGGCAGGCATATTTTCAAAATCACTAGTGTAAAAGCCCCCAGCCCCGCCCCTTGCAATGGCAGGAACGGCTCTTTACTTAGCGCAGGTTCTAATTCTGGTGCCACTCTTCACAGAAAAGACAGCGAGAGTGTGTGGTCTGTTTGATTCAACTAAAAAAGCTCACAGGGACACGAGGACCTAAACCTCTCCCAGGGTAAAAACCTGGGCAAGATGCTCTCGTTGCACCTGGAAACACGGAGGAGACAGTGGGAAGAGTGTCTCATCCATCTGTCAACCAGCTCCACAGAAATGTCAGAAATCACTTGCTTTCTCTGGCAGTCAAGAGTTGGATAGGGGAACCTGAGACAGGGAGGTTTAAGGAAACTAGGGAGGGAGATCCCCCGCACCCCTTCCTAACTGAGGATTAAGCAAGTGTTGGAGTTAATTATTTGACAAGGCCGGCCGGAGGTGGGCCAGCTTCCCATTCTTGTAAACAACCAGTTACGGGGACACACTGCTCACTTGTTTAGGTGCGGTCTAAGCGCTTTCGCTGAAACTCCAACACTTTGGCCACCTCATGCGACAAGTTGACTCACTGGAAAAGACTCTGATGCTGGGAAAGGTTGGGGGCGGGAGGAGAAGGGGACAACAGAGAATGAGATGGCTGGATGGCATCACTGACTCTGTGGACATGAGTTTGAGTGAACTCCGGGAGTTGGTGATGGACAGGGAGGCCTGGAGTGCTGTGATTCATGGGGTCGCGGAGAGTCGGACATGACTAAGCGACTGAACTGAATTGAACTGAAGCGCTTTCGAGTGCCAATGGCAGAGCTCAGTGAGCAGGTCAGAGACCCTATGGCCTACAAGCCTAAGAAAAAGTTTGCCAACTTCTGATGTAGATTAAACTGAAATCTGCACTTCTAAGTCACTTAGCTAGTTCTGTTCTCTTAAATGTGTAGCTTACTCTTCACAAAATTTCCTAGATGCTCATCACAGGATACGCATACAGAGAACTTGGAGCATTTACTCACTGCAGGAGCGAGGCAGGGAAATCAAGAAACCATCTCGATGACCATGGCATGAGGAATCTGGAAGAAGCAGGAGGCGACAGTCTCTGCCTCCTGAAGAATACATATGAGACGAGCCCTAGTAAGAGGACAGGTGACCTGCTGTCGAAGTTCCGGGCAGAGCGCCATCTCTGCCTCCCTCCTGAGGCAGGCGTGTGAAACTGGAGGAGGAGTGGGAACAGGAGGGATGGGGGAAACCAGAGAGGCGAGGTGGTGCCCGAGTGGGGCACTGAACAGTCACAGGCGAGGAGGATGACAGAGTTCCAGGAGGAAGCCAGGGCTGGCCCGAGACTGAGGAGTCAGCTAGGTAAAGAGAAGACCCATGAGGAGGCGGCCGCAGCGCACAGAACGGGGGAGAGGGCCTAGAGGGCAGGACGTGTGGGTCACGTTGGGAAGGGCTGGGCCCCTGGTTACCGGAAGCTGCCATGGCTTTTAGACCAGAGACGGAACTGGTTCCGTGAGTCCAATGGAAGCCTGAAGAAGGTACAGGATGGGAATGCTGTCACACGGAGACCCACGGGGCCCTTCCCAACTCAGTAGGCGCACTTCAAAGGCCACGAGAGAGCGTGGGTGCCGAGATGTTCAGGGTTCAAAGGACCTGACCCGAAGCCGGAGGACAGCAAGGTGCTGCGCTTCCCAGGCCGCACACCAAGGCCGGCCCTGGAAGCTGGGCATGAAGTTCTTGGGTTCCAAGTGGCTCCTGAACCGGCAGTTTGACGGACAACTCCAAACTGCCTTGGAACACAATGACCCCAGATTGCTTTATGCATCAGGAACAAATCTTTCCGTTTTACTTCCTAGCACTTTTTAAAATCTTCCCATTCACACATGAGCTTGCATATCCCAACGTCCCAAATTAGCCGTAAGTTAAAGTTCTTTCTGGTTGACTTACCAGTTGCAGTACTTTTAAACAGACCCAAGTAACACCTCCAAAAAACCTCTAGGGGACTGCACTTTAACCTCCTAAAGGTCAAAGAACCCGGCTCCACAGGAAAGTTAGCAAGTTCATACTGCTGATGCGATCTGCTGAACTTCCGTCAAAAAATCTCCGAGCCAAACCAAGCAAACAAAAAAAGCTGCAAAGTCCTGGCAAATCTTTATGGCTAAGAGAAAAGTGCCAGGATTCCTGCCTGTTGCTTGTCTCTGCTTTTCTAAGCTTTCACCTCACAAACAGTGAGACTGTGATCCTTAGAAAGCTGTTTGATAAACACGAGCATCTCTTTCCATGATGGGCTCTGTTTATCCACATATTTACTCATGAGGACAGAACTGGACCAGTGACCTCAGCCCTGTCAGGGGACAACTGACAAGAGCCTGGGGCAGGCCCCAGATGCCCAGTTCTCCCTAAGCTCCACAGCACATCTCAAATTCTACACAGAGACCAACTTGGGGGAAAAAAAATTCTTCTATCTAAACAGAAGAGAGAATTAATTTTATCAAATCGTAATGCTGAGGGAAATCTCTTGTAGTTCAAAACACAGTGTGTTGTTGTGGTAAGAGGCACAGGCCTGTGGATGACGGAAGACCCAGGCCCAGGTGAAAAGGTACTGTCTCAGTTCTTTCCTACTAAAAGTAGACTTAACACTGTGGAGGAGAAGAGAAACTGCATTCATTCTCTGAACACAGGAATGGAGTCCCACAAAGGTAGACATGCAGAAAATTATGGTTCTCAAAAAAGAGGTGACGATATACACATAATAATGAACTGGAGTTTCAAGTGAGAGTCTGGACTTGCTGGTGACTTACTAGCTACATTCTTCCAAACGGGTGTGCAAAGAATTGCATGCATGCATGCTCAGTTGCTCAGTCGTGTCCGACTTTGCAACCCTATGGACTGTAGTCCGCCAGGCTCCTCTGTCCATGGGATTCCCCAGTGAAGAATACTGGAGTGGGTTGCCATTTCCTACTCCAGGGGATCTTCCTAATCCAGGGATTGAACCGTTATCTCTTACTGGGAGAAAAAAGTCTGCAAGATGCCAAAGGTTCCATTCGCAAATTTTTAGGACCTCATTGGGCACAGGACATAGTCACACTATTCTCCGTAAGCACGAGTTTCACACTCAGACACCATGCAGTGGGTGAAAAAAGGCTGCGAGCTGTGGCATGCACTGGTCTCCGTTTCTAGAAACGGTGGCCTGAGAGACACCGCCCATTAACGATACATAAGCTCAGAGTCAGACACTTCGTGCTATTTTTACACTGAGGTCCTGTAAGGGAAAATGAAACATGACTGCCCTGAAAAGGTAGAAAAGTTTACTGTGCTTGACAGCTTTCTGCTAAGGCAAAAATGCAGACAATGAAACCACTCATATTTAGTCTAAGATATCACTGATACCAACCAAACGTAAGACGACCACAGTGTACGGTTTCAGAGGAGCAGTGTAAACGGCCACCTTAGTTCCAGTGGCCTCAGGGAAGAGTTTGTGTGTGTGATCATAAACACTGATAATTTTCTTAAAAAGACAAGAACTTCGACACCCAAATTGAGTGTTGTGCCCTTAAAATCTGCACCGTGAGCGTCTATACAATTATTCCGCTTATAAAACCCACGGCCGAGCTCTTTTAGAATCCTCAAAGAGACCAGGGCAATCAGTCACATTTACATTTTTTCCCAAGAACATAAAATATGCACTTTTTTTAAGAAAAGAAGATTACACAATACTTGCTGCTGTATACCCTGATTTTTTTCATTTGATACTGTATCAGAGAAACATGAACATACTGACACAGGTGGGCACGTGCAGACTGAGAGGGCAGGGGGAGGGGACACTGGCCAGCCACTGCGTGCATATTGACATGCAATCTAGCATATCACAGGGTCCCTTCACAGTCCCACTGTGTGCGAGATGGAATATGATAAAGGGAGTCCATGTGCTCTGCAGAAACCCATCTGAGTCTCTTGGCCAAAGTGCTGGTTATATGCACTTCTGAGTGGTCTCAAATGCTTCTGGGGATGAGCAGGGTATATAAACAAACCAATGAAATAAACAAAGGAATGAATGAAAGGGAGATGGACGCTGCTAGCAAGAGCCTGTTATAAATGGGAATGGTGAAGAAGAAGAAAAGAAAAACAAACCCCGCAGAGAGACTGAAGGAAGGGCATGACTCCTCTTTCCTTTCTTTAAGGTCAGTATGTAGTCATAGCTTCCTCAGAGCCATGCCCCAAATCTCAGTTTTTCTTTGGAGAAAAGTGGGAACTTCAATTCCCACATGTGCACTGGAATAGCAGAGGGCTAAATCAAGCAAAACTCCAAGCAGTCAAATTACTTCCAAGCTGACGCTTTAAGACTTTCACCCCTCGCCCAGCTGAAAAGATTTCCTGTATTATCAAGGCAAATAAGAACTCAAACGCTGCAGAATTGCTGAGAAAAATCATCTTAAATATTTCCCCTCAACCATTCTTCTTTGGAGTGACGCTGGAGAAAGCTGTTAAGGAAATGGCTGACACAGATTTCAACTGAACCGGCAGGTTCACTACCACCTGAAAGGCAAAGTTATTTACAGCAACTTACCTCCATCATCCAAGGGCCGTTTCTGTACTCCATAGCCATACAACGAGGGGTCCACTAGAGGTGTGGAATTATTCAAGTGAGGAACTGAATCAATTTTAGCAGCAATCTACAGAGAGAACCAGATTTAAATACTCAGTAATAAATCATGGCTCCATTGAGGGAGACAAGAGTATTGTTTAAAGGACTGTTAACCCCATTTCTCCACTCTAAGGAGATTAATTAAAGCAACATTACAGGACGAGGACTGTGCACTCCTGAGTTTTTAGTCTTAGTAATAATGTGTCTTTTGAAATGATACTTCCAAAAACATGTCTTCCACAAGCAAATTTTTTAAGCCATTACTTAAAATACAGCTATACCACATTTTAAGGAAAAAAGCAGGCCAACAATATGAAGAGCTTTGTTCAAAATATTTTAACACAGGGTTTCCTTAAGGAACAAATTCCCCAGCAATATTTAAAAGGCCATGAATTTGTTCAAATCTGACAGCTCTTTAGGAATGTCTGTCATCTTAAAACTTCAAGCCCTATAAACTGATGATGAAATATATGGAAACATAAAACAAGCTGCTCTTCACTGGAAGTCCAAACAACAAGGGGGTGACTGTCTGTCCAGACTAGTTTGGAAGGATTCCTGCACTGGAGAAATCAAGATAACCTGTGAGGGCTACTTTAACTTTCAGTATTTACCTGTCAGTTAAAGAACAGAACACAGCTATTAAATTTCCGCCAGAAACAGATGCTGTGGAGAGCTTCCTATACTTATTTACTAAGAACTAGGGATTACATGTGATGCTCACATAAATTAACTCTTATTCAATCAAAGGAATGTTTACAACTGCTCTTGATGTTAGCCCCTCAGTTAAGCCTAACAAGCCAGGGTGGATTAAGGGACAGCCAGCACAGATGTCCCAGAGCAGAGCCTTTCAGAGGTAGCTTTGCTGAGGCTGTCCAAATGTGCCCAGAAGTCTGAGAGCTTCCGGAACCAACATAAAGTACTTTAGACAAACAAACAACCAAAGACAGTCGCCATACTGAAAACCTAAGGCAGAATTTAATGTTCGGTACCCTGGATCAGGTCTCACCCTTTCATTTACTAGTTCTGTGATGTCGGGCAAGTACCTTTCCTCTCTGCCTAAGATCTTCCGGGTATAACACCATCTGCTTCGTAGTTTCTGGAACACAAAGGAGCTTTGCACATGAGAAAGCACTTCACAAACACCAGGGCTGTAAGACAAGGCAACTCACCCAATAAGAGCTGAGGGCCTACTATATCCCAGGCTCAGTGGTGAAGAAGAGTCAGGGGGTAGTCACAGGTACACAAGCTAATCAAAAAGCTGATCATTTCAGCTACTGATACACATAATACTAACTAAAAGGCAAGGGCACACAGAGCCCTCAGGAGGGCCACTTTAAATGGGGTGACCAGGAAAGGCTGCTGTCACGAGGCCTACATGATGAGGAAGAGTATTCCAGGGAGAGGAAATAGCTTGTTCCAAGACCCTGAGGCTAGAACAAGCTTGGCGGGTATGTGCCCGAAAGAGAGGTCAATGTCACTAGAATAGAAGGAACCAGATGTACTCCAAGAGGTGGGCAATAGCCAGTTCATGTAGGGCTTTAGAGGTCATTGGAAGGGGCTTGAATTATATGTATATATAGATAATTAATTAATTAATGCTGCACCCCCCCTGGGTTTCCTGACCAGGGATTGAACCTGTGCCCCAAGGAGTGGAAGCATGGAGTCCTAACCACTGGACTGTCAAGAGAAATCTGCAACTTGGGTTTTATATGAAGGGTGACGGGAGGCAACTACAAGGCTTAGTAAGAGAAGTAATTTGTTGATTTATGATTTTAAAAGATTCCCTTGGACAAGGAAAATAGATTCTAAGGGGACAAAAGTAGCAAGACCATTAAGGAATTATCCTATGCCAGAAGTCAGCAAGCTATAGCTGGTGAACTACCTGTCTTGGTAAATAAAGTTTCACTAGAACACAGCCACACCCATTTCAGAGATCATATGCTGTGCAGAGCATATACATATATATAATTTAATATCTGGACTTTAAAAAAAAAAGAATTTGCCCTTTCGAGGCTACAGATGATGGTAGCCTGGATAGGTGCTTGTTTTAAAATATTAAGTTAAACACTCAAAGTTAAAAGAGACTGCTGATAGAAACCTCATCTCCTATATTCAAACTTCAAGGCAAGTGGCCATTTGCTCTAAAATAAAATACTGTATAAATCTTGCCTAACAGCATTTTACCACCAACTTGCAATCTTGCTCTCCACATTTGTTTTGGATAAGCTAGTGGAAGGTTGGCTACTTACTTAAGATGCAAAAATTATCTTTAAGGACTCAGCTGGGAAAGCAAGAGATTAAAAGGTGAGAATTAAAAGGGCAGGAGTTCATGCCCCCATGGAAACCCTTTCGTTTGCCACAATGAGCTGAGCAGGTCAATGGCTGATATGGGGCTTTCCAAGAGTAAAGACAGACCAAAATATTGGCAAAAGACAGTGAGAATGACCCCGAAACACAGGGGAAAAGGGTGTGATTATCAGTGGAGTCCCCCAAAAGCAAGCCTGCCGAATCACTCTCAAAGAGAGGATAAGCTCTACATATCTGGCACACTCTACTTTTTTTTAATGTGGACCATTTTTAAAGTCTTTTCTGAATTTCTTTCAATATTGCTTCTGTTTCATGTTTTGGTTTTTTGGCCATGAGGCAAGTGGGATCTTAGTTCCCCAGCCAGGGATCGAACTGGTAACCCTGGCATTGGAAGGCAAAACCTAAACCACTGCAGCACCAGGGAAGTACCTCTCTACCCTCTTCTGTTGATGCCTCTTGGCTTCCAGAGCCTCTTCCCTTCTTTCAAAATAGCCAAGATGTTATTCCTGAGTCCTTGGCCTTCCTTATAATTTATATAGTATGTTTCATATGTTGCCAGAATGTCACTTTCTCCCAAAGCTGAGGTATTAAATCATTGCATTACAGTAGCTTTTCTAATCCTTCAATTCAATTTAGTTCAGTCGCTCAGTCGTGTCCGACTCTCCGCGACCCCATGAATCACAGCACGCCAGGCCTCCCTGTCCATCACCAACTCCCGGAGTTCACTCAAACTCATGTCCACAGAGTCGGTGATGCCATCCAGCCATCTCATTCTCTGTCGTCCCCGTCTCCTCCCGACCCCAACCTTTCCTAGCATCAGAGTCTTTTCCAGTGAGTCAACTCGTCGCATGAGGTGGCCAAAGTACTGGAGTTTCAGCTTTAGCATCAGTCCTTCCAATGAACACCCAGGATTGATCTCCTACCTTTGATTAAATCAACAAGCGTCCTAAAACATGACTGACGATTTCAGATTCGTTTTTAATTCATGTTTGCGGCAGGCAGCTATAAATTTGGGAAATTTTTGCTAAGAGAAAAGTAGTAAGGATAATGGTTAAGAGTTGTAGTCCTGAAGTCAATAACTGCACTTGAACCCTGGCTAAACAAATGTTAGAAGTATTTTAACATTATAGCACACAATTATATCATAATTTACATTGATATTACATTGTATATTACAATATACTTTGTAATTTTTATATTTATAATATTTTGCAGTATTTTTGTAATGTAATATTTCTTTATAGCAATAAAGAAACAACGTATTTCTTTATTCAAACAAATGCAACCTTGTTCTAAGAAATGATTTTAAATGCCTTCTAAAATAATAAGAGTTAGTGTTATGAGTGCTTACTATGTCTCGGCACTCTAAGAGCAGTTTAAAGATGCTATCTCATTAATCTCTCACGATGATTCTTTAGGAGGTTGTCTATGGGGTCACACAGAGTCGGACACGACTGAAGTGACTTAGCAGCAGCAGCAGCAGTATTATTTCCATTTTAAGACAAGGAAAACTGAGGCTTAGAGAAGCCGAGGAACCTGCCCAGAGTCACACATCTTACATGTGGCAGAAATGGTACTGAAGCATAGGCCTGCCTAACTCCAGAGTCCATGCTACTAATCACAGCACTAGGCTAACTAACCCTCTTTCTTCCACCTAATGCTTTCTTAACCAGAGTCACTCCCTGAGGACTTGAAGCCTAATGAGTTCCAGTACACAGAACTCCAGCAATTCGTCATGTCTGTAAGTGACCATCCTGAACAGCAGCTGCTTAAGGGAAGCAAGGTAAATCTTCAGTTAATAATGTTGTACGCCAGAAAATAGCCACAGAAGCCAGGATATTCCAGGAAGAACAAGGCCACGCCAATGCTTATCTGAAAGCACAACCTTGAAGGAACGCTGGTACTGATTTTCTGCTACTTGATTCACTTTCCACCCCTTCTGGGGGGAAGGTGGCAAGAGTGGGTTACCTCACTACCTGTGCTATTTTAAGCATGGTAATAGAGGAAATATTTATAAATCGATGCCAAGACATTTAACCTCCACTGCCAGCAGCTAGTGGAAATGTGGAGAAGGGAAGGGGAGCACTGGACCAGCAGTCAGTCATGAGTCCAGCTTTTCTAGCTGGCCCTTCCAGTGTATGACCTTGGGCAAGACCTTCAGCGGTCCACCTTCAGTGGTCTTGCTCCCTGAAAAATGCAGGGACAAACTAAACCACTGTTTCCCAAGGAGCACAAGGCAAGCTGGGGAGGTGCATGGATGAATGTTCAAAAATATTTTAAGTAAATCTAAATTTTACAATGATTTTAAAATATGAAGTAAAAAGAATATTGAGGGTTCACTTAAAGGCGGTACACAATTCACTAACATTAGGAACCAGGGCAACGAATATTCCCAGTGCACATCTCTAAGTTCTGTCATCAGAGTAGCTGAGCCTATAAACCCAAACAGGAAGCTGTGTCTCTTTTCACAACTTCACTTTCAGTAGAACTTTACACTAAATGGTGACAGGCAAGGCCACCTGAGTGGCAGCAAGTCATCCGCACGCCGTGTCTGTGCTACTCGAGAGCCTCTGCGGACTCTCACGGGGCCAGCAAGCAGAGGCCACAGCTCGCACCACCAGTTGGAGAGAAAGAGCCCAGCTTGCGTCCCTGGAACCTCTGCTCCAAAGTCGCCCCGAGTGGCCCTGCCCTGGAGAATTCACCCCTGGCGAATTCACAGGCTGGACAGAAAGTCTCTACTCCCCACAGCTGGAAGAAACGGTACGTGGCCAGAGCAGTGGAACCCAGTGGCTAAGAGTGAGCCAGTCCCAGAGGGCAGGGTCTAGAGCCACGGATACACAGAGTCAAGTCCACTATCTAGGTTACTTGTCGATCAAGATCGTTGTGTACTAAATGTCTGATGGAGCCCTCATTTAATCCTCACGGTGACCTCAGAAAGTAGCTACTAGTCTCAATTCTGTGGGCTTTGGAGCCAACCTGCCGGAACTGTATCCGAGGGGATGCCAAGATAACAACATAAGGCGCTGGAACAACGCTGGGCACACGGTGAGGAATGAGAAGTGCTTGCTCTTTTAACCCTTTACTGAATTAATAATAATACGGAAAAGCACAAAAATGCCTGTGCAACTAGCACCCTGATCAGGAAACAGAACATGACCAGTACCCTCAAAGCTGGTCTCAAACTCCTTTCGGTCACTACCCACCTCTACCTCCCAAGCTATTCCATATAGATATATATACACACATATATCTATCTGGTGGTTTTATATGTGTGTGTGTACATATAAACCACCATCCACGATCTCCATTTTACAGATGAGAAAAATTGAGGCTTAGATGTTAGATAACTTGTCCAAAGTCACTAACCTAGTAACTTTCAGAACCAGAATTGGAACGCATATAGAATGAATCCAGTCATCTTAATAACCACTTCGCTACACTCCACTGTTTCCTGCGTATCCGGCAACCATCAAATGGGAGAACCTGTATCAAAGTCCTTGCCTGGCATGCTCCACAACACAAGTTCAATGAATGGGAGCTATTGCTGTTGTCATTAGAGGTGGGGCCCTGTCTGATCCTGCCCTATTAACTGGCATTAACCAAAACAATCGAATATGATATCAGCTCTTCTTGGTAGCTTTTCCTGACAACTACAGGCCACCCACATTTGGTGAGAATTAAACACTCTCTTATCTGTTTGCAAAGCACTGTGTAAACTACCTTTAAGTGGTGCGACCTCATGGAGGAACTTATTGATTATACTCTCCTCAATGTAGGGAGCTCTGTGAGGCATGGACCTCTCTCAATCATCCTGGTACTCCAAAGACAAAGGTTCCTTGACTGGGAGGTCCAGGGGTTAGCTTTAGAGAATTCATAAACCTCCTGAAATAACAGACAGAACTATCTAAATATTTCTGAGACGTAGTTAAGTTTTCAGGAGTCTTGTAAAGTTCCACGCTCCCAAAAAAGTTAAAGAACGTCCCTAACACACAGCAAAGTGTTTGGCACATAGAAAGTACTCAGCAAATGTTTGCTAAATTTACTAGAGAAGCCTACCTGCAGGCAAAATGCTACAATGACCAGCTGAGGCCCTAAGCCAAAATGCTTTTCCAGCTAGGAGCCCCTCAAAGGCCCTAGAGAGGACATGACCACTACTTTCCTCCCCTAGTGTTGGTTGCTCAGTCTCGTCTGACTCTTTGGGACCCTGTGGACTTCAGCCCACCAGGCTTCTCTGTCCAAGGAATTCTCTAGGCAAGAATACTGGAGTGGGTAGCCATTCCTTTCCCCAGGTGATCTTCCTGACCCAGAGGTGGAACTCGGGTAGCCTGCTTTGCAGATGGATTCTTTACCTTCTGAGCCCCCACGGAAGCCCTCTCTTCCATATGTTCCACCTAACTGCACCAGCATCCTTTCAATGCTTTGTTTGAAGACCCTGCTGCAGAATTCTCATTGAAATTGAAAACTACCAAACTGCCACTACAAAGGAACCAAGTCTCTTAGAACGCAGAAGACAGGGTCCAAGAACTATTGCATATGTTAACTATTTGCATGCTCCTGAGAAAACTGCTTTATCTACCTTTGGCTTATTATTTTCAAATATAAAATGAGAATTATAACCCTTATCCTATTTCACTTGGTTGCTGTGAGGAGCTAATTCTGGTAAGATAAAACCAGTGGTAAACTTGTCTTATTAACTGTTACAATGGCCCAGCACCCAGCAAGGGGCCTTGGATTCAGCAGATCCTCAAATAATGGCAGGCAATCTGAATCACATCACAATTTCCATGAATGCTACTCAGTCTTGCAAGTGATTTGCTATCATCTGACATTAGGATAAAAATGCAGTTCATGCTTCCAAAAGTATTGGCTATTCTTTCCCAAGTGTCCTTGTAACCGAACTCTAAATGCAAATCATTTTCAAGAGGGATGATTCTTAACAGAGTGAAAGAACTGCACAGAAAAGCTAGGGAGAGGGGAAGCTTCAATAGACACCCAACACAACACATCATGGAGGAAAAGAATCAAAAGAATACTGTCAAAATTTTTTTCAGATCTAGCCAGACAGATGCTCTGAATGTTTGTGAGCTTGAAGGGGCCATTGAGATTATCTAGCTTAATGTTTCCTAGAGTCTGATCCATAGTCTGATCTGGTTTCATGAAAAGAGGGTAAGAAGTGACAGATGTTGGGCACATTTACACTGCATATCCCAAACCCGAGTATGACTTTACGCACAGGAGCAAACTTAGGGTTCCAAGAAATGGCAACCCACTCCAGGATTCCAGCCTGGAAAACTCCACGGAGAGAACCTGGCAGGCCAGAGGGTTGCAAAGAGCCAGTCAAGACTGGGCGTAACAACACAACAAGGGCTCCGAGAGGTCCCGAAGTGAAGAAGCCAATTCACCTTTATTTAACCCTGTATCCCCAAAACCTCTCTGGCCATGAGCCCTTTCCATGGAAGACCTATGAACAAAGACCATTTGTAGATCAAATGCTGGGAAAGGTCAAGCTGGCCCCAGGTCATGTAGCTATTTGCAGGAGACTCAGATGTCCTAACTCTCCACCCAGAGTTCTCTCCATTAGAAATTTCAAGCAACAGTATGGACTTACAATTTGGACAAAGATGAGGGGAAAAGCTGCCGATTAGGCAATCCAAAGGGCAGCATAAAACGAGGTGGTGGGAACCCAGGCAACCCAGAGAGTCAACATCACATGCAAAGGGGCAGCTGGTACTGAGCTCCTGCTACTGAGCTCCAGCTCACTGCAGAACATGGGAGCAGTGTGGCCAGGGATGAGCTGGAAATTTCCATTTTTGCATGAAATTGTTCTGGTTATCTAGTGTTGGACTCCTGTGGTCAAATAATACAGCTCTGCAGGACCACTCCGAGCCTTCTCCAGTCCACAGGCCACCAGTCTGAAAACTCTGGTCCAGGCAAATTTGAACTGGGGGCATGTAACAGAAACATTAGTTTGATGATACACATGGGCTGTCAGATTTTACAAGAAAGATAAAGCAGCCTCAGCTGAAAATGAGAACGGTGTTAAGAGGCATCCAGTGGAATGCACTGTTTATTTACCCTTTACTTTTCAACACCAAAGATGAAGTCTGGCAACCCAAAGGGGCTCAGCTGCATCACGAAAACCCTTACCCAGGAACTTGCTCCCTGTAGGGTCCTCTATGGGTCCCACCAAAGTAAAATACCGAGCAGCCCACAGATGTCCTGCAGATGCTGCTTTTCTTCAAGTGTCGGAGAAAGTTCAAATGAATGCACACACCGGAGTTAGTCCTTTGTGAAATGATGACTTGAGCTCCTCAACCAGCGGGCATGCCTGAGATGGTCTCAGTGGAGTAAACTCACAGCGACTGAGCATTCAGTACCCGTGACTCTGCTGTGAAGCGCACACATCACACCTGAGGTGAGCAAAGGCGTTCCATCCTCAAGGGGTGTGCAGCGGGAAATGAACACAGGCCTTTCTTTCAATGATGGACGCACAGTCTATTAAAGGACACGCAGTGTGTCTCCACAGCACAGGGGCCGAACCATTGACTGCTCGGGATCAAAGCGTGAACTGGTGGCACTGGAAAGCACGTCCGGGAGGACTGTGGAACGTCTGAGGCCCCGTGCTGCCCACCAGCTCCCCAAAAAAATGTGGGCAAAGAAATAGGTTCTAGGTCTCAAAACTGGTCAAAATGTTACTTTCCACTGACTCTCCACTGGCTTGGTCACAATCATTTGGAAGCAGAAGCACCCAGACGCCCAATGCCATCAGGCACCATACATATGCTCTATGTATGGGAACAGAACCCTTTCAAGTTATGTAGTGCAGAGGTGCTGACTGGGTTGAGGACAAAATAGGAGCTTAAAGTCTTAAAAAGCCCAGGCAGTCTGGCAAAAAAATGTCTATTTGGGTGACGACTGGTAGGCGGTTGGCCCAGCTCACAGAAGGCTGCTGGGAACCTCTAAGACACTGCGGTGTGACACTGTCCTGGTAACATGCAGACGGGTGAACCTGGACATGGATGCTACTAAATCATCACAGTGGGCTTTCTGGGAACACTTTTATATTTTTAAGAAAATGAAATATGACAAAACAGGTTTGCATCTATTCATCCATAATTTCCATGAAGCTCCCTTGAAAGCCTGAGAGACGGTAGTCAGGGTAGAGGTACAGTGGGGCCCACAATCCAGGATAACCTGGCTTTGAGTCCACATCCCATTCTTATCTGGACCCTGTGCTCTCTAAACAATGAGTGGAAGACACACTTTCATTTTGCTAACCAGTCAATGACTTCTGAGAACTGGACATGATTTTTTCTTTTTTTAATACCCAGCAGCTTTAGATCTTCACCAGTGTGATAGAATTAGAACACCTTTCTACATGTATGTGTACTTCCCTACAAAATGGCTTATGTGAGCCCTTTGGCCAAACACTATTAACTCACCGGACTTCATGCTGCTGCAGAGATTTTAAATTGTATATGACATCTTCAGAGATTCCCTTCAGATCTAGGAATGCCAGGCTCAGGGCGAACTAACAGCAACAACTGTCTCCCTTTCCTGGAAAGCGTCCAAAGGATATGAAAAGAGGCTTCAAGAGGCTAGGAGGGAAGCTTAGTGGATTAGGTGCTGGACTCCACATACCAGACTGAAGAGAAACCAAAGGTTCAAATCCCAGCAGGGTCAACTCAGACTCTACTGTGATATTCTGGATAAACTGAGCATCAGATAGCTCGGTGCTCCCTGACTAACCTATGAGGGCCTTACCAACAGACCCTGGTGTTTACGAGGGTACCTGAGAGAAGGGAAAGCTTTGCAATCATTTAAAGAAATACACTGTCTTTTATCTCCAATTACTGGAGGGGGGGTGGCGGGGGGAGATCACACCTCTGTAACACGCTGTATATACAATGGCAAAGTAGAAACACCACCATCAGATGCCCAAATAGTATGAGGCCCTTTGAGGTAAGCTTTACTGTAAGCACACAATATTTTAGATTTCTAACATCCCATTTGTGCCCAATGCAAATCTATAAATAAACCTAAAATTAGCCACAAACCTGTGTTTTCTTTAGTTTTTAAGGCCATCAGTCCTTGGAGATAGTATCGACCTCCAGCTGTTAACATTCAGAAGTGATACACTTACAGCACTGTCTCCATTTGGCTTATAACTGCTCCAGTCAATGGTGCATTTCAGAGCTGGGAACAGTTCCAGTGAAGTTTCCTCTGCTAGTAGTAAACACCACTGCTTCAACAATCCACATTAGGTCAGCATATAAACAGAGGGTCTCCCTCCCTCTTGAGCAGGTTGTCCAAGAATACGAGTTCAACCACTGGCCCAAGAGAAGCAGAAAGTCTTTTCAATGGTTCAAATTCATTTTATGTTCAACTACAGGCCTTCTGCAAACTGAGGATCTGAGCTCTTTAGGGTAGTGACTATACTTCTTCCTGGATACAGAGGCCGACAAGGTGATTGTCACACATCAGCACAGAGTAAAAAGCCATTACATATTAGTAGCCAGTGAGAAACAAGATTCAGGACCCTGTACTGCAGAGGAGAGCAGTGTAACACGCCGGCAAGCAGAGTGGTGGAAGGGGAGCTGCATGGCACTGTTCATCCATTAGTCACTGGCTGGCTCTGAAGTCTAAGTAAGATGGATACTCACTAGCATATTGCTTGGTGCCTAGGCAGTAAGGAACAAGTCATCGGATAAAATTTTAGGCTGAACCACAGGTGTGGAAACTTCTGGGATCCAATGCAATGTCTACAGAAGCATCAGTATTAAAATGAAAAGTCAGTATCTGGGAAACAGGTAGGGTTCCCTCCCCTGGAATACTGGAAAGAGGTGTAAAGACCGTATCTTCAAGCGACCGAGTTGAGACTTTCTTCTAATACAATGGGTCCTGTAGCTTTCTGTTAGGAATCAAGCAGTAATGAGTTATAGCCCAACTTTTAAAGAATCCGTTAGTATGCCTACAATTAAATAGGAAGAGATGATGAGTATAAGACACTCAGCAAAGAAGTTTAAGTGTTAGAGCTAACTTATCGCTAAGTTTCACACACAATACAGGTTATGTTCTAAGCATCATATCAGAAACCAAAGAGTATTTCTGGCAGGTCCCATATTCATTCTCCAGGGAAGCTTGCAACCTCTTAAAAATCAGTTTATTTAACTCTGACAAAATGCACGACATTGTCAGATGGTCAAATTTCACTGCTGGAATGACTCCATTATCACATGCTCCCTGAAAGAGGAAAACCTATTGCCCATAAGGAATGCCTATGTCTTACGGACCATCCACATCTACTTAACAACTCCCCTCCCCTAGAGCACCCTCAAAAGTAAACTACCCTCGAATTCCTAGTCTGAAAAGGCTGTTCCCCCAGTTTTAAGAAGCTACTAGGCCTAAGACAGGCCCTTCCTGCCCAGACCCGGGTTCACTCCGTGAGCCCCTCAGTTCCCTACCCCTGTAAACCTCAGAACCCCAGGCTGGCTGCCCTGCGGGTCCAGCCCCCACCCGGCGCGTGGGCGCGACAGGGCCCAGGCGTCCTGGGTCCACCCTTTCCCAGCAGCTGCAGGAACCTAGGAGACCCGCCCGACAGTCTGGGCCTTGGTCCTCCCACGGCGCCTCATCCCATGGCTCCTCCCGGCTGCAGGCGCCCCAAAAAACTACCGAAGCGCCCAGCTGGGGCGTCAGCCCAGGTTTACGTCCCGCCCCCAGGCCAGACCCCCTCCTCCTCTCCATCAGGCCCGACCCGGCCCCGCCTCGGGCTCCCGTGCTCGCGCCGGCCGGCCGCGCCCGTACCTGCCGGACCCGGTGCAGAGCGTCCACGAAGCCCTCGGCCTTCATCCCCACCGGAGCGCTCTGGCCCTGCACCAGCTCCGCCATTACCGCCCCCGCCGCCGCCGCCGCCCGCCGCCGCAGCCACCGCCACCGCCGCTGGGCTCCCCTGTCCGGCCTCCCGCTCCACTTGGGGACCCGTAGCCGGAAAGGGAAAGTCGCCCCACTTCCGGCGGAAGGGAAGCCGGGACGCTCGCCGACGCGAGAGGAGCCGCGTCTGCGGGGCTGGGTCGGGACACGTGACCGCGGTCCGGCCGGAAGTGGGGGGGCGGGCCCTGTCGTCTGGTCTTGAGGGGACCGGTCGCTCCCTGGCCATTTCCAGACGCGACTTCATCCAGGGCCGTCGACCGTGTCGTGACAGTCTTTTTGAGGCGTGTGTCTGTGGCCCGAGATGCCCGGCTGTCGGCTGTTTGGAAACCCCGAAGGGAGTGACGTGGCTTTCCCTAGACGGCACCCTGGCTGTCCCTCTCAGAAAGTGACCATCGATTAGGAATATTGGGACTAAGAGCTTTGAAATGGCACCGTGAGGACCCAGAGGGTGGCTGGCGGGCAAGCAACAGCACCACAAAAATGTCAGTGCCCCACGTTTGCAGAATCCTGGGCCTGAGTTCTTGCAGCCTCATCAGTTTGCAGTAGGATGAGCTAATGCCACACCTGGCGTTGCCTAGCGACACGGCTTTGAAAGGACGCTTCAGTGGAAGCCAGCGGTAGTGTCTTCTGACACATTCCTTCACGAACTCTGGGGCTCAGGGAAACAGGAAATACCGCCGGACCATCGTTGCTTCACTGCTTGCTGAGTCAAAACAGTATTGCTAGAGGGCTTCTTGGAACGCTTAAGTAACTAGATAACGGATATTTCAAAGCGAGGGAAGGAATCTTAATACTGGGACACCTTGAGCTTTTGAGGTGGATTTTTACAAACGAGCAAACGCCCTCCCCCGCACAGAAACAAGATTTAGGGACTTGACACGCATCTTGTCAGTGGTGGGTAGTTTAGTCACTAAGTCGTGTCCGAGACTTGTGACTCCATGAACTGTAGCCTGCCAGGCTCCTCTGTCCATTGGATTCTCCAGGCAAGAATACTGGAGTGGGTAACTTTTTCCTTTCTCCAGCAGAGCTTCCCAACCCAGGAATCCAACCAGGGTCTCCTGCATTGGAGACGGATTCTTTACCAACTGAGCTATCAGGGAAGCCCCAAGAATACTGGAGTGGGTAGTTATTCCCTTCTCCAGGGGCTCTTCCTGACCCAAGAATTGGACCTGGGTCTCCCACATTGCAGGCAGATTGTTTACCATCTGAAACACCAGGGAAGTCCCATCTTGTCAGTAGCAGGTCCAAATTGGGGTGCCCCTCTTGGCTTAACAAGATTACCCTCGTGATTAATATTTCCAAGCCTATGGTGCCAAGGAATTGAATTTTAATGGAAAGTCATTTTGTCAACCATTTTATGCTTTATCTGAAGTTATGAAGGAAGATGAGCGCTAAGAGAGGGGAAATGAAGATAAGAAATCAAGTGTGACTTCTCTTGAGCCTTTTTGTCAGACCAATAGGAGACTGTAGGTTTTGCAAAGTAGCAAGAGCCATAATTGGCCAATAATCCAAGAGCAATTCTTCTTTTGTTAGTGACTCTGTGAGTCCCTTTAGAGCAGAGACTGAGTCTTATCTTTCCCTGTATCCCTAGGTACTTAGAAACTTATTTTGAATTGAATAAAACCAGGTTGGATTAATTGCTAGGTTATGGTGTGTAGTGTTAGTTGTTCAGTCATGTCCAACTCTTTGTGACCCCATGAACTGGAGGCGGTCAGGCTCCTCTGTCCATTGGCTTCTCCAGGCAAGAATACTGGAGTGGGTGGCCATTTTCTTCTCCACAGATTATGGTAAAATAAAAGAATTTGGCAAGATTGCAATATTGCAGATGATCACTTTTGGCTGAAATGTTGGAAATCACATAGCTGGCTGTGTTGCTGCTGTTTAAGTGCTGTTTTGAGGCAGGCCAACACATGCCAACACATTTGTGGCCCAGCCTTGATTTGCTAGTGTTTTGACTTTCTTATTCTTACAAAAATCAAGGATATGGCATCAACCTTCCCAAATGAGAATGGTTCTGCTGACCCAGTATCAGTGATACTTGTGTTTTGAATATTTTTAAGAATTCTGAGGTGGGTATGTTGATTTATGGGCTTCTCCCATGGTTCAGTAGTAAAGAATCCACCTGCCAGTGCAGGAGATGCAGGAGACCCAGATTCAATCCCTGGGTCTGGAGTCTCATGAAGGAGGATATGGCAACCCATCCCAGTATTCTTACTTGGAGAATTCCATGGACAGAGGAGCCTGGTGGGTCACAGTCCATGGTGTTGCAGAGTCAGACATGACTGAGTATCATGTTGATTCATCCAAATTCCAGCTGGCTTGCCCTTTGAATGAAAACAGGGTGATTGGCCCAAATATAAGACACAGTTCAAGGTTTATTCCAAAGACCACAGAATGCCTAAATAAGACGACGAGTTTCCCATTCTTTCCGTTTAGTGATTGAGTAGCTTTGGACAACTCTTTATTAATATTTCTGGTGGCACCAAAAAGGAGAATGACCCAGACCCAGTCAGGTCCAGTGTTCTATGTTTTACTAACACCCTAGGCTTCATCATCCTTGCTTGTATTGCAATTGCTTTTAAATCACTATGTACTTACTTATTATCTATCTTTTTTACTAGAATAAAACGCTTCTGCTGAGACCAGGACTGTATCATCTTGTTCATTGTTCTCCCTAGTACCTAATACAATGCCTGGCATTTGCTCAGCTCTCAATATTTCTGAAATTAATGAATGGGAATGATTTTGCTCATATTGGGTAGGAAGAAGATTCTCATAGGTTAAAAAATAAATTCACATACTCTGTGGTTACTCATTTTGCATATGAGACTGTCATGTAAATAGGCCATTCCCACTCAGAGATTTAGAAATACATTCCTGATGACATTGAAATGCCTCCTTAGATATCAGCAACTAGAAGCCACTCTAAAATGAAATTGTATCAGTAAGAAGAGTCTCGGTTGTGCTTCAGTAACAAACCTCAAAACCTTCGTGGCTTGTAACAAGAAAGGTTATTTCTCTGAACATTCATACTGCATGATGAACATCACAGGTAGACTGTAACTCTGCGACACGTTGTCTTCACTCTTCAACCAAAGCTGATAGAACAGCCTCTGTCTCAAACATCAAACATCATTGAGGCAAAAAGGAAAGAAAGTATGGTAAAGCACGACCTGGCTTTTAAAGCTTCTGTCTCAAGAGTGATAGGCATTACATTTGCTCACACTTAATTGACCAAAACAAGCCAAGTGGTCAAGTACTGGCCAAATGGCGGAGAAATCCAATCCACCTCCAGGGAGAAAAGGCAACTATTTCTGAACAGTAATAAGATTTTCTAAAGAAATTAAGAGAAAATCTGAAGGTGGAATGTTGTAGAGTAGACCCTTACTCTAAAGGGTTTTGTATGGGTGTTTCCAGTTTTCAGTATTATTTATGCTAAGGATCCTTGGCATCTGGTCATTTGTAATTTGGGGAAACTTTGCATTCCCATTGCAGGGTCTGCACTGTTTTTCTTTCTCCCTGAGGCACAGAGAATTCATGGCAGTAACTCTTTGTGAGCAGGGTGTTCTCCATTTAGATGTTTTCACAGGTCCTCTTTTCTAATGTCAAGCATCCACTGGGATTTCAAGTGCAGGCTAAAGAGCATGTCAACATCAAATCTAAAAGTAAAGGAGATTTATTAAGAATCTCTAGCACTGATGAGGAATAGGGACATTGCTAAGAGCAATGTTAAGTGATTGGATGGTTACAAAGCTACCCTGCATATCACTGTCAGAGTAAGAGTATCAGTCTTGCCCCCATTCCACCCTGCTCTTCCTAGAGCAGTACTACATCCTCAAGTAAGTTCCTGTGAGGATACACACAGGTAAATTTTCTGTCACCATGCTTGTCCAAAACAATCTTCATTCTGCCTTCTCAATTAACTGTTCAGATAGTTGTAGAAGTTGGGATTGCAAATAATTATCCGTTAGAACATCAAAGACATCATTCATTGTCTTCTAATATCCAGGGTTCTTTTTTCCCCGCAGTGTTCTGAAATTCCGTGGAGTATCTTGAAGTGGATATTTTTTTTATCCATTATGCTGGCCGCTCAGTTACTCTTTCAGTGTGGAAATTCAGTTCAGTTCAGTTCAGTCGCTCAGTCGTGTCCGACTCTCCGCGACCCCATGAATCACAGCACGCCAGGCCTCCCTATCCACCACAAACTCCCTGAGTTCACTCAAACTCATGTCCACAGAGTCGGTGATACCATCCAGCCATCTCACTCTCGGTCGTCCCCTTCTCCTCCCGCCCCCAACCTTTCCCAGCATCAGAGTCTTTTCCAGTGAGTCAACTCGTCGCATGAGGTGGCCAAAGTATTGCAGTTTCAGCTTCAGCATCAGTCCTTCCAATGAACACCCAGGATCGATCTCCCTTAGAATGGACTGGTTGGATCTCCTTGCAGTACAAGGGACTCTCAAGAGTCTTCTCCAACACCACAGTTCAAAAGCATCAATTCTTTGGCGATCAGCTTTCTTCACAGTCCAACTCTCACATCCATACATGACCACGGGAAAGACCATAGCCTTGACTAGATGGACCTTTGTTGGCAAAGTAATGTCTCTGCTTTTTAATATATTATCAAGGTTGGTCATAACTTTCCTTCCAAGGAGTAAGCGTCTTTTAATTTCATGGCTGCAATCCTTCAATTCTGGAATATTATCTTGAACTATTTCATTGAGGATTTCCCCCCTCATTTTCTCTATTCATCTCTCTAGAGCTATCATTTGAGTATCAGACCTCCTCTACTTGTCTTCGAATTGTTCTATCTTTTTTGTTTCTCATCTCTTTGTCTTTTGCTCTTCTTTATGGAGATATTCTCTCAAGTTGATCTTCCTGTATTTCTGTAGGGTTTTTCATTTATGCTTTCATGTTTTTAATTCCTAAGAGCTCTTCTTTGCTCTCCCAGCATTCCTTTCTTTAAAAAGTAGCATTTTGTTCTTGTTTCCTGGATAGAATATCTTTTCTTATCTCTCTGAGGATGATAAAAATAGTTTTTAAATAAAAGTTTACTCTTATTGCACATTTCACATTGCTTACAGGTCATTGTTCTCATATTCTATGTATGTATGTAATTATCAATCAAGTAGGTAGGCTTTATGGTCCCTATCTTTCATGTTGCAGACTTCCCTTAAATGTTTGGGACTACATGGTGGCCTGTTCATGCTTCTGAGTGGGTGATTAAGTGAGCATAGGTGAGGATTGTTGACTGTGGACTTCAATGTAGAATGGTCCAACTGGGCTATTTGGTGGGCATCTCCCAATGTGGCCATTCCTCTTGGGCCAGTTAGACTCCCCTAGAAAACTCTCAATCTGCTTTCTGGAAATCAGAGCACCTATTTTAAATTATACATTCATTCACCTGACGATCTGATTAATACTCCCACATGACCACCACTTCAGAGAGAGCAGTGCTATGTCTATGCAGTTTGCCATTGTAGTATTGAGCCCAAGTCCACATTCAAAGAACGATGATCTCTGTAAATTAATGAGTAGACCATTTTGGCAATGTCCCATCATATTATCTTAATCTCTGATCTATTATTTTTATTATGAAATGTTTCAGACATACAAAAATTATATAGAATGATGTAATGAATAGCCATGGCCCTAATGTTAACATGAGAAATCAGCGCTGCAGTTACTAGTGAAGAGCCCTGTGTAACCCGCCATGACCCTTGCCTGTTCCTTCCCTCTCCAGTAGTAACTGCCTTCCTGAATTTGGTGATATGCATTCTAATGGTCTCTGTACTCACGTGTGTGTGTGACACCTTTAAACATTACACAAATACATTCTAATGGTCACTGTGTTCCTGTGTGTGTGTGATGCTTTTAAACACTATATAAATAGTATCGTGCTCTATGTATCCTTCTGTCATTTGTGTCTCTTTTTTTGGCCCCACATGTATTTTTGAGGTGTATGCAAGTTCAAATATGTAGCAGTATTTTAGATACTTTCACTCAGTGATTCCCTTATATGAGTAAACCAGAAATTATGTATTCTTTTTCCTATGGATCACCATTTAAATTGTTTTGGTGTTTCTTTTCTCTGTGACAAAATGATGTGGCAATGAGCTTTCTTGAACTTGTCTGCTTATGTGGTCTTTGGCAGATTCTCTAGGATGTCCACCCAGGGGTGAAACTCCTGGGAGTTGGGGGGGTGTGATAGGGAATACACCCCGTCAACTTTGGTAGATGAAGCCCAATTGCTCTCCAACGTGGGCAATATTTCCAAAGGAGGACCCACATCCCACCAGCCCCAGATGAGTTCTTGTGACTCTTCCTCCTGGCTGACACTTGTTTACATCACAATTTTTAGTTTTGGAAACCTGATCAGTTAAAATTTTAAAAGATTTAATTTTTATATTGTGATTACATATATTACCATTTAAACTTTTTAAAAGGTTTTCTAAAGTCTTTTTTAAATTTGTTATAATATTGCTTCTGTTTTCTGTTTTGCTTTTTTTAGCTGCGAGGCTTGTGGGATCTTAGCTCCCTGACCAGGGATCCAACCTGCACCCCCTGCATCAGAAGGTGAAGTCTTAACCACTGGACCACCAGGAAAGTCCCCATTTAAACTATTTTTGAGTGTATGGTTCAGTGACGTTAAGTACATTCACATTGCTATGCAACCACCGCCTCCATCCACCTCCACAACATCTCAGTTCAGTTCAGTTTAGTCACTCAGTCGGGTCCAACTCTTTGCCACCCCATGGACTGCAGCACACCAGGCCTTACTGTCCATCACCAATTCCTGGAGCTTGCTCAAACTCATGTCCATCAAGTCAGTGATGCCATCCAACCATCTCATCCTCTGTCGTCCCCTTCTCCTCCTACCTTCAATCTTTCTCAGCATCAAGGTCTTTTCTAATGAGTCAGTTCTTCGCATCAGGTGGCCAAACTATTGGAACTTCAGCTTCAGCATCAATCCTTCCAATGAATAATCAGGACTGATTTCCTTTAGGATGGACTGGTTTGATCTCCCCGCTGTCCAAGGGACTCTCAAGAGTCTTCTTTGATATGAAAGTTCAAAGCATCAATTCTTTGGTGCTCAGCTTTCTTTATGATCCAACTCTCACATCCATACATGACTACTGGAAAAACCATAGCTTTGACTATACAGACCTTTGTCATCAAAGTTATGTCTCTGCTTTTTAATATGCTGTCTACATTGGTCATAGCTTTTCTTCCAAGGAGTAAGCGCCTTTTAATTTCATGGCTTCAGTCACCATCTGCAGTGATTTTGCAGCCCAAGGAAATAAAGCCTGTCACTGTTTCCACTGTTTCCCCATCTATTTGCCATGAATTGATGGAACCAGATGCCATGATCTTAGTTTTCTGAATGTTGAGTTTTAAGCGAGCTTTTTCACTCTCCTCTTTTACCTTCATCAAAAAGCTCTTTAGTTCCAGAACGTCTTTCATTTCTCAAATGGACAGTCTGTACCCATTAAACACAAATTCCCTGTTTCCCCCTCTCCCAGCCTCTGGAAACCTCCACTTTATTTTCTGTCTCTATGAATTTGACTATTTTAGGTGAAATCATACAATATTTGCTCTTTTGTCACTGGCTTATTTCACTTAGTTTAATGTCTTAGAGGTTATTTCATGTTGTAGCATGTGTCAGAATTTCCTTCCTTTAAAAAAATTTTTTATTGACGCCTAGCTGATTTATGGTGGGCTTCCGTCTATGGGGTCACACAGAGTCGGACACGACTGAAGTGACTTAGCAGCAGCAGCAGCTGATTTATAATGTTGTGTCAGTTTCAGATGTACAGCAAAATGATTCAGTTATATATATGTATGTATCTACTTTTTTCAAATTATTTTTCCTTATGGGTTATTACAAAATATTGAGTGTAGTTCCCTGGGCTGTACAGTAAGATCCTTATTCTGTCAGTTCAGGCCAGTTCAGTTCAGTCACTCAGTTGTGTCCGACTCTTTGCCACCCCCATGGACTGCAGCACACCAGGCCTCCCTGACCATCACCAACTCCTGGAGTTTACTCAAACTCATATCCATTGAGTCGGTTATGTCATCCAATCATCTTATCCTCTGTCGTCCCCTTGACCTTCCTGCTGTCCAAGGGACTCTCAAGAGTCTTCTCCAATACCAGAGTTCAAAAGCATCAATTCTTCAGCGCTCAGCTTTCTTCATAGTCCAACTCTCACATCCATACGTGACTACTGGAAAAGCCATAGCCTTGACTAGATGGACCTTTGTTGGTAAAGTAATGTCTCTGTTTTTTAATATGCTGTCTAGGTTGGTCATAACTTTTCTTCCAAGGAGCAAGCATCTTTTAATTTCATGGCTGTAGTCACCATCTGCAGTGATTTTGGAGCCCCCCAAAATAAAATCTGTCACTGTTTCTCCATCTGTTTGTCCTGAAGTGATGGGACAGGTGCCATGATCTTAGTTTTCTGAATGTTGAGTTTTAGCTCAACTTTTTCACTCTCCTCTTTCACCTTCATCAGGATCCTTGTTAGTTATCTATTTTATATAGCAGTGTGTATGTGTTCATTCCAAACTCCTAATTTACCCCCCCTTGCTTCCCGCTTTGGTAAGCATAAGTTGTTTTCTATGTCTATGAGTATATTTCTGTTTTATATATGAATTCATTTGAATAATTTTTTTGGATTCCACATGTAAGTTATATCATATGATATTTGTCTTTTCTTCTGACTTCACTTAGAATGATAATCTCTGGGTCCAGCCATATTGCTGCAGATGGCATTTTTTCATTCTTTTATGGCTGAATAATATTCCATTGCATAAATATACCACATCTTCTTTATCCATTTATCTGTCAATGGACACTTAGGGTGCTTCTGTGTCTTGGCTGTTGTAAATAGTGTTGTGGTGAACATTGGAGTGAATGTATCTTTTTGAGTGGGAAAAAGAAAATTAGACACACCACAAAGGAAGATGAATAAATGGACAATACCCCCAAGAAAATGTGCTCAACATTATTAGTCATTAAACAAATGCAAACTAAAACCGCTACACACCCAGAATGGCTGGGTGGCTGGAATGGCTAAAACCATAACTGAAAAGATCAAATATTGACAAGGTATGGAGCAACCGGAAGGCTCACACATGGGTTTGGGAACTGTAAAATGGTACAACCAAATAGAAAAAGAGTGGAAGTTTCTTAATAAATTAAAAATATGCCCACTCTTTAGCCCAGCAATTCCAGTCCTACATATTTACCTAAGAGAAATGAAACCATGTGTCCATTAAAAAAAGTTATACAGTAATTATCACAATAGCTTCATCATAGCCTAAACCTGGAAACAGCCCAAGTAGAAAAATCAGGACAGTAGTTGCCTATGAAATTTGAGGATGGAGGTTGACTGGAAAGGAGAATAAGGAAACTTTATGGGGTAATGCTAATGTTTTGTATATTCATAGGAATTTGGGCTGCACAGTACGTACAGAATTTAACATATGTCAATATTGGTGTATTTTATTGTGTGTAAAATTTATAATTAAAGAAAAAGCATGCAGACAAATATTATACTCTAGTCAATGATACACATTTAGGAAGAAATATACTGAATGGTACAGGTTTATGAGGAAATGTATTGATGTCTGCAATTTACTTTGAGATGCAACAAAAATAAGATGGATTAATTGCTTACTGGAGGGGCAGGTAAGTGAATAGTCAGGAGATAAAGCAAATGTAGTGAAACATTCATAGGAGAAACTGAGGTGCGGTTAATAGGTATTCACTATTAAATACTTTCAATTTTAATCTGTTTGAAACTTTTATTATAATACTTTGGGAAGAAAAGTAACAAACCAGAGGACTAGAAAAAGATACAGGAAAGCTGAGTGACACAGAACAGGCTGGAAGAACTTTGAGGAAAACAAGCTCTGTTGACTCCAACATTGTTAAACAGTGGGAAAAGGGTGCTGGAAGGACTGCCCAATAGAAATCTACTACATTGGAGAGACGCCCGGCTCCCGGCGGCGCAGACGCGAGAGACGCCCGGCTCCCGGCGGCGCAGACGCGAGAGACGCCCGGCTCCCGGCGGCGCAGACGCGAGAGACGCCCGGCTCCCGGCGGCGCAGACGCGAGAGAGGCCCGGCTCCCGGCGGCGGCGCAGACGCGAGAGACGCCCGGCTCCCGGCGCAACCGACCACGTGCAGAATAGTGGCTGAGAGGAGCTGCCCCGCGCCCAGGGTTGGGGCGGTGGCCGAGAGGAGCTGTACCACGTCCAGGAGGTGGTGGCTGCTTGGGCACCGGAGGGCCGAGAGGAGCTGATCCACATTCAAAGCAGGAGGGGCGGCCTTGAGGAGATACCGCTCGTCCAAGGTAGGGTACAGCGGCTGCGCCTTGCTGGAGCGGCTGGGAAGGGATACTCCACAACCAGGTGGAATATAGGAATCCAGTGTTCTGGGGAGGAAGGAACAAGACGGCGAGACCACTTTCTTCCCCACAAATTCATCAAAAGAACATTTGAACGTGGAGTAAAGGCCACAAAACCACTTCTGAATACTGGCAGAGGACATCAGGCTCCCAGAAAAGCAGCCCATTGTCTTCTAAAGGAAAGAGAAGAAATCCAGCTCCACCTACCAGAACACTGACACATGCTTCCCTAACCAGGGAACCCGGACAAGTCACCTGTCCAACCCCACACACAGCGAAGAAACTACATAATAAAGAGAACTCCACAAACTGCAAGAAGAGGGAAAGGACACCCCAAGCAAAGCAATATAAGCAAGATGAAGAGGCAGAGAAATACCCAGCAAGTAAAGGAACAAGATAATTGCCCACCAACACAAACAAAAGAAGAAGATATAGGGAATCTACCTGATAAAGAATTTCGAATTTTGATGGTGAAAATGATTCAAAATCTTGAAAGTAAAATGGAGTGACAGATAAATAACCTGGAGAAAAGGATTGAGAAGATGGAAGAAAGATTTAATAAGGACTTAGAAGAAATAAAAAAGAGTCAATATACAATGAATAATGCAATAGATGAGATCAGAAACACTCTGGAGGGAACAAACAGTAGAATAACAGAGGCAGAAGACAGGATAAGCGAACTAGAAGATAGAATTGTAGAAATAAATGAAACAGAGAGGAAAAAAGAAAAACGAATTAAAAGAAATGAGGACAATATTAGAGACCTCTGGGACAATGTTAAACGCTCCAACATTCGAATCATAGGAGTCCCAGAAGAAGAAGACAAAAAGAAAGACCATGAGAGAATACTTGAGGAGATAATAGTTGAAAACTTCCCTAAAATAGGGAAAGAAATAATCACCCAAGTCCAAGAAATCCAGAGAGTCCCCAACAGGATAAACCCAAGGCGAAATACTCCAAGACACATATTAATCAAATTAACAAAGATCAAACACAAAGAACAAATATTAAAAGCAGCAAGGGAAAAGCAGCAAATAACACTCAAGGGGATTCCCATAAGGATAACAGCTGATCTTTCAACAGAAACTCTTCAGGCCAGAAGGGAGTGGCAAGATATACTTAAAGTGATGAAAGAAAATAACCTACAGCCCAGATTACTATACCCAGCAAGGATCTCATTCAAATATGAAGGAGAAATCAAAAGCTTTACAGACAAGCAAAAGCTGAGGGAATTCAGCATCACCAAACCAGCTCTCCAACAAATGCTAAAGGATCTTCTATAGACAGGAATCACAGAAAGAGTGTATAAACTTGAACCCAAAGCAATAAAGAAAATGGCTACGGGATCGTACTTTTCAATAATTACCTTAAACGTAAATGGGTTGAATGCCCCAACCAAAAGACAAAGGCTGGCTGAATGGATACAAAAACAAGACCCCCATATATGTTGTCTGCAAGAGACCCACCTCAAAACGAGGGATGCATACAGACTGAAAGTGAAGGGCTGGAAAAAGATAGTCCATGCAAATAGAGACCAAAAGAAAGCAGGAGTAGCAATACTCATATCAGATAAAATAGACTTTAAAACAAAGGCTGTGAAACGAGACAAAGAAGGAAACTACATAATGATCAAAGGATCAATCCAAGAAGAAGATATAACAATTATAAATATTTATGCACCTAACATAGGAGCACCGCAATATGTAAGACAATTACTAACAAGTATGAAAGGGGAAATTAACAATAACACAATAATAGTGGGAGATTTTAACACCCACTTACATCTATGGATAGATCAACTAAACAGAAAATTAACAAGGAAACACAATCTTTAAATGATATAATAGAACAGTTAGACCTAATAGATATCTATAGGACATTTCACCCCAAAACAATGAATTTCACCTTTTTCTCAAGCGCACACGGAACCTTTTCCAGGATAGATCACATCCTGGGACATAAATCTAGCCTAGGTAAATTCAAAAAAATTGAAATTATTCCAAGCATCTTTTCTGACCACAATGCAGTAAGATTAGATCTCAATTACAGGAGAATAACTATTAAAAGTGCCAACATATGGAGACTGAACAACACGCTGCTGAATAATGAACAAATCATAGAAGAAATCAAAAGAGACATCAAAATATGCATAGAAATGAATGAAAATGAAAACACAACAACCCAAAACCTCTGGGACACTGTAAAAGCAGTGCTAAGGGGGAAGTTCATAGCAATACAGGCACACCTCAAGAAACAAGAAAAAAGTCAACTAAATAACCTAACTCTACATCTAAAGCAACTAGAAAAGGAAGAAATGAAGAACCCCAGGGTCAGTAGAAGGAAAGAAATCATAAAAATTAGGGCAGAGATAAATGCAAAAGAAACAAAAGAGACCATAGCAAAAATCAACAAAGCCAAAAGCTGGTTCTTTGAGAAGGTGAATAAAATTGACAAACCACTAGCCAGACTCATCAAGAAACAAAGGGAGAAGAACCAAATCAATAAAATTAGAAATGAAAATGAAGAGATCACAACTGACAACACAGAAATACAAAGGATTATTAGAGAATACTATCAGCAATTATATGGCAATAAAATGAATAACCTGGAAGAAATGGACAAATTCCTAGAAAAGTACAACTTTCCAAAACTGAACCAGGAAGAAATAGAAAATCTGAACAAACCCATCACAAGCACGGAAATTGAAACTGTAATCAAAAATCTCCCAGCAAACAAAAGCCCAGGTCCAGACGGCTTCACACCTGAATTCTACCAAAAATTTAGAGAAGAGCTAACACCTATTCTACTCAAACTCTTCCAGAAAATAGCTGAGGAAGGGAAACTTCCAAACTCATTCTATGAGGCCACCATCACCCTAATCCCAAAACCTGGTAAAGACCCCACAAAAAAAGAAAACTATAGGCCAATATCACTGATGAACATAGATGCAAAAATCCTTAACAAAATTCTAGCAGTCAGAATCCAACAACACATTAAGAAGATCATACATCATGACCAAGTGGGCTTCATCCCAGGAATGCAAGGATTCTTCAATATCCGCAAATCAATCAACGTAATACACCACATTAACAAACTGAAAAATAAAAATCATATGATTATCTCAATAGATGCAGAGAAAGCCTTCGACAAAATTCAACATCCATTTTTGATAAAAACCCTCCAGAAAGTGGGAATTGAAGGGACATACCTCAACATAATAAAAGCTATATATGACAAACCCACAGCAAACATTATCCTCAATGGTGAAAAACTGAAAGCATTTCCCCTAAAGTCAGGAACAAGACAAGGGTGCCCACTCTCACCACTACTATTCAACATAGTTCTGGAAGTTTTGGCCACAGCAATCAGAGCAGAAAAAGACATAAAAGGAATACAAATTGGAAAAGAAGAAGTAAAGCTTTCACTGTTCGCTGATGACATGATCCTCTACACAGAAAACCCTAAAGACTCTACCAGAAAACTACTAGAGCTAATCAATGATTACAGTAAAGTTGCAGGATATAAAATCAACACACAGAAATCCTTTGCATTCCTATACACTAATAATGAGAAAATAGAAAGAGAAATTAAGGAAACTATTCCATTCACTGTTGCAATGAAAACAATTAAATACTTAGGAATATATCTACCTAAGGAAACAAAAGACTTGTACATAGAAAACTATAAAACACTAGTGAAAGTAATCAAAGAGGACACTAATAGATGGAGAAATATACCGTGTTCGTGGATTGGAAGAATAAATATTGTAAAAATGAGTATACTACCCAAAGTAATTTATACATTCAATGCAATCCCTATCAAGCTACCAACAATATTTTTCACAGAACTAGAACAAATAATCTCACAATTTGTATGGAAATACAAAAAACCCCGAATAGCTAAAGCAATTTTGAGGAAGAAGAATGGAACTGGGGGAATTAACCTGCCAGACTTCAGGCTCTATTACAAAGCCACAGTCATCAAGACAGTATGGTACTGGCATAAAGACAGAAATATAGAACAATGGAACAAAATAGAAAGCCCAGAGATAAACCCACGCTCCTATGGACACCTTATCTTCGACAAAGGAGGCAAGAATATAAAATGGAGAAAAGACAGTCTCTTTAACAAGTGGTGCTGGGAAAACTGGTCAGCCACTTGTAAAAGAATGAAACTAGAACACTTCCTAACACCATACACCAAAATAAACTCAAAATGGATTAAAGATCTAAATGTAAGACCAGAAACTATAAAACTCCTAGAGGAGAACGTAGACAAAACACTCTCCGACATAAATCACAGCAGGATCCTCCAAGACCCACCTCCCAGAATATTGGAAATAAAAGCAAAAATAAACAAATGGGACCTAATTAAAATCAAAAGCTTCTGCACAGCAAAGGAAACTCTAAGCAAGGTGAAAAGACAGCCTTCAGAATGGGAGAAAATAATAGCAAATGAAGCAACTGATAAAGGATTAATCTCCAAATTATACAAGCAGCTCCTGCAGCTTAATTCCAGAAAACTAAGTGACCCAATCAAAAAATGGGCCAAAGAACTAAACAGACATTTCTCCAAAGAAGACATAAAGATGGCTAACAAACATGTGAAAAAATGCTCAACATCCCTCATAATCAGAGAAATGCAAATCAAAACCACAATGAGATACCATTTCACACCAGTCAGAATGGCTGCTATCCAAAAGTCTACATGCAATAAATGCTGGAGAGGGTGTGGAGAAAAGGGAACCCTCTTACACTGTTGGTGGGAATGCAGACTGGTACAGCCACTATGGAGAACAGTGTGGAGATTCCTCAGAAAACTGGAAATAGAACTGCCATATGATCCAGCGATCGCACTCCTGGGCATACACACCGAGGAAACCAGAATTGAAAGAGACACATGTACTCCAATGTTCATTGCAGCACTGTTTATAATAGCCAGGACATGGAAGCAACCTAGATGTCCATCTGCAGATGAATGGATAAGAAAGCTTTGGTACATATACACAATGGAGTATTTCTCAGCCATCAAAAAGAATGCATTTGAATCAGTTTTAATGAGGTGGATGAAATTGGAGCCAATTATACAGAGTGAAGTAAGCCAGAAAGAAGAACATCAATACTGTATATTAACACATATATATGGAATTTAGAAAAATGGTAACCTGAACCCTGTATAAGAGACTGCAAAAGAGACATAGGCATTTAGAACAGTCTTTGGGACTCTGTGGGAGAGGGTGAAGGTGGAATGATTGGGGAGAATGGAATTGTAGCATGTATATTATCATAAGTGACCAGTCCAGGTTCGACGCATAATTTTTCCTCTGTTCATTTCTTTGCATTTGTGCTTTTTTAATAAAAATACTTTTAACTGTAAAGAAAAAAAATTATAAAAAAAAATAAAATAAATAAATAAATTTTGAGAAAGTCACAAAAAAATAAATAAAATAAAATAAAATAAAAGAAAAAAGAAAAAAAAATACTTTGGGAAAAAAAAAAGATTACATCAACCATCTTGGGGGAAGAAAGTTGAGCCATGGATCTCAGCCACGATGCTTTAAGATCTCAGAGATCTCAGAGCCATAGACCTGAGAAGGGCATGAAGGGCTTGAAGAAAATATAACTGGTGCCAGAAGAAAAGTGGGTACAATGGAAAAAACAACTCTTGTCCACTAAAAATAGTGACCCCAAACAGTTTGAGTGTGTGAGAGAAGAAACAGATTTGATTGAAAGAGAATGAATTTAAATGGGTCATGCTCAGACAGCATTCAAAAATATACGTGCCCTCAGGGACTATATTTAATATTCTGTGATAAACCATCATGGAAAAGAAGATGAAAGAGAATATATTTGTGTGTGAATATATATATATATATATATATATACACATATAGTCACTTTGTTGTATAGCAGAAATTGACACAGCATTGTAAATCAACTATACGTCAATAAAATATATGTACCCCGCTGGACACATTCAACCCTCCTCATCCTTAACTATGCATTGGACAGACAGCTTCTTTCCTGGCTAGACTTTCTCAAAATCACTTGATTGCCTGTGAAGCTTTTTCCTTCTGCACAGAGAGTAATTAATGACTGCTAGGGATTGTTACATTAAACCTCCTTCCTTCCATCTGTCCATCCACCCAACAAAGGCTCTTCCTGTGTATAGATTATTGAGGTATGTTCTCTGAAAGGCCCTTGCCTGCAATAATCCATCCTCAGTCAAGACAGCATGGTGTCAGGAACAAGATAGGACAGGGGCTGGAAATGAAATCCAGGAAGGAGTCACAAAGGACAGAGATAATCACCAAACCATAAAGAAAGCCTATAGTTGATATCTGTGATGGGAAAGAGACATGAGTCAGTGGACAGAAATGGGCCGGAGTGCTGGTGGTAGCAGTGATGGACACTGCAAAGGGTAAAGTAGGCATTGGGTGTGGGGGTGGGAGGGGGCCGCTTGCTGGTTACAAAGGAAAAGAACAGTTACTGTCAGAGCATATGCTCTATTTGTTACCTGGAAATTTCTGGAGATGTTCAAGTCTTTAGGTCCTACAGATTAGGGATAGAGTTAAGTGTGTGTGTGTGTGTGTGTATGTTTGTTGAACCTAGTGAAGCCTGGAAGTATCTGTCAGGCTTCTCTCCCAGTCACAAGGGTGTCCTGCTCCTATTTTACGTCCATCTTAGAAACACCAGTTTTCTGCTCTTCAGCTTGGTATTGTACTTGGCTCAGCTCTGGATTTGGAGGCCAAGGGGAAAAACAATGACCACTTCTCTAGAACCAGGCTGCCATGAAGCAGGAAAAATGTGATGCTTCCAAAGAAAATTCTACCCCATGTGGCAGCAGGAAGTAACCTGGCTGCATTTTCACCAAAATATCACTCCTGGTTAAGGGCGCTTCATCTCGGAGACAAAAATCAGTGGTTGAATTGCCTTAAGGGTCAAAAAGTCCTAAGGGCCAGGTGGTGGGTTATCTTTCTCACCACCATCCGCAGGACAGGGTCTGACTCCAGGGTCAAAGCACAGGCTGCTTTTTAACCCTTGGGTGAGTATTCCATGCTTCACAGTGACACACGTCTTTCTGGTTTTTCCTGTTGATCACCACAGCTTCCAAGGACTTGGGGCTCAAGAAAAGAGGCCTTGACAACAGGCCTGGGCCTTGCACCCACAGCCCCTGAGCTGTCTTTTCATAATCTTGTAAAGAAGAAATAAATGCTGCTTATAGAAAGCTTCCCTCCCACTGGCGAAGTCTAATGGATAGTCTGGCCCAACAGAGTGGAGAGAAAGATGTTTTCATGTTTCAGAACCCGAGGCTTACAGGTGATTCAGACAGAGAACAACTGTGGTTTGTTTGTAAAGATAAAATAGATAAGCCACGGGGAGAGCAAAGGCGAGCCCAGGAAATTCAAGTGCCCCAGTGGAATGACTAGTCCAAGTTGCAGGCTTTGTTCTTGAAGTTTTCAGACCTGGGAATCCTCTGCCCTCCTCCTTCCTTTCTCACTGACATCAGTGAATCAAAAGAGGTGTTACTGAGCCAAAAAAAAGCAAATAGTAGAAGAATATGATCTGTACGATCCCTTTACGTAAAAACAAATCAGATGTACTGTGCACACACAGTTTAGAGGCAGCAAAATGATAATAGAGATTACCTTTGGAGAATGGTAAAGGAGCCCTGGTGGCTCAGATGGTAAAGGATTTGCCTGCAATGCAGGAGACCTGGGTTCGATCCCTGGGTTGCGAAGATCCCCTAGAGAAGGAAATGGCAACCTACTCCAGTATTCTTGCCTGGAGAATTCCATGGACAGAGGAGCCTGGTGGGCTACAGCCCATGGGATCACACAGAATCAGACATGACTGAGCGACTAACACTTTGGAAAAGGATGGGGAGGGGAGGGAAGGTGTGAGGAGATGGCAGACCTACGGGACAGGCAGTAAAATGGGCTTCCCTTGTGCCTCAGCTGGTAAAGACTTTGCCTGCAATGTGGGAGACCCGAGTTCGATCCCTAGGTTGGGAAGAATCCCTGGAGAAGGGGAAGGCTACCCACTCCAATATTCTGGCCTGGAGAATTCCACGGACTGTATAGTCCATGGGGTCACAAAGAGTTGGACACAACTGGGAGACTTTCACATTCACTTTTTTTTTTCAGTCTTACCTATAATGATATTTTTTAAAATTTCTTTCTTTCTTTTTGGCTGCCCTGAGTCTTCATTGCTGCCTGCAGGCTTTCTCTAGTTGTGGAGAGTGGGGGTTACTCTTTAGTTGTGGCGTGTGAGCTGTAGGTGCGACAGCTTCAATAGTTGCATCATACAGGCTCAGAAGTTGGGAAGCAAGGGCTTAGTTGCTCTGCAGTTTGTGGGATCTTCCTGGACCAGGGTTCAAACCTGTGTCCTCTGAACTTGCAGATAGAGTCTTAACTCCTGGACCACCAGGGAAGTCCTAACTGTAGCTTTTAAAAAACAAGCAGTGTGTATTTGTGCATTGCTCATATAATAAGAAAATTTCTTCTTCTTTGTTAATTGAAGTATAGTTGATCTACAAGTTTGTCTTAGTTTGAGATGTACAGTGAAGTGATTCAGTTAACACACATGCATATAGAAATCTGTTCTTTTTCAGATTGTTTTCCGTTATAGGTTGTTACAAGACATTGAGAACAGTTCCCAATTAGAAATAAATTTTGAGAAAAGATCTTATTCTTTAAGGCATAGTGAGAATATCTAAGTGGGTGAAAAATGTATATTGGAGGTCAGATAAAAAAAGGATGGAAATGAGCACTTACCTGTCATTTTCCCCTCATCGTAAGAAGTGATAATGATGGTAAGGGTGTTGTCAAGTTTACTGAACTAGGAGCAGCCTTGTGTTAAATAGTTTTCTTACATTATCTACGCTTTGTGACCTTATGAGTTGGGTATTATTAATTATTCCCATGTTACAGATGAGGAACCTGAGACTTGGGAAGCTAAAGGGATCTGCCCAAGGTCAGTACAAGGTAAGCACACTGCAGCTTCACTGGACCACCAGGGAAGTCCCCCTCGGGACTCTTGTGGCTTCACCCCACAGGATTCCCAGCACCTGTTTTCTCTGATGTTTTGCTCTTTCTCCTTCTTCTCCTTCCTCCTTTCCCCATACCCACCACTCTCCTAACATTCTTAGGAGATAAGGTAGTCTGAGTAGCAGATGGGGTAGTTCCTGGTGGCCCGTGGTTAAGAATCCGCCTGCCAGTGCAGGGGACTGGGGTTCGATCCCTGGTCTGGGACGATCCCACATGCCTTGGAGCAACTAAGCCCGTGTGCCACAAATACTGAGCCCTTGCACACTAGAACCTGAGCTCCAAAACAAGAGAGCCACTGCAGTGAGAAGCCTGGACAATGCACTAGAGAGTGAAAAGAAAAGAAAAGTGAATCCTGAAGGTCCTGAGCTGGTTGGAAACCTTCAACAGATGCCCTACCTGGACTGAGGCAGTGTTACCCCGTGGTTAGGAGCACAGGTTCTGGGGTCAGACCTGGCCCAGTCCCAGCTCTGCCCCCTTAGTAGCTGACTCACCTTGGACAAGTCCCCGAAGTCCCTGACTAAGCCAAATGTCACTCCTGGAAAATGGCCATGTCCCAGAGCTACTCTGTGGAGCGCACCTGGGATGCACGAGGAGCACTCGGGCAAACAGTGGCCAGAGGATGCTTGGAAGTGCCGATTACTAGGATTGGCATCACTGAGGAGGCTGTGGGCTGTGTCCTAAGGACTCAGCCCCCAATCTGTGAGCACTTGCACTCTGTAGCGGAGACCAAGGAGGGTGGAGCATGGAGCATGGCAGCAGGAGGATGCTCCCAATCCAGCCAGGCCTGCCTCTGTTGCCGGAGGGTTCTGAGAGTGGGAGCTTGAGGGCAGGGGCTTGTTTGCACTGTAGCCTGTGCCTGGAATGGTGTGCGGCACAGAGTGAGTGCTCAGGAATTATTTTTCCAGAAGGAGAAGAGTGGATGCTCAAGTAGGTTTCCCAAGGGAGTAAATAAACACGTGAGGAAATAAAGCAAGGCTTCTCAGCGGCAGCCCAGTCCTCATAACCTCCTACTTCTCCCAGGGTGTCTCAGCATTTAACATCTATGAAAAGGCACAGCTCTACATTCTTCTGGTTTATCCCTGCAGCCTTAGTTTTATCTCTAAACAGTAAGAACTTCCATAGCAGCGCCCATGTCTACATGAGATGGGCTATCACAAAAATTTTGTTTTTCTTTCTTTCTTTTTATTTTGGCTATGCTGGGTCTTGGCTGTGGGGTGCATGGGCTTCTCTAGTTGGGACATGTGGCCTTCCCTTGCTTCGGAGCACAGGCTCAGTAGTCACAGCTTCTCCAATTGCTGTGCATCAAGTGGGATCTTAGTTCCCCAGACAGGGATTGAACCCATATCCCCCGCATTGGAAGGCAGATTCTTAACCACTGGACCACCGGAGAAGTCCCCATACCAACTTTATGGTTCACATTTTTATATCCCTCCCATGCTATTTTCAATATAGACAAGCTTTTATGTTTAAAATGCATAAAAGCACTGAACGTTTTTAAAAAATTTGTACGAATGAACCTATTCACAAAACAGAAATAGACTCACAGATATAGAAAACAAACTTATTGTTGCCAAAGGGGAAAGATGGGGTAGGGGAGGGATAAACTGGGGGGTTGGGATTGACATGCACACACCTCTATGTATAAAATAGATAACTAATAAGAACTTACTGTATAGCACAGGGAACTCTACTCAATACGCTGTAAGTAACTATATGGAAACAGAAATTAAAAAAGAGTGGATATATGTATATGTATAACCTATTCACTTTGCTGTACAGCAGAAACTTATACAACATTGTAAATCAGCTATACTCCAATAAAAATTTATTAAAAAATTTTTGAAGTTGAATTCCTGATTTGCACAGGTAGCAAGTTATTAAAGGAAAAGTAGAAATGACTGTTGCCAAATCCTGATTTTGTGACCATAATATATATGGATTAAGATTGTCAGAATTTATTTCGTGACTTTTGCATATATATTCATAAGAGACATAGGGTCTGGCTTTCTTTTTTCAGTGCTGTGTTATCACCACTTGGCAACGAGGTTATACAAATTTCATGAGATAAATTGGGAAGCTTCTTCCATTCTTCTCTTTGCTATGGAAGAGTCTGAATCTTGAGATTACCTGTTCCATGGATGTCTAAAGTAACCCAGACATAAAACTCTCAGGGCCTGGCGACTTTTTCTAGGGAGGGAATTTTTTGAGAAAATTATCTATCTCTTCCATAGTTAATACGTTATTTGATTTTTCACTTCTTTAAAAGTCTCTTGGTAATTTTATAATGCCTTGGAAGCCATTAATCATTCATTCCATCCAGATTTTCAATTTTACCAGCCAGATCTGTACATGCATCTCTCTTCATTTTTTAAAACTTCTGGCTGTACTGGGTCTTCACTGTGGTGGGTGGCTCTTCACTGTGCTTCATGGGGGCTTCTCTAGTTACAGCTTGTGGGTTAATTGCCCAGAGGCATGGGGCATCTTGGGCTTCCCTGGTGTTTCGGCTGGTAAAGAATCCACCTGCAATGCAGGAGATCCAGGTTCAATCCCTAGGTTGGGAAGAGCCCCTGGAGAAGGAAATAGTGACCCACTTTAGTATTCTTGCCTGGAGAATTCCATGGACCGAAGAGCCTAGCGAGCTTACAGTCCATGGGGCCACAAAGAGTTAGACACAGATGAGCAATTACCACTTTGACTTTTCACTTCAAGGGGGATCTTGGTTGACTCACCAGGGATCAAACCCAGGTTCCCTGCATTGAAAGGTGGATTCTTAACCACTGGACCACCAGGGAAGACCCCTCTCTTCATTTCTGAAATCTCCCCCATCATTATATTCCCTTTCCCATTCCTAATGTTTATATTTAAATTTATAAATATAATTTTATTTATAACTTTATATTACATGTAATGTTTATATAATATTTTATATTAAATATATAATGCTTATATTAATGTTTTTTTCTTTTCTTCCTTTTTGTTTTTGTTATTTTGTTATTTTTGTTTGTTTATTTGTTTGGTTTTTTAATTATTTTTTATTGTAGTATAGTTGCTTTACAATGTTGTATTGGTTTTTTTTTAAAATTTATTTTATTGGAGGCAAATTACCTTACATTAATATATTGGTTGGTTTTGCCATACATTGACATGAATCTGCCCAGGTGTACATGTGTTCCCTTTCTTGAACCCCCCTCCCACCTCCCTCTTCCCCATATCCTCCCTCCATGTCATCCCCGTGCACCAGCCCCAAGCATCCTGTATCATGCATCGAACCTGGACTGGTCACTTATGATAATATACATGCTACAATGCCGTTCTCCCCAATCATCCCACCTTCACCCTCTCCCACAGAGTCCCAAAGACTGTTCTATATGCCTATGTCTCTTTTGCAGTCTCGTATACAGGGTTCAGGTTACCATCTTTCTAAATTCCATATATATGTGTTAGTATACTGCATTGATGTTTTTCTTTCTGGCTTACTTCACTCTGTATAGTTGGCTCCAATTTCATCCACCTCATTAAAACTGATTCAAATGCAGTCTTTTTGATGGCTGAAAAATACTCCATTGCGTATATGTACCAAAGTTTTCTTATCCATTCATCTGCAGATGGACATCTAGGTTGCTTCCATGTCCTGGCTATTATAAACAGTGCTGCAATGAACGTTGGAGTACATGTGTCTCTTTCAATTCTGGTTTCCTCGGTGTGTATGCCCAGGAGTGCGATTGCTAGATCATATGGCAGTTCTATTTCCAGTTTTTTGAGGAATCTCCACACTGTTCTCCATGGTGGCTGTACTAGTTTGCATTCCCACCAACAGTGTAAGAGGGTTCCCTTCTCTCCACAACCTCTCCAGCATTTTTTGCATGTAGACTTTTGGATAGCAGCCATTCTGACTGGTGTGAAATGGAATCTCATTGTGGTTTTGATTTGCATTTGTCTGATTATGAGGGATGTTGAGCATTTTTTCATGTGTTTGTTAGCCATCTTTACGTCTTCTTTGGAGAAATGTCTGTTTAGTTCTTTGGCCCATTTTTTGATTGGGTCACTTAGTTTTCTGGAAATGAGCTGCAGGAGCTGCTTGTATATTTTGGAGATTAATCCTTTGTCAGTTGCTTCATTTGCTATTATTTTCTCCCATTCTGAAGGCTGTCTTTTGGGGAAACAGTGGAAACAGTGTCAGACTTTGTTTTTTTGGGCTCCAAAATCACTGCGGATGCTGATTGCAGCCATGAAATTAAAAGACGCTTACTCCTTGGAAGGAAAGTTATGACCAACCTAGATAGTATATTAAAAAGCAGAGACATTACTTTGCAAACAAAGGTCCGTCTAGTCAAGGCTATGGTTTTTCCCGTGGTCATGTATGGATGTGAGAGTTGGACTGTGAAGAAGGCTGATCACCGAAGAATTGATGCTTTTGAACTGTGGTGCTGGAGAAGACTCTTGAGAGTCCCTTGGACTGCAAGGAGATCGATCCTGGGTGTTCATTGGAAGGACTGATGCTAAAGCTGAAACTCCAATACTTTGGCCACCTCATGCGAAGAGTTGACTCACTGGAAAAGACTCTGATGCTGGGAAGGATTGAGGGTGGGAGGAGAAGGGGACGACAGAGAATGAGATGGCTGGATGGCATCACTGACTCGATGGACATGAGTTTGAGTGAACTCCGGGACTTGGTGATGGACAGGGAGGTCTGGTGTGCTGTGATTCATGGGGTGGCAAAGAGTCGGTCACTACTGAGTGACTGAACTGAACTGAACTGAACTGAATTACTTTAAAATATTATATTGGTTTTGCCATACATTGACATGAATCCACCCCGGGTGTACATGTGTTCCCCTTCTTGAACCCCCCTCCCACCTCCCTCCTCCCCTTATCCTCCCTCTGGGTCATCCCCGTGCACCAGCCCCGAGCATCCTGTATCATGCATCGAACCTGGACTGGTGATTTGTTTCACATATGATAATATACATGTTTCAATGACATTCTTCCAAGGCATCCCACCCTCACCGTCTCCCACAGAGTCCAAAAGACTGTTCTATACACTGTGTCTCTTTTGCTGTCTCGTATAAAGTGTTATCATTACCATCTTTCTAAATTCCATATGTATGCGTTTGTATACTGTACTGGTGTTTTTCTTTCTGACTTACTTCACTCTGTATAATAGGCTCCAGTTTCATCCACCTCATTAGAACTGATTCAAATGTATTCTTTTTAATGGCTAAGTAATACTCCATTGTGTATATGTACCACAGCTTTCTTATCCATTTGTCTGCAGATGGACACCTAGGTTGCTTCCATGTCCTGGCTATTATAAGCAGTATTGCAATGAACATTGGAGTACACGTGTCTCTTTCAATTCTGGTTTCCTCGGTGTGCATGCCCAGGAGTGCGATTGCTAGATCACATGGCAGATCTATTTCCGGTTTTTAAAGGAATCTCCACACTGTTCTCCATAGTGGCTATATTAGTTTGCATTGCCACCAACAGTGTAAGAGGGTTCCCTTTACTCCACACCCTCTCCAGCATTTATTGTTTGTAGACTTTTGGATAGCAGCCATTCTGACTGGGGTGAAATGGTACCTCATTGTGGTTTTGATTTGCATTTCTCTGATGATGAGGGATGTTGAGCATTTTTTCATGTGTTTGCTAGCCATCTGTATGTCTTCTTTGGAGAAATGTCTGTTTAGTTCTTTGGCCCATTTTTTGATTGGGTCGTTTATTTTTCTGGAATTGAGCTGCAGGAGCTGCTTATATATTTTGAAGATTAATTCTTTGTCAGTTGTTTCATTTGTTATTATTTTCTCCCATTCTGAAGGCTGTCTTTTCACTTTGCTTATAGTTTCCTTTTTGTTTTTTTTTAAAGAAGCTGAGAAATTTTTCTTTCTAATTTACAAAAAACTTTACATTGTAATAAAATATACATAACATAAAATTTACCATTGTAACCATTCCTAAGTGTACAGGTCAGTGACATTAACTACATTCACATTGTTATACAAGCATACCCACCATCCATCTCTAGAATTTTTTTTCATCTTGCAAAACTGAAATATTAATTAATTAATTAATTCTCCATTCTTCCTTCCTCTCAGCCTCTGGCAACCACCATTCTACTGTCTGTCTGTATCGATATTTGACTTCTTTAGTTACCTCATAAGAGTGGAATCAGACAATATTTGTCCTTTTTGGTCTGGCTTATTTCACTTAGCATCAGTTCAGTTCAGTTCATTTCAGTCACTCAGTCGTGTCCAACTCTTTGCGACCCCATGAATCACAGCACGCCAGACCTCCCTGTCCATCACCAAGTCCCGGAGTTCACTCAAACTCATGTCCATCGAGTCGGTGATGCCATCCAGCCATCTCATTCTCTGTCGTCCCCTTCTCCTCCCGCCCTCAATCCTTCCCAGCATCAGAGTCTTTTCCAGTGAGTCAACTCTTCGCATGAGGTGGCCAAAGTATTGGAGTTTCAGCTTTAGCATCAGTCCTTCCAGTGAACACCCAGGATCGATCTCCTTGCAGTCCAAGGGACTCTCAAGAGTCTTCTCCAGCACCACAGTTCAAAAGCATCAATTCTTCGGCGATCAGCCTTCTTCACAGTCCAACGCTCACATCCATACATGACCACGGGAAAAACCATAGCCTTGACTAGATGGACCTTTGTTTGCAAAGTAATGTCTCTGCTTTTTAATATACTATCTAGGTTGGTCATAACTTTCCTTCCAAGGAGTAAGCGTCTTTTAATTTCATGGCTGCAGTCAGCATCCGCAGTGATTTTGGAGCCCCCAAAAATAAAGTCTGACATTGTTTCCACTGTTTCCCCATCTATTTCCCATGAAATGATGGGACCAGGTGCCATGATCTTTGTTTTCTGAATGTTGAGCTTCAAGCCAACCTTTTCACTCTCCTCTTTCACTTTCATCAAGAAGCTTTTTAGTTCCTCTTCACTTTCTGCCATAAGGGTGGTGTCATCTGCATATCTGAGGTTATTGATATTTCTCCCAGCAATCTTGATTCCAGCTTGTGCTTCTTCCAGCCCAGCGTTCCTCATGATGTGCTCTGCATATAAGTTAAATAAGCAGGGTGACAATATACAACCTTGACGTACTCCTTTTTCTATTTGGAACCAGTCTGTTGTTCCATGTCCAGTTCTAACTGTTGCTTCCTGACCTGCATACAGGCTTCTCAAGAGGCAGGTCAGGTGGTCTGGTATTCCCATCTCTTTCTCAAAATTCATCCATGTTGCAGCATGCTACAGAACGTTCTTTTTCAATTTGAATGATATTCCACTGTGTGCATGCCACAGTTTTTTTACCCTTTCATCTGTCAGTGGGCCCTTGTATCTTCCTTTTGGCTGCTGTGAGAAACACTGCTATGAACATGGGTGTGCAAATATGGAAGCTGACTTTTGAATCCTTTGTTATGGCATGTGCTAAGTTGCTTCAGCTGTGCAACCCTATGTACTGTAGCCCACCAGCCTCCTCTGACAATGGGATTTCCCAGGCAAGAATACTGGAGTGGGTTGCCATGCCCTCCTCCAGGGAATCTAACAGACCCAGGGATCGAACCGGCGTCTCTTATGTCTCTTGAATTGGCAGGTGGGTTCTTTACCAATAGTGCCACCTGAGAAGCGCTGTCACGGTGGGTGGTAAGGAGTAAACCAAGAACTCCCCCTACTGGTTCCTTCCTGGGGAAATCAGAGCTAAAAGAACCAGGGTTGGCAAAAACCTCATCCTCCCTTCCACGGATGAGGAATTGAGGTTCAGAGGGGTCAGACAACCTGCCTGAAGTCACATAGCCGGGAAGTGGAGGACTCAAGGTTTGAACCCAGAAATGCTGTTTCCCAGCCTCCTGGTCTCTCTTGTCCATCCCTCTGGGCCATACTAGTGTCTCTTCAGTAATGGGCTTGGCCCAAGGTTATCCTGGGGAGGGCTGCTTCTCAGTGCTGGGCAAGATGGCTGCAGGAGCCTGAAACCTGTTTTGCTTATTACAGATGAAAGGCAGATAAGATTTTTTTAAATTAATTAATTTTTTTATTGAAGGATAATTGCTTTACAGAATTTTGTTGTTCAGATAAGATTTTAAATGTTACGCTTCTGTGGCCAGTGCGGGGTGGAGCAGGGCCCCTGTGAGCAGTCACACCAAATAAAACATATTATTTAGGAGTGATTGGAAGGCAGACAGGCTGAAAACATTGTGTACAGAAGGACTGTTGCTGTCCACTCATGAGGATCAAAATCACTTTCCCCAAGCTTTCAGGTGGATTCACATTTAGAGCAATTTCCCTCATGGTAGCGCAACTCCATGACTAGGCTTGGACTTGTGGACAAGTGATTTCCCAGCCGAATGACTTCCAGCCCCAGCACAGGGCATGGGGCTTGACTTCCCTGGTTCTGTCCTGATGCTGCCTGCGGAGATGTCAACTCAGCACTCGAGATCCATCCTCGCAGTACCGGTTGGGATGAGAAGGGTGAGCTGAGCCTTGACCCCAGGCACTGGTTGAGCACTTTCTTGGTGCACCAGCAGCCTGGCCCTAAGAGCAGCAAAGCAAGAAACTGACTCTCAGAGAGGTTGAGGTGCAGGTCCAAAGTCACACAGTGCCCCCAAGGAGCTCCTAATAGCAGGAAGTCGGGGCTGGCTAGTAGGCACAGACCTGTGTGGTACTAATGCCCCTCCCGCAGACATTTAGAGGGATGAGGCAGGGTAGCACTGCCCATCTTATGGCATCTGACTCGGGGTTCTCAGCTCCTCGAAGTCAAGTCCTGGAAAGGCTCTCAGGCCCCAAAAGAGGGACTCTGAGCCTGGGTTCTGAGGCATGGCCATAGGCTGGGGGGTCCTGCAGTAAGTGTTAGGACATTTTTCTCACACTGTGAGTGGAGGCAGGGCTGAGTCTGCAGCTATGGGGAGGAGGAAGGCCACAGCAGCCAGGAGCCGCCCGCTCAAGGTATCCTTGACAGAGTGACAGACGGCCCAGCTCTTAGAGACTGGGGGTCTGGGAAGGGAACACTGACGCAAATGCCAGACACAGGCACACCAGCCCTCTGATGTGTATTTATGAACACCCGGTTAGTGCTTGGCCCCTGGAGCTCCCGCTCCAGCAGGAGGCAGACGTGGAACAAGGATGGTAACTTATTAGCTAGAGGTTCACAGACACCAGATGCTGCGCTGAGCACTTTGAAGAGATTCACTCCTCAGTCCTCATGAGAGCTGATGGGGAGGGTGGTCATGAGAGCAGCCTGACATCTTAACAAATAACCCCACAATGAGAGCACATTTCATATTCATTTCACATTCCGTGAGGTGCAGGGGGGCTGTTCCATGTGCTCATTCATGGGCCTGGTATAGAGTGGAAAGAATGGGACAGGACGTTTTAGGAGCCAGGCCTACAAGCTGCGACATCACTTCCTTCTACATTCTATTACTCTGTTACATGGTTCCTGCAGGGGAGCCTGGGAAATGTAGTCTGGCTGGGAGTACCTGGGAGGGAACGGGAAACAGCTTGGTGGACAGCAGCCAGTATTTGCCACTGGCAAGAGCCACTGGTGTTCCACTTTTGCATCGAGGAGGCCAAAGCTCAGAGTGGGCCAGTGGCTCAGCTGGGCGGGGACGAAGGTGGGATTCAGCTGCAGGCAGCCTGACTCCGGGGAGCATACCCTAACCGCCAGGTACACTGCCTTTCTGGAAGTGATGGCATGTTGTGTGTGTTGAGAGTGAGAGCTCTGCCCAGACTTCCTGGGTTCAGTCCCCTGACTCTTCCTGTTATCAACTGTGTGACCTTAGGTAGGTCATGTAACCTCTCTGTGCCTCGGATCCTCCCACTCCTGGAGGAGGGCCTGGCCTTTCCTAGGCCCTTCCCTGCTCTTTCCCAGGGGCTGCAGGACAAGAGAGGAAGACAGAACAACACAGGAGAAAACCACGCAGCTCGCACTGGGAGCCTGGGTGGACCAAAGAGGAGGAGAGGGGACTGAGCAGCAGGGGCCTGGCCCTCCACCTCATCCACGACCATCCTCATCTTGGTCCCAAGGTGGCTGCTCCTCTGTCTGCAGCCTCTGTGTTCGCACACCAGCTGGGGGTGTTCCCAGGGTGGATGAGTTGTCACTCAGCCTCCTCAACTGAACAGTGTTCTGCACACCAGGTCCTCCGTGAGGGCTGTTAACCAAGGGGGCAACAGTGGAAGGGGACCCTGGAGCTGCTAGACTGTTTCTTCTTTTGACAGACTCTGCTTGGAGCCCATGAGGAATAGGCCAAGTTGTGAGCCCCAGAACCCACTGATGGGTAAAGCAGGCCTGGCTCTGGAGCACTCATTCTAGGGGAAGAGATTCAAGGGAGTGGGAGAAAAAGACGCCTCAACCCCTCAGTGCTTTCTCTGTAACCAGGGTGTGCATTTAACAAAGCTCAACCCGCGATGCAAATTAAAGCTACAGTCAGGTATTGCTTCACACACTGATCAGAATGGCCGTCATTAAGAAGTCTATGGGGAACAAATGCTGGAGTGGTTGTGGAGAAAAAGGAATCCTCCTACACTGTGGTGGTGGAGATGTCAACTGGTGCAGTCAACTGGAACAGTGTGGAAGTTCCTCAAAAAACTAAAAATAGAATTGCTGTATGGTCCTGCAATCTCACTCCTGGGCATGTATCTAGACAAAACTAGAATTCAGAAAGATCTATGTACCTCAATGTTCATGGCAGTGTTATTTACAATAGCCAAGATGGAAACAACCTAAATGTTCATCAACAAAACAACGGATAAAGAAGATATGCTACACATGTATATATGTAGATACACACACACACACATAATGGAACATGAGTCATAAAAAGAATGAAATCATAGCATTTGCAGCGACATGGAAGGACCTAGAGATTATCATACTAAGCGAAGTGGTCAGAAAGAGAAAGACAAATGCCATATATCACTTGTATGTGGAATCTAACATACGCCACAAATGAACATCTACAAAACAGAAATGGAACCATGGGCATAGAGAACAGACTGCTGGCTGCCAAGGGGGAGGGTGTTGGGGAAGAGACGGAGTGGGAGGTTGGGGTTCCAGATGTAAGCTTTTATGTGTCGAATGGATAAACAATGAGGTCCTACTGTATAACACAGGGAACTATACTCAATATCCTATGGTAAACCATAGTCAAGACGAATTTAAAAAAAAATGCGTCTCTATGTATAACTGAATCACTTTGCTGTACAACAGAAATTAACACAACAGTGTTAAGTATAGTTAAAAACTATACTTCAGTTTTTAAAAACTGAGGGCTTCCCTGATGGCTCAGTGGTAAAGAATTATCTGCTAATGCAGGAGAGACATGGGTTTGGTCCTTGATCCAGGAAGATGCCACAATCCATGGAGCAACTAAGCTTGTGCATCACCGCTATGAAGCCTGTGCTCTAGAGCCTGAGAGCTGCAACTCCCGAGCCCGCGAGCCGCAGTTCCTGAAGCCCTCATACCCTAGGGGCTGTGAAGCCTTCCTGCTGCACTAGAGAGTAGTCCTCACTTGCCACAACTAGAGAAAAAAGACCCATGTAGCTCCAAAGGCCCAGCACAGCCAAAACTGATAAATAAATAAATAAAATTACTTCATTGTTCAGTCGCCAAATCGTGTCAGACTCTTTGCGACCCTGTGGACATAAAGCTCATCCCATCTCATCCCCCTTGCTGCTTAAAATGCTCTCATGCCCTCTCCCCTCACCCCCACTCCACAGATAATGTCCCAGATTCTGCAGGATCTGGCCTTGCTGTACTGCAGCCCCACCCCTTTCAAACTCCCAGCACCTGCCTCGATGAATCAGGCGCACTTCTCGGAACATGTTGTTTCACGTTCTCCACGCACATTAGTTTGTTGGAGCTGCTGTCATAAAGTACCCCAAGCTGGGTGGCTTCACCAGCAGCAATTTACAGGCTCTCAGATCCGGAGCCTGGAAGTCTGAGATCAAGGTGTCCACGGGGCTACCTCCTTCCAAGCGCTGTGATGCCGAACCTGTTCTCTGCCTCTCCCAGCTGGTGGTTTGATGACAAAGGTTGATGTTTTTGGCTGGTAGGAGCCTCCATCTAATCTCTGCCTTCATCTTCACATGGCCTCTTCTTCCTGTGTGTCTGTCTGGATCATATAGGATGAGGGTCCCCTCCATTCCGGGGTTCAGTTTGGTTCAGTTCAGTTGCTCAGTCGTGTCTGACTCTTTGCAACCCCATGAATCACAGCACTCCAGGCCTCCCTGTCCATCACCAACTCCCGGAGTTCACTCAAACTCATGTCCACAGAGTCGGTGATGCCATCCAGCCATCTCATTCTCTGTCGTCCCCTTCTCCTCCTGCCCCCAACCTTTCCCAGCATCAGAGTCTTTTCCAGTGAGTCAACTCTTCCCATGAGGTGGCCAAAGTATTGCAGTTTCAGCATCAGTCCTTCCAATGAATACCCAGGATTGATCTCCTTTAGAATGGACTGGTTGGATCTCCTTGCAGTCCAAGGGACTCTCAAGAGTCTTCTCCAACACCACAGCTCAAAAGCATCAATTCTTCGGCGATCAGCTTTCTTCACAGTCCAACTCTCACATCCATACATGACCACTGGAAAAACCATAGCCTTGACTAGATGGAGTAGCCTTACCTTAACTAATCCCACTTGCCAGGATCCTATTCCTAAATAAGGTCATGTTCTGAGGAACTAGGGGTTAGGACTTTGGCATATGAATTTGGGGTCGCAATTCAACTCTTTAAAAAAAACTTTTTCTTTTGTGTTGGAGAATAGCTGATTAATGATGTCATGATAATTTCAGGTGAACAATGAAGAGACTCAGCCATACAGACACATGTAGCCATTCTCTCCCAAACCCCCCACCCATCCAGACTGCCAGGTAACATTGAGCACAGTGCCATGTGCTATACAGTATTTCCTTTTTGGTTATCCGTTTTTTAATATAGCAGTGTGAACATCTATATCCCAAGCTCCCTAACTATACCTTCTCCCTATCCTGTCCCCCAGCAACCATAAGTTTATTTTCTAAGTCTGTGAGTCTATTTCTGTTTTTGAAGTTCATCTGTATCACTTCTCACAATTCAACTCTTACCACTAGACTTTTGCCCATGCTGTTCCCTCTGTCTGGAACTCCCTTCCCTAGCTCATCTGGCAGGCTGGTTCCATTTGCTTCCAAACATCACCTCAAGCATGGCTCCTTGGCAAAGGCTTCACAGTAGCTGAGCTGGAAGTGGTCCGCCCATGCTGTGCCTCATTGTCCTCACGTGGCCTCCAGCAAGGACATCAGAGGCTCTGTTCCATCCTGCTCTTGACCTGACTCCCCCAGACTGTCATTTCCTCCAGGGTAAGGATTGTGCCTGCTGACCTTCGGGTGTCCAGCGCCCTGGCAGGATGGGCACAGAGGAGGAGGCCCTGGCTCAATGCCCACTGAATTAATGCACAGATCAAGAGGGAAAGAAAGATGAGAGAAAAGATGAGAGAGATGGAAAAGAGTGGGGAGTGGGTCAAATCAGGTCACCTGTCCCCTGGGGCCCCTCCTCTCCACCAGGGGAGACCTGAGTGCTTCCTGTGGTTCTGATAGAACCTCAAGAATCAGTGCGGTGTTTGAGGTCTGAATTTTCTGCAGTGGCTGGTTGGGATCGGGGTTGGGGGACGCCTGGAAGAGTGATGGGAGCCCAAGGTGGTAGAGGTGGGGAGGTGCATGGGGGAGGGGTGGGAGGGAGGCTGGAAACCTGCTAGGCCAGGCCCCGCTTCCCGCCAGAAGCAAACACAGTCCTTAAACACTCCCCAGACAAATTTATGATGTCGATCTGGTTTTGAAATAGTAACAATAACGATAAATAAAGAGTGAGCGGATGCAAGAAGGACAGAAGGGGGGATTCAGCCAGGCCCCTCCCCCGGGGACACCGAGGGGGAAAGGCACATGGAAAAAATTGAAATTAGTTGTGACAGCTGAAATTCTCTGCTCTGCAGACGACATTTGACAGGGTACTTAAAAAAAATAATAAGAAAAGGGAAAGTGGATTGGGCTGCCCGGGGAAGGGGGAGGTGGGGGATTTCAAGTGACACAAGACGCATAATTCAAGCTTCTTAGATTGCAAAAGCTCTTCTTACCTAAGGGGCCTGCTGCCTTTATTTTTATCCAAATGGCTCAATTACCGCAAAGCCCCACAGAGAAAATTACGGATGTTTGCCTCTATTTTTCTCCTCTTGTCTCGACAACTGTAGATATTTTGTTTTCCTTCTTTCTCTCGCGCTTTCTCTCTTTTTTTTTTTTTTTCCGGTGGTCAGGGTTGAAGAGAGAAGGGGGGTGTTCAGATGGGCTAAGGGGCTGGAGATTTTTGAAATTGCCCCTCCAAGCCTGCGTCTCTCTCACACACACCCCACAGTCTGAGGCCACGCCACAACCAGTCTTTGTGTGTGTGTCCATTTTGACATTGGTCCTGTCCACCTTTGACCGTGTCCCCGCTGCCCCCTGATCTTCCTTGGGCTTCTCTCCCTCCTCGGCCTCCTGCCCATCGCGGGTACCAGCATCTTCCTTGGGCCTCTCGGCTGCCCCGTGGGCACCCTGCCTTGCAGGTCCCCTCTCAACTCAGCTATTTCCAGACCCTGCAGTAGACACACGGAGGCGCCGAGGTGCCCATTTTCCAACCTTCTTATTGGGTCTCTGTTTGTCACTTTTGGAACTGGCGCATCGGGGAGCCGGGGCTGGAGGCTGCAACGCTCCCACCTGTCTGCTCTGAGCCTTAGAACCTGCTGCCAGCTCCAGAGGGCTCTCTCTGGGACTCTGGGAGGTCCAAAGGATGATGTCCGAGCATATGGCCCCAGGATCCTGGGGGGGTGCATATGGGGGATTGTAGCTCTCATGTGACCTGTCACTTGCCTGGGGGTCTGTGCCTCCCTCTTCAGCTCACTTCCCCGGCCGTCTGCTGGGCCATCCTCATCAAGGACTCAGCTTCCCTTCACTCATGTCTCCCTTCCCTGCTCTGGCCCCTGCTACCAAGCCAGGACTGGCCCTTTCCTTGACCCTCTTCTGGTTCTTTGACCTTGGGATAAGCCCTTCATTGGCCTGGCTTAGGGATAAAAACCAAATTTCATCCTTGCCTCCCCCCAAAAGCCCTGCTTCCCTCCAGCTTCATCACAGTCTCCCTGTACCTTTCTGCCCTGGGCCTTTGCAGCTGTGTCTCCTTCCACCTGGCTTGCTCCCTGCTCATCTCTCTTCACTCATCTAACTCGCACTCAGCCTCAAGAACCCCTGAAATGTCACCTCCTCCAGGAGCCTTCCCAGCTTACTCCTCTCTGCCATCAGGGTCAGGATTAGGGTTAGGGTTAGGGGCCCTGCTCAGATCTCTCTGTAACCATGTGGGGGTGACTCAGAAAATCCTGAACAGCTGCATGGACCAATCAGATGGGCCCTGGCCATGGTCCTATAGCAGGGACATGGAGGCCCAGGGCGGGCAGCCTTTTATCCTTTAGTTGAAGGGCTTAGAGAAGCATGTGGGTTCCAGGAGAGGGAAATGGAAACAGAATTGTCCCCATAGTTCAGCCACCATTCCTGCCAGTGGCCATCTGCTTGTCTGTCCCTGTTCAACATGGGTCTCCACCCACTAGTCATTCTTGGTTTGACGTCCACCACCTCTGCCTCCATGAGATATAAATCCCGTGCAAACAGCTCATGCTCCCTGTTGCAACTGCAGGTGTTGGATAAATATTGGGTTGGCCAAAAAGTTCATCCAAGTTTTTCCATAAGATATCATGGAAAACCTGAACAAATTTTTGGCCATCCCGATAGCTGCTGATGTACCGAAAAGTCATCGGGACCAGTCCCTTGTGGGGACCACTGATTTCTGTGCCCACCAGTCCCCTCCTACGCCTGCATGTGGGCGGCCAACACATAAGCCAATCCAAGTGGAACAGGACATGGTAGGACATGCGACACTGTGGTTATACTTCAAAGTCAGAGGACCTGGATGCAAATTTCAGCCTCAGAGCTCTCTCTGTCTGGGTGGCCTTGGGCAATTGATTGACCCTCTGTGCCCTCACCTGTAAATGGGCAGGGAAATGCTATTGTGTGTAAGTTACTTAACCCTTGTGCTGGCTTATAACATTTTGATGATTGCGTGCAGGCTAAGTTGCTTCAGTCATGTCCGACTCTTTGTGACCCCAAGGATTGTAGCCCACCAGGCTTCTCTGTCCATGGGATTCTCCAGGCAAGAATATTGGAGTGGGTTGCCATGCCCTTCTTCAGGGGATCTTCCTAATCCAAGGATCGAACCCACATCTCTTATGTCTCCTGCATTGGCAGGCAGGTTCATTGGTGGCAGGCACCACCAGTGCCACCTGGGAAGCCCATTTTGATAACTGGATTAGTTTATTTCTTATTATTAATCCTCTTGTCTTCCATAATCAAGAGGGATTCCTGGCGGATCCCTGCTTACCTCTCCAATCCGCCATCTGCTTCTCTATTCGCTTGATGCGTATTTACCCTGTGTCTATTAACTCCCAGGAGTGAAGATACAGCAGTGAGCAAGTAGAGTGAAAAGTCTGCCCCCCGCTGTTGTGGTCCATGGAGCACCCACCACACGTGGGAGCTGGGCTGTTGGCTTTGCGCAATGTTTCACTGACTCCTCTCTGTGTCTCTTGACAGTAGAACCTATGATTGTGCCCATTTTATAGCTGGAGAAACTGAGGCGCAGAGCTTCAGCAGTTTACCCAAGATCGAGGATTCGTGTCAGAATTGAGATTTGAACTTAAACCTTTCTGAAGCCAGATCCTGAACTTTCCTCCACTAATTGCTCATCTGATTGGGCCACTCCTGAATGTATAATCCTCTGCGACCTCCATACTCCTGAACTTGGCCCAAGGGTCCAGCCAGGCCTGACCCCTGCCGTTATCTTCTCTCTCGTCTCTCCTGTCCCCCTTGAGCTCCTTCACTCTGGCTGGATACCTCCCCCAGCCACACTGATCGTTCAGCTCCCCAGACAGATCTATGGCTCTCTTACCTCCTAGCATTTGCACATGCTGTTCCCTACACCCAGAACACACTTCACCTCTACGTGGCTGGTTAACATTCCTTCTCCTCCAGGTCCCAGGCAGACCTAACCTCCTCAGGGATGCTCTCCTCTCTCCCCTGAGGCTTTATTTATTTTTGGCTGTGCTGTGTCTTTGTCGCTGCTCTGACTTTCTCTAAGTTGCAACAAGCAGGGGCTACTCTCTAGTTGAGGTGTGGGGGCTGCTTGTTGTGGGGGCTTCTCTTGTTGAAGAACTTGAGCTCCAGGGCGTGAGGGGTTTCGTAGTTGTGGTTCTCGGGCTCTACAGCACAGGCTCAGTGGTTGTGGCACATAGGCTTAGTTGCTCCGAGGCATGTGGGTGCTGGACAAGGCTCCTGAGGGTCCCTTGGACAGCAAGGAAATCAAACCAGTCCATCCTAAAGGAAATCAACCCTGAATATGTATTGGAAGGGCTGATGCTGAAGCTGAAGCTCCGATTCCTTGGCCACCTGATGCAAAGAGCCAACTCATTGGAAAAGACCCTGATGCTGGGAAAGACTGAGGGCAGGAGGAGAAGAGGGTGGCAGAGGATGAGATGGTTGGATGGCATCACCGACTCAACAGACGTGAGTTTGAGCAGACTCCGGGAGATGGTGAAGGGCAGGGAGCCTGGTGTGCTGCAGTCCGTGGGGTCGCAGAGTCTGGGATGACTGAACGAACCCCGACAACGATAACAATGACATGTGGCCTTTCCGAGTCAGGGATGAACCCACCGCCTCCTGCACTGGCAGGCAGACTCTTCACCACTGAGCCACCAGGGAAGCCCTTCCTGAGACTTTTATACTAACTGGCTAATCCTCTGACTAGCCTGTGAGTTCCCGAGGTCAGGGTCATTTGTTTGCCTTTTTCAAAGTTGTATCCTGAGGTCGTAGCACAGGGCCTGCCTGACACACAAGAGGAACTCAACAATATTTGCTGAATCCACAAATCGATGAAAACTTGCAGAAGTCACTCTCCCGGCCTCCTCTTCTCACCCAGATATTGCAAAAGTCAGCTGTAACATAAACATAGGGGCTATTTTTCATGAGAGATGAAAACGGCAATTGTTAACAGATTTACTGACTGTATATAATCTTGACATATCTGGGGAACAGGACTGAACTTGAGCATTCCACTAGAATAAGGCTTTGAATAATTTATTCCCCCTTAGAAAAGGAGATGTGGGACTTCCCTGGCAGTCCAGTGGTTGAGAATCCGCCTGCCAATGCAGGGAACACAGGTTCGACCCCTGGTACGGGGAGATCCCACCTGCTGCTGAGCAACAAAGCCTGTGTGCAGCAGCTACTGAAGCCTGGATGCTCTGGAGACCGTGTTCGGCAGCAAGAGAAGCCCCCACAATGGAAGCCTACACGCCACAACTAGAGTAGCTCCCACTCGCTGTAACTAGAGAAAGCCCGCGCGCAGCATTGAAGACTCAGCACGACACAAAGAAGTGATAAATAAATAAAAGAAGAAGATGTGGACAACCCAAGAAAGACTGATGAGCTCCCTCTTGGAGAGAATATTCCATAAAGCGTGCCCGTAATGACATCCTTTGTAGGGAGTCCAGTGCTGAGAGGCAGAGGCTCCTGCAGAGGGGAGCACAGTCCCTGATCGTGGTGCCCAGGTGGGTTACCACGGAGCTCCATCCACATCCCTGTCACCAGACAACCTGCTGCAGGGTCAGACTTGCTGGAACCGCTGTGCCAAACCACATAGCTGACTTCTCGGGTTGGGGCTGGTCAAGACTTCCAGCGGGGCCCCAAGACATCAGGGGGTGTCAGGAGGTGCCTTGCACAGCAGCAGCAGAAGAAAGCAGGGGACTTCAGGGCTGAGGATGAAGAGCAGAAGTGTGGGGGCAGCAAGGGCTTCTCTGGGACCCACCCCCCCCCAGCCCAACTATTTCTAGGAAAGGCCACAAAATCCATAGATGCCAGTGTGAGCGACTACAGCGAGGAGCTGAGGGCAAGACCAGGGCTGCTCCTTTTGGGATTGCTGTGAGGGAAGGTGGACCCGCAGAGACAGAGCAGGAGGACCCCTCATGTGACCTGCAGTGCAGACATACAGGCCGGCCTCCAGTGCCCCCATTCCGGCCCACTGTCGAGGGCAAGGAGGTGCCCACAGACACCCACAGGGTCACTGCAGAGCTGGGGCACACAATGGGGAAGGAGGGACAGCAGAGGGGTCTCCACGTGGAGCCCCAGGTGTGGAGTCACCGGATTCTCCCAGAGGCCAGGATGGTCCAGAACTAGGGTGGAGGGGGAGGGGGCCGCTGGGCCAGTCTGGGGTCTCTGCTCGCAGGTCCCAGACCCCCCCGCACGGAGGAGTCAGGGGTCAGAGGGCGAAAAGAGGCAGGACTAGACCCCAGCTCCACGTGGGCCACTCTCCTTCCCCTTCCGTTCAGCACAACTCCCACCCTTCCTCCTCCTTAGAAACGCTGCCTGGCCGACCTGAGGAGGTGGGTGCCCAGCCTCAGCTGGGCACTCACGGCTGCTGCCAGCTCACCACCCTGTCTTCTGCTGGCCATGAGTGCAGACGCTGGAGTCACAGGCCTAGGGTTCAAGTCCTGCCTCCATTGTGGAGTTGCTGTGTGTCTTCAGCAACTGACCTCACTGCTGAGCCTCAGTTATTCCACCTGTAAGATGGGTGGTTCTGAGGATTCAGAGGGACACGGTGTGAGGGGTGCTTGTCACAGAGGAAGTGCTGGGGACTGGGGACTCGGGGTGGCTGCTGTGTTTATTATGGTTATTTTTTCCCTCTGGGAGGCTCTGTCCCAGGCAGCCACTGCCCAAACAAGACTGGACGTCCAGGAGACTCCCCTGGTGGTCCAGTGGTTAAGACTCTTTGCTCCAATGCAGGGGGCCCAGGTCAAGGAATTAGATCTCATACACTGCAACTGAGAGCCCTCATGCCATATCTGAGACCCAGCACAGCCAAATAAATTAATATTAAAAAAAAAAAAAAACAGTGGACATCTGCCCTGAAGACAAACTACAGGGGATACATTTACATCTGGCTTGTGGCCACAGGCAGAGATCAAGTTCAAGGTCAAGGTGCAGAATCTCCAGACCCAGAGAGGGGGCATTTTTGTCCGTTACAGGCAAAGCCAGGACTAGGGCCCAAGGATCCCGACCCCAGTCCTAAGACACGAAATCCCCAAGACTGGAGCTCCTGAACACACCCTCCCTAGGGCCTCGGGCAGGGAGGGTGAAGGGTGGGGCTCAACCAAGGTTTTTGAAGAACAAACAAACCATAAAAATCTGGTCCTGTCACTCCCAGCTAAAAACATCCTGCAGCCTGCAGAAACGATTTCAAACATGTTTGCTGCAGAACCCTTCAAAAGGAACTTTACACTGAAAATCTAACCTCACAACCAATGAAAGCACAGTTTCGCTACCTGAGACCAGGGGTAGGGGCTGGGGCCACCTCACTTTGGTTGATATTCTTCCTGGTTCCTGGGGCACCTCTGAGGAAGCCCTAGAATTCCAGGGAGCTGTTTGAATCAAATTCAAGTTCAAATGCCTAGCAGAGTGTATGAGGCATTCGCGGTTCATTACATGCTCCCCAACCACCTCCCCTCCCAGCCTTCCCCACATGTATCCTGCGACGATCAGAACGGCCCATGGTTCTCCTGCCTGACTGACTCTCACCTTTGCCCAGCCCTTCATGCTGTCCCCTCTCCTTTCAATTCTTCCCACCCGTTTCCCACTTGGCTCACTTCTATGTACCCTTCAAAACTCAGTCAAGCATCACCTCCTCCAGGGAGCCTTCCCAGGGCCCTGTGCACGGTGGCACTGTCCTTCCGGTCCTGCACATGCCTTGCTGAGAGCATTTATCACCTGTCTTGTACTGTTACTGGGTTGTGCCAGGAGGCAGTCTGGTGTAGGAGCTCAGAGCTGGCCCAGGGGCCTCAGAAACTTGGGTTCAAACCCTGATTCTCAGCTCGTCTGCTGTGGTTCCTCGGGTAAGCGTCCTAACCTGTCTGAACTCAGTTTTCTCATCTGCCAAGTGGGAGTAACGACAGCCACATCCCGGGGCAGACACGAGGACCAGATGAGCTAGACTGGGCAGAGAGGGCGGCCTGGCGTGCGTGTGCTCAGTCCTCGTGTACCGCGCTGAAGGCAGTGCGTGTGCTCAGTCCTCGTGTACTGCGCTGAAGGCAGCCACCCTTCCTGCAGGCGCCCAGGGAGTCCTTGCTGCTGTTGTTTAGTCACTTAGTCATGCCCGACTCTTTGCTACCCCATGGACTGTGGCCCACAGGCTCCTCTGTCCATGGGATTTTCCAGGCAAGGATACTGGAGTGGGTTGTCATTTCCTTCTCCAAGGGATCTTTACAACTCAGAGATCAAACCTGCATCTCCTGCATTGTCAGGTGGATTCTTTACCACTGAGCCACCAGGGAAACCTGGGGAATCCTACTTGGAAATAGTAGATGCTAGGGGCAGGGCTCGGAGAAGGCAATGGCACCCCACTCCAGTACTCTTGCCTAGAAAATCCCATGGATGGAGGAGCCTGGTAAGCTGCAGTCCGTGGGGTCGCTAAGGGTTGGAGACGACTGAGTGATTTCACTTTCACTTTTCACTTTCACACATTGGAGAAGGAAATGGCAACCCACTCCAGTGTTCTTGCCTGGAGAATCCCAGAGATGGGGGAGCCTGGTGGGCTGCATTCTATGGGGTCACACAGAGTTGGACACAACTGAAGTGACTCAGCAGCAGCAGCAGCAGCAGGGGCAGGGCCACAATGAGACAGAAGCTGTGGATCTGCCCTCAAGGAACTGAAAATCCAGGCAAGGGAGCTGAAGTCTAGACTCGAGGCAATGAAATAATGCAACACCTGTTAAACACTGGCCGAAAGGGTTGAGTCCAACTTGGCTCATGAGTCTTGGCCCAAAACAGGCGCTTCATAAAGGTTGAAATGAAAGGAGTTGAGCTTAATGGAAGGAAAAAGTACCTAGTCTAGAGAGCATTTGTGCGGAGCAAGAACATGATAGGGGCTTTAGGGGGTGTGTAACTGAAACCAGGGAGTCCAGGCAGGCCTGGGGGGGCAGGTAAGGAGCACCCCGGTTTTATTCCGACTCCATTATAAAGGACTTGAGGCTGCTTCAAAATCATCTCATTGTTTTTCTCTTCCGTCTACCTTTCTGTATTGTCTGGATGTTTTTCCTTGAGCATGTGTTACTTTGAAAGTCAGAAAAAGCAATTAAGTTATTTTCATTTGCAAGATTTTTTTTCCCCCTGAAATCACATGCACCGAGGATAGCTAAAGTTTTCAAAGCAAAAATAGAGGAGGCATCAGAAGCAGTGAAGAAGGAGGTGGTAATTATACCAGGAACCTGGGAAGAATGAGTTATTTTGACCAACGGTTCATTTTGACTTTGAGCTTCCAAAGACACGGCCGAAAGGGAAACCGGCAGAAGTGGAAGATGGGGTGATATTAAGAGCCAGCACCTCGCAGTGCGGAAAGGCAGGGGAAAGAAGCCGGGAATATGCAGCGGCTCCCATTTGCTGGGCACTTCGTGGAAGCCTTGAGCCTTGCTGAATCTACCCTATGGCCTCCTGGGAGGGTGCCACCTCCATCTTCTCTGTGCAGATGAGAGAACTGAAGTTCGGAGAACCCAGCATCCCATCCGATGTCCAGGAGCAGGAAGCTGCTAAAAGTGGAGATGCTCACACCCGAGCCCACACCCTCCGGGAAAGTCACAGGTGGAGGCTGCAACCTGGACCGGCAGACTGGGCAGTCCCCATGCGCAGGCGCAGTGGGGGAAGGACCGGCCATCCGCACGGCCCCCGGGCCTGACAGCTGCAGGCCAGCTTCTGGGCCTCCTAATGGAGTCCTGATACAGTGCATGGCAGTGACAGTTGAGCCCAGAGATAGCAGGGTGCGTCATGTGTGTCTGACAGAAGGGACAGGTCACCAGCAACCCTGTAATCCTCTGATTTCTCCAAGGCTGCTGCACTTAACCCCTGCCTCTCCAGACTGGGCAGTGGCCACACCAGCCAGTGGCCAGTGAGTTGGGGGTCCTGAGAATCCAGAGCGGGAATACTGGCCCCTCCCTCTTTCCATCCCCAGGAGGACCTTTCACTCCTGCTGCCCTGCCAGTGCTTGCTCAGGCAGTTGAAGCAGAGGGAGAGAGCCCTGTTTCTGCCCTCAACCCCTACCTCCCAACTCCTCCACCTGGAGGTCAGTAAGGGTCTTTGAAAAAGAGAAATTTCATGAGAATGTCTTGCTGCCCTCATCCCTTCAGTGACTCCCTATTGCCCTCAGGATAAAGTCAGGCTCCTCACAGTGTCTTGCAGGCTCCCTCTAGTCCAGCTCTTGCCATTTCTCTAGCCTTTCCCCTGGACTCCTTTCTGGTCCTCCAGTTCAGCCCTGCCTCAGGGCCTTTGCATATGCCATTCCCACCAATGCCAACTGTGATCCTGCCGTGCTTCACCTCTGGCCTCACTGTGTGCTGGCTCAGCTCTTATCCTTTGGGTCTCAGCTTGTTTGATTTCCTGAGACTGGGTCAGGGTGTTGTGTAACCAGCAGCCCCAGTCAATTCAGACCGTGATTCTCTGAGATCCACACAGGCACCACCTCCATGAATTCTCACAGCATCCATGAGGGCTAGGCATTGCAACCATCCTGTTTTCTCCACCAGTTTACATGGCCAGTCTGGAACAGAGTCAAGATTCAAACCCGGGTCTGTCCGAGGCCCTGGAGTGCTCCTCCAGGCAGACTTTGGGAGCTGGAAGCCACCTTAGATGACACACTCCAAAACCCTCCAGGGACGGATATGGAAACTGAGTCCTAGAGAAGGACGATGACCCTCTGCCACCCCAGGGGTCCCCTAGCAAGTTGGTGGGGAGCTGGGAGAGCATCCTGGCCCAGGCCTGTATTCTCTGTCCCCATTCAATGAACCCTGCCACATCTCTCCTAGAGGGAGCCTCCCGGGGCAGCAGCAGAGAAGGGAGGTGATGCCCTGGCTAGGCATCCTTCCCCAGAAGCTGGACTGGAAGCAAAGGGGCTTCTCAGAGAGGCGCCCTGCCCACTACTCCCCCAACCCTGCCGGCAGCTGCTTAGCACAATTAGCCAACAAGTGGCTGTTTTGTGGAGTTACTGCTGATGTGTTTTAAGTGGCTTTCTGAGTGGGAAATGTTCAGTAGGAGAGTCAGGCAGACAAAAGGGGAGCGAATGCATTAGGTTTTATCGGTCTGTTTTGCACACATCTGACATCACTCTTTGAAGCAAGTTCTCTTTAGCCCTGGGAGCATGATAAAGAGACAAGAGGGAGAGAGTGCAGACAGGCAGACACGCTCGCTCGCGGGCACACGCACCCATCCTCCGAGTGGAGGCATAATGGCCGGAGACATTGGAGCAAACTGTCCGACAGATGGGGCCCGCCCTGCTCCCGAGGAGAGGCTGGGGGCGGCAGAGGCAGTTTTCAGGTGAAACAGAATAACTGAATTAGCCAACCATTGTGCGCTGAGACAGTAATGCGTCTGCCGCTTCCTAATGGCCACCCAGTTGCCAGAGAATGAAACCTCTTCTGATCACGCAGCCGGTCCAAGGACAAAAGTCACCGAGAGATGGCAGAGGAGGGAGGGGGAGGAGGGAGCCCTCCTTCCCCGGGCAGGGGCTTGGACAAAGCGTCCACCTCCTGGCCACTCTCATGCCTGGGGCTTCTGCTCTACTTTGCTAAGAAGTAGAAAGCAAAGAAGTAGGTGCCTGTGGGGGAGATGCTGGAGTCGGGGACTGGGGTCTTGAGAGCAGGAAGCCACATGGCAGACAGATGATTGACACAAGGGTAGGCGGTGAGGTACGGTCTGCAGTTAAAGCCACTTTCCTTAGCCTCAGTTCAATGCAGGCGTCTTTACTAATCCTCCTTTCTCCCAGGTCTTGTTTCTTAAAAGGAGAGGATTTGATTTAACCTGTTGTCCATCCAGTCATCATCCATCCATCCACCCACCCCTTTATCCATCCATCCAGATGGACAGTCATTCCTTGAATTAGTATTTTTGTTCAATAAAGGTTAAAGGCATGTTCTTTTCCTCTGCATACATCTTTGAGGACTGAGGTCACATACATTTTCTTACCATCATTCCTTTTTCATGGTGAGTTCTTTCCCTGGAAACCCTCATCTTTCTACGTTTGCTTATTGACATTTTATCTACTTTCAAAGCCCATTTTGCACGCTAGCTCCTGGGTGGTGCTTTTTCACATTCACTCGTCTCTGAGTTGTAGATCATTTAGTAAGTATGTTTTGAGCCCTGATTCAGGATCAGGCATGCTGCTAGGGGCTGGGAATACTGAGTGAATGAGAAGCTTATAGGTTAGTAGAGGGCAGATGATGATTAAAAATCCCAGATAATTATTAATTACAGCTGTGATGTGCTATGTGGAGGAGCTGCACGGGCTGTAGGGCGTTTTGGTAGGGGATCAGGAAGGCTGCCTGGAGGAAGAGACTCTGTGGGGAGGGCTGGAGGGGTGGGTCAGGAGGAGAGGTGTGGGGGACACTAAGAGCCTCAGGCGGGCAGAAAGAAGAGGAAAGGAGATGTCTGGGCAGCAGAAGAGTAGTGAGAAGGCTCTGAGGGGAGAGAGAGAGAGCCCTGAGGAGTAGGAGGGGACACACTGGGGGCCAGTGAGTCCACGTGAGCCTGGGCACAGGGGTGAGACCAGGAGGAGCCCGGTTCTCCAAGCCTCAATGGTAAACTGGTGGTGACAGAGGGGAGGATGAAGGGAGGTTCCAAGGACAGTCCTTGGCCAGGAGAAACTGGGCATGGAGGGGAACCCAGTCAGGGCTGGGAATCTACTGGGCTGGCCAAAATGTTCATTCAGGTTTTTCATAGATGCTATGAGAAAACCCAAATGAACTCCTTGGCCAGCCCAATAGGTGATGGCCTATTGACTTATTGGTGGAGGAGAAGGATGCTCTTTTTTACCAGAAGCAAGGATTTCATTCAACTCACCGACACCCTCCTGCTTCCCCTGTCCCTCACCCGACCGCCAGTCCGCTGTTCTGGGCCTTCTTCTGCTCTGTGCATTTCCGCCAGCCCTGGTCAGAAGGCATAGTACGAACAAGAAGAGTAAGAGACTGACTTGCATAGCAGGCAGGTTTGGACCCCCCACCCTGCTCCTGCCACTGCTTAAAGTTCCTCAAGTTGGATAAACCATCTTCAAGGGGCCCCTGGAGAAAGACGGTGCCTCCCGCAATTTGTTTCCCTCAGGATCACTTTCAGCAAAGAGGATGATTTCTCCCTTGAGCAAAAGATAGACTTTTTTTTTGCTTTTTCTTTTTTATTTTCAATTGGAGGATAATTGCTTTACAGTGTCATGTTGGTTTCTGTTGTGCAACAATGTGAGTTGGCCATAAGTGTACATGTATCCCCTCCCTCCTGAACCTCTTTTTTTTTTTTTCCACAGACAGCAGGGGCTACCCTTGGTTGCAGTGTGTGGGCTCTAGGTGCATGGGCTTCAGGAGTTGCGGCATGGGTTCTAGAGTGCAGGCTCAAATAGTTGTGGCCCATGGCCTTTGTTAGTTGCTCCACCGCACATGGGATCTTCCAGGATCAAGGATGGAACTTGTGTCCCTGAATTGATTCTTATCCACTGTGCTACCAGAGAAGTCCAAGCCTTTTTTTTCTCTTATTGCAGTAGTAACATGTTCTTGCTAGGGAAAAAAAAAAAGTTGAGTCACAGAACTCAACCAACACAGAACCTTGGGCCCGCCTTGGCTCCGCCCTTCCCTCCACCCCCATGCCCAGTCCATCAGCTCATCCTGCTGTCTCCACCTTCAGAGTCAATCCTGACTCCAACACTGGCCACCCCCTCCATCCGGCTGCCTGATCCAAGGCCCCTCACGGATCTTGCAGACCCGGCAGTAGCATCCTAATGGTCTCCAGACTGAGCCCCCGCCTCAGGCTCTTCACTCGGCGGTCACTGGAGACCATGCCTTTGAGGGCAGTGGTGCAGCGAGGAACCACGACGCATCTCTGCCTGAAAGCCTCTGGTGCCTTTTGTCTCACTCAGAGCAAAAGCCCAAGTCCTCATCTCCACCCACAAGATGCCATGTGACTCTCCATCCCCAAGATGCCGTGTGGCCTGCCCGCCATCTCTCCTCTCCTCCACCTGCCTTCCTCCCCTTCTGTCCCTTCCCACTAGCAGCTTCCTTGCTGCTCCTTGAACCCATGACCCCACTCTCACCTCAGGGCCTTTGCACCTGCTCCTTTGAGCATCCCTCCCCCGCCTCCTCCATCTGGAGGGCTAGCTCAGGTTGCTTTCCAAACCTCACCACTTCAGAAAGTCTTCCCTCCCAGCCTTGTTTAACAGTAACCCCTTCCTGGGCTGAAGGGAGAGGGAAGTGGGGAGTCCCTGTTTAATGGGCGTAGAGTTTCAGCTTAGCAAGATGAAAACAAGCTTAACAAGTTCTGGAGGTGGATGGTGGTGATAGTTGCATGAAAATGTGAAATGCCACCAAGCTCTACACTTAAAAATACTGAGAAGGCCATAAAAAAGGGAGAAGATAGTGCCATTTGCAGAGACGTGGATGGACTTGAGATTGTCATGCAGAGTGAAGTAAGTCAGAAAGAAAAAAGCAAATATCATATAACTTACATCATATAGCTTATATGTGAAATCTAGAAAAAAGGTCCAGAAGCCCATGATGTTAATGGGGTCTCTCCTTTCTGGCTGGACCAGAACTGCCAACTTCTCCCAGCACTGCTAGATTTCAGTGTCTCTGTTCCATTCTGCACCCCATAGCAGCTGCTGTCTGGAAGGACTCAGGTGGTCTTGTCCTGAGCTTGTACAGCCCAGATCACTTGCTTAGAAACCCATCACTGCCCAGAAACCTCTTCTCCAGCCCCACAGATTCCAGCTGCTTTAGCAATTCCTTTTTGACCTCCCCCACCACCCCCCCACCCCGCCCAGTTCAGGGCAATGGCGGTATTCAGCTTGGACCCCAGCTCTGTGGTCTGTGGTTGGGGCATTGCCTCCCACGGCTGAGTGAGTGTGGAGTTTACCTCACAGGTTTCCCTTCTCCCAGGGATTTCAGCCTTGCACTTCCTGAAAATAGCTGCCTCATATATTTGGTCCAGGGCTTCTCAGGTGGCTAATCAGTAAAGAATTCGCCTGCCAATTCAGGAGATGCATGTTTGATCCCTGGGTGGGGAAGATCCTCTGGAGAAGAAAATGGCAACCCACTCCAGTATTCTTGTCTGGAGAATTCCATGGCCAGAGGAGTCTGGTGGGCTATAGTCCATGGGATCCCAAGAGTGGGTAGCGACTAAACAACAACTACATATTTGATCCTGTTTTACAGATATTTAGGGTGGGAGGGCTAGCTGATACCTGTTACTCCACCATGGCCAGTAGCAGATGATTGCTAGCAGTGTTATTCATTTGCTTCTTAAATATAATTTTTATTTTGGAATAATTTTAGCTCCATGGAAAGGTTGCAAAAATAGTACAGAGAGCTCCTCCATATCCTTCACCCACTCCCCCTATAGTTAGCATCTTATATGCGACCATGACACATTTGTCAAAACTAAGAAATTGTCATTAGTCCAATATTATTAAACTACAGACTTAGATTTGATTTTTACCAGTTTTTCCATTAATGTCCTTTTACAACTGTTCTAGAATCCAGTCCAGAATCCCACATGCTAGTGGCTCTATGTGAAAAACCTGGGAACAACAGAAATATCCCCATCAACAGAACATGGGTGAATAAATCATGGTACATTCATGTGATGAAATACTATGTAATGAGATGTGGTACAAATGTACGCAGTGGACCATGACTCAGCGATGGTCCATTTGCAGCAACATGGATGGACCTCGAGAGTGTCATATTGAGTGAAGTAAGCCAGACGGGGAAAGGCAAATAACGTATGGTATCACTTATATGAGGAATCTAAAAGGATTATGCAAATGAACTTATTTACAAAACAGAAACATATTCACAGATTTAGGGAAGTAACTTATTACCAGACTGGAAGGGGGGAGGAAGGGATCGTTAGTTAGGGATAGACAGGGAGAAGGACCTATCATACAGCACAGATGAACTTTGCTCACTATTATGTAACAACCTAAGTGGGAAAGACTTTGAAGACAGTAGATACATACATCTAACTGAATCACTTTGCTGTATGCCTGAAACTAACACAATGATGTCAGTCAACTATACTCCAATATAAAATAAAAAGTTAACAGGAAAAAAAAGTACTACGGTAAGAGTGAAAAGAAAGAAATGATTATATAGGCAACAACGTGGATAAATGTCATAGACATAGTGTTGAGTAAAAAGAGCCTGACACAAAGAGATGCTGATTCCATTAAGGCAAAGTTCTACTTAATGATGGAAGAGTTCAGAACAGTCATTGCCATTTTTGGCAGACAGACCCTAGGATGACCCCCATAATTCCTAGTGTTTACTCCTGTATAATCCTTTCCCCTCGTTTGTGGGTGGGACCAGTGGTTTGCTTTTAGCCAGTAGACTATGACAAAGGGGGAGGACTTTTGTGGATGTAGTTAAGGTTCCAGATCAGTTGGATGTCGAGTTCCTTTTAAGGATGGGCCAGACTTAATCAGGGGAAAGCCTTAGGAGGAGAGATTGACTGCCGGCTGGAAGAAGCAAGCATCTGTGGCGTGAACTGCCTGTGCGCGGTCACATGGCAAAAGCAGGCAAAGCTGATGGCTGGGAAGAACACAGGGACCTCAGCTCTATGGCTGTGAGGAGCTGAAGGATGCCGACAACCACGAGCTCTTGGAAGACAGCCCTGAGCTCCAGAGACGAAACGCAGCCTGGCTTGACACCCTGATTGCAGCCATGGGGGACCTTAAGCAGAGGACCATGAAGCCGTGTCCACTCCTGACCCACGGAGACCACGAGATCACAAATGGATGTTGTAAGTTTGTGGTCACTTGTTATGCTGTGATAGGTACCTAATATGCCCTTGGAAGAAGAGTGACTGGGAGAGGGTATAAGGGGCCTTCGAGGATACTGGACATGTTCTATATCCAGATTTGGGTGGTAGTTATATAGGTGTAGTAAGTAGTAAAAATTCATCAAGTCCACTTAAGATTTGTGCAATTTACCATATGTAAAGTGAAAGAAAGTGAAGGTCACTCAGTTGTGTCTGACTCTTTGCGACCCCGTGGACTATACAGTCCATGGAATTCTCCAGGCCAGAATACTGGAGGGGATAGCCTTTCCTTTCTCCAGGGGATCTTCCCAGCCCAGAGACTGAACCCAGGTCTCCCACATTGCAGGCAGATTCTTCACCAGCTGAGTCACAAGGGAAACCCAAGAACATTGGAGTGGGTAGCCTGACCCCTTCTTCAGTGGATCTTCCCGACACAGGAATCAACCGAGGTCTCCTGCCTGCATTGCAGGGGGATTCTTTACCATGTGTAACTTACACTGAAATTTAAAAAATTTCATTGGTGAGCACAGTGGATGACTAGCCTTGGTGTTCTATCTCTCCCTCCACCCACCCACCACCTTCTTTTATCTATCCAGTACTCAGGACCACCAAGTCCTCCTCCAAGTGTCAGACATCCCCTCTCCTCTCTCTCTGTTCGTCATCGCTTGCAGAAGGTCTCATTTACTGAGGTGGCATTCAGAGAGCACAGGAGGAAGCTCTTTTCAAGTGACCATCTTTCAAAAATTTGAACATGTCACCCTTCATCTGAATCCTCTAGTAGCATGAGACCCTGAGTAATTGGGGTCCTGCTCAACCTACCCCCCACCACCAACTGGGACTACCCTGGTCTCACTGCTTCCGGGACCACTCTCTGCTTCTTACAGACAGGATCTATTTTGTTTTTCTTCTTTGTTTGGCTGTGCCACATTTGCAGCTTGCAAGATCTTAGTTTCCCAATCAGGGATGAACTCCAGGGCAGTGAAAGTGCTGAGTCCTACCACTGGACTGCCAGGGAATTCCCTATTTTGCTTTTCTTTAAATAAACAGCTATGTGCTGTTCTGAAGTTACTTCAAATACTTTTGGACACAGGGAGGGTATCCTCCCCCCTTCTCCCACCCCCTCTCTTCCCTCCCTTCCTTCTATGTTCATCTTTAGGCTCTTTCTTCAGGTAAAGATCTTAAGATGTACACATGCTGTCCCTCCCAACCTCCTTATTTAACTTTATGAGACCAACACCTCTCATACCTTAACATGTATGCAAATCAGCTGAGGACCTGGTTAAAATACAAATTCTGATTAGGACATCCTAGGGAAATGGGCCCCTAATTCTGTTTTCTAGTAAGTTCCTAGGTGACCCTTTTGGTCCCTGAACTCTACTTCGTGTAGGGGGTTGGAGAACCACCCCCTCTTCCTGCTGCTCCTGCTGCTGGGTGTAAGGGTTCCATGATGACTGAGGAAAATTTGGACTCCTGGGCCTCCAACTTTTGGTGACCCTCCTCCTGAAATAAAGCCGCTGTTTTCTCTGGGGGAGTCAGGAGTCTGAACACAGGCTGACTCGATGCCTCTGGCTTCTGTCCTTGGAGGGCTCTTTTAGCTGAGACAGAAGACTGTCCAGGAATCTGACTTCTATACGTAGAGTCAAGAGTGGGGAGCTCCATGCTGGGGGCACTTGGATCCACTGTGGTCTGATTCGAAGGTTTTGGGAGAGACACGCTTGGCCTTCTGAAGTGCCAGTGACATCCCAAATGCCAGAACAGCCATCTTTGCCCACAGGAGATGGCAGAAGTGCTGGGGGGGGAGAGGAAAAATCAGAGACCTCTTTGACCTTGGTCTGTGACCTTGAGGAGCCCTCTGAGCCTCAGTCTCCCCATCTGAAACCTAGGTGGCTGGACTCTTAAAGGCTCGTGCCTGAATCACTTTGGCGGACACGCCTGGGGTTGTCCTGTGCCCACACAAGCACGGAGACCTCAGCTCAGTGGCTGTCATGGTGGGGTTTCTGGGGTGGGGGGAGTCCCTCTCTGCTGTCCTAACTGAGCCACTCGGGGCTGTTTTTCACAGCACCATTGATCCAACTAAACCAGGGAGATACATTACATCTCCTCCCGAGGTCAGGGGTTGGGCATCCCAGCTGGTAAATCGCCCAGGGGCAGTGCTTTAAAGCCCTGCTCTGTCTTTTGACTCCTTGGGAACTATCTTGGGAGCAGCGAGGCTTGGGGGAGGCTGCTGAAGTTTGATACGGCTTTGGGGACTGGTGGGGGCAAAGGGCTCCAGCCAAGGGAGGGACAAATAGATCGATGGGAAACTGCCATGACCTCATGACCTCAGAGATGGCTTCAAACCATGTTCTTAACATGCCCTAGTAAATCTGGGGGTGGGTTTATGTCCCCTGGGGACAGTAGGGACTATGAGGACAGGGGCAAGGGGTAGGAGAGGCAGGAGATACTAAGGATGCTTAGACAATGGCCCAAGTGGCTAGATGCCCAGCCTCCCCGGGCAGCCCAACCTTGTCTGCTCTCCTGTGTCCTGTACAATGGGGGCACAGCACTTTACAGTTTGTACAAAATGCTCCACGCCCTGTCCTTGCTACAGCAGACTCCAGGGGGTTGGGGGGTGCATGGCCCCGTCCGACAGTGGGTAAACTGGGCTCAGATGGGGCTCAGTTTCCTGGTCACAGAGCTTTTAAGGAACTGCAAAGGGGCCAGTTTGGGGGACAAAATACAAGGGAGCCTGGACAGGTGGGAGTGAGGCTCCAGAGACTGCTTGAGGACCAACTTCAAGGAACCACAGGAAGGTGTCAGCTGAAGGGAGGGAAGGGGCACGGCATGACGCGCTTATTGTTCTGGAAAGCTCTCACCGAGTGGGTGTGGGGAAGGCTTGCGTGGGCCTCCGGCACTGGCGTGATGGACGACGGGGCTTGAACTTCCCTCCCGGCCCCCACCATCTTCCTAGGTAATCACCCCGAAGTTGTCGGAGTATGACAGACCTGAGTCCCATCTCTGCCTCTGGCTTGTTCCATGGATGTGGGCAAGTGACTTCACCTTAAAGTTTCCCCAGCTTTACAAGCGTGAAAGGTTTAACAGCACCTGGGGCGGAGCATTGAGGATGACTGCTGTTATCATCCCATTTCCCCTTCTGGTGGCCTCAGTGGTCCTCCCCGGGATGCCTCAGAGCACCTGGCCTTGGACTGTAAAGACATCACACCTGCAGGTCCCTGGTGGCCAGCATGATGGGCTGTGAGCCCAGAGGCCAGGCAGAACAAGGGGGCTTCTGCCCCTCTGCTTCCTGGTGCTGATAGCTTTTGGTGAACCGTGTCCGATTCTTGATCTCCGAAGATTTAGCTTTGGGACCAGGGACCAGGCTTGATCACTCAAGAGCTTTTGTGTAGCAGAGTTTTATTTATTTATTTTTTTAATTAATTTTATTTATTTATTTATTTATTTGCATTACAATAGTTTAATATGAACAATCAAAACTAATTAACAGTATAACAATATTTTACAACTGAAATAATTAAAATAAACTAGAGTTTTATTAAAGTATGAAGAAGGACAGAGAAAGCCTCTGACACCAACATCAGAGGGGGACAGAGAGAGCCCCCCTCGCTAGCGTTAGCAAGCAAGTTATATACTTTTTAAATTGGTTATGACAGTAAGTCAAAAGAATGTCTCAAGGTTGTAAAAATTTTACCAGATCCACTCCCATAATTTACATTTTAAGATGACAGGATTAGAACTTAACAGTAGAAAGATCTTACCAGACCCACTCCCATAATACACATTTTAAGATGACAGGACTAGTCAGAAGGTTTCCAGGAAGGAGAAACTGTCCTCAAGCAGGATACAATGTTGTTATATAATCCTTAGTATAGAGTTTCAGCTGAGTTGTTTGTTGCATAATCATCAGTTCCGGGCTTAAAGGAAAAAACGTTTTATGTGACTAAGACTAAGGAACGTAGAGGAAAAAAAGGCACTTGTCCTTCCTCCTCTTAGAGAATTTCAGACCCCTCTCTCCTCCTCGGGGACCCCGGACTTCTTATCAACCTGCCTGGGAATTGACTCTCTCGGCAGCACTACTGTCCTTGCTGGACCCGGGGGGCCGCATCTGGGGGCCAGTGGGCGCCGGTTCCAGCCTGGGCTTCGCTACCACCGGCTCTGCATTGCATCTGCTTCCTGTCCCTCGGTCTCCCCTCCGGCACAATGACCGGTGTTTCCTCAAAGCAACGGGCCCAGTCAATCACCCACAAGGTGAGTCAGGAGTTTGCATGTAGTTACATCAGACCCCATCGTGATAAATATACTCTCCTTATAATTCTCTTCCATTTCTCTCAGTATGTCAGGGAGACTTGGGTTGGTGTTGATTTGTCTTCAGTGCCTTAAAAAAAACTTATTTTATATTGGAGTAGAGTTGATTGGAGAAGGAAATGGCAACCCCCTCCAAAGTTCTTGCCTGGAGAATCCCAGGGACGGGGGAGCCTGGTGGGCTGCCATCTATGGAGTCGCACAGAGTCAGACATGACTGAAGCGACTTAGCAGCAGCAGCAGCAGCAGCAGAGTTGATTAACAATGTCGTGAAAATTTTGGGTGTACAGGAAAGTGATCCAATTACACATATACATGTATCGTTTCTTTTCCAAATTATTTCCCCATTTAGGTTGTTATATAATACTGAGCAGGGTTCCCTGCATACACAGTAGGTCCTTACTGGTTATCCATTTTAAATATTGCAATGTGTACATGTCAGTCCTACAAACGTCCTACTATCCCTGCCACCATAAGTTTGTTCTCTAAGTCTGTGAATCTATTTCTGTTTTGTAAATAATTTCATTTGCATCATTATTTTAGATTCCGCGTGTAAGTGATATCACTGATATTTGTCTTTCTCTGTCTGGCTTACTTCACTCAATATGAGAATCTCTAGGTCCATCTACATTGCTGCAAATGGCATTATTTCATTCTTTTTAATGGCCGAGTAATATTTCATTGTATATAGGCTTAGGGCCTTTTGAAGCTTTGCTAAGCTCACTTCTTAAAAATGTTTAAATATTAAAGCTTTTATTAAAAATGTGATAAAATACACAAAACACAATTTACCATCTTAACTAATTAAGTGTACAGTTTGGTAGTGCTAATGATCTCAGTTGTTGTCAGAGAGAACAGAGTCCCTCAAAGAAGAGATAGTAAGTAGATAATAGCACGAGGTGGGTCCCCACAGGAGGATGACCAGGTGTCCTCCGGATTCTTCCACCTGGTGTGTCCACAGATGGAGCTGACGTGTGGCTTCTCTACCCCTCTGCTGTTGTCTGGCGGGCAGACCCAGCTCAGCTGGGAGGCACGGCACTCAGGGCCTGGGCTCTGGCCTCAGACATTCTTGGGTTCAAATCCTGGCTCTGCTTCTCACCAGCTGGGTGCCTTTGGGCAGAGAGTCTAACCTCTGCCTAAAGAGGTTGCATCCATATCTATAAAACGGGACTGCCCTCCCCTGCACAAAGGGTCTTGTGGACCTCAGAGGAAAACCCAAGGAGGCATGTCATGGACATCATGACCATGGTGAATGTTAACCGGGGCTGAGCAGGGATGGACAGAGATGCTGCTGCAGGAATTTCTTTCTTGTTCTCATCCTCATCTCCAGCCCACCGAAGGGTGGTTTAGGACATAGGCCTTTCTTTCTTTTAAAAACATATTTTACTTATTTAGTTTTGGCTGTGCTGGGTCTTCTTTTCTGTGCAGGCTTTTCTCTAGTTGCGGCGAGTAGGGGCTGCTCTCTAGCTGCGATGCGCAGGCTTCTCGTTGCAGCGGCTTCTCTGTTGCAGAGCACAGGCTCTAGGGCGTGCAGGCCTCAGGAGCTGTGGTTCCTGGACTAGAGAGCAGACTCAGCACTTGTGGCACACAGACTTCATTGCTCGGTGGCACGTGGGATCTTCCCGGATCAGAGATGGAACCCACGTCCCTGAATTAGCAGGCGGACACTTTATGAGCCACCAGGGTGCACAGGTCTTTCGTGAAGCTCCTTTTCATTCGGAAGGCTGCCCTCCCCGATGGTCTGCTTCCACCCTGATGCTTCCCAGGACCAGAGAAAGGAATGGAAGCAGGCCCTCGAGATCTGGGTACAGGCGGCTCAGCCTTAACCTGCCTCGCTCTTCCCAAAGGGCAGGGGCTGCACAAAGGGCCATGTCACTGACCAGTGCGATGGAGTGAGCAGATTGCAGGGGTGGGGAGGGGGACCGGGGTGCCTGAGGAGTCCGCTTGTCCCCCTCTGGGGCGGGGCTTTGACAGGCTGTACCCTCCTAGGGCAGTCGTTGGTCCCCGGCCTCTTTCTGCATCTGCGGCCCCGGGAGTCAGGCCTGAGGCTGCTGCCCGGCCCGTGTGCCAGCCCTGGCCACCCGCTTCCCAGGAACCTGCCCAGGGACACAGATAAAGCCGCCTTTCAGAGCTCCGTTCAGGCCGCTGCAGGGGGCTTAGGGCGGAGTGCTGGGGTCCTCCAAGCTGTCAGACAAAGCAGCCTTGTTGGGACAGCTCAGACAGAGCAGGGACCCCCCACCCCCACCCAGGGAGATCCTGCCCCTAAGGGCACATGGGGCCAACATGCTCCCAAGGGCAGGGCGACTGGCCTCACTGAGTCCTGGATGCAGGAGGGAAGGGAGGATGGGGCTGAGGAGCTCGGATCTCTGAGAGCAGGGCTCCTGGGTTTGGGGGTGCTCTTCTCAACCACATGAGCCATCCATTGTTCCGGATGCTGTTAGAGCAAACCCAGGGGCCATGGAGCCCTGGGCTACCCGGCTGCACCCACCTCCTCAGGCCCTCAATCTTTCACTCCTGAACCCACTCAGCCCTTTTAGATGCTTGAACCTCCAGGGTACGTGCTGTTCCCTCTGCCTGGAATGCCCTTCCCTGCAGTTCTCACGCGGCCACCCCTGCTCATTGTCCTCAGAGGCGACTCGGACCACTGTCCACCATGAGGGCTCAGCGGTAAAGAACCTGCCTGCAGTGCAGGAGACGCAGGCGAGCCCTGGGTCAGGAAGAGCCCCTGGAGGAGGAAATGGCAACCCACGCCAGCACTCTTGCCTGGAGAATCCCATGGACAGAGGAGGCTGGCGGGCTACTATCCATGGGGTTGCAGAGGGTTGGACACGACTTAACAACTAAACCACCACCACCACCGTCCCTCTGGGACAAGGAGGTAGGGGGTGTCTGCAGGTATGTCCTTGGCACCTAGAATAATGCAGAGACCCTAGGACATGGGGAATAAATAGTTATCGAATAAAAGAAGCAGCCCATCGAATAAAACAAAAAGCCCTGCTTCTGACCTACTTCACTTACTATGTGATATCACACATGTGGAATCTAAACTATGGCACAAATGAACCTACCTTCAAAGCAGAAACAGAGTCCCAGACCTGGAGAGCAGACTTGCGGTTGTCAAGGGTTGAGTGTGGACGAGGGGAAAATGGGCGTTTGGGGTTAGGAGACGCCAACTATTACAAATCGGATGGCTAAACGGCAGTGGCCTCCCGTGTAGCGCAGGGAACTAGATTCAATAACCAGGGATGAAGCATTAAGGGAAAGAATATAAAAAAAGCATGCATGTATGTGTATAACTGAGTCACTTTGCCCGTGCAGCAGAAATTAACGCAGCATTGTAAATCAGTTACACTTCAAAACAATTTTTTTTTAAAAGAGAGGAGGAAGCAAATGTGTTCCCCCAAGAGGGGGGGTCACCTAGCAAATAGAGGCAGTGCCCGGCGTGGAGCCCACCTGTGTTTATTTCCAAAGCTTTCCTGGGGCCTCGCAGTCTCTTACCCACTGCTGTAGAAGGTCACCCTTGGGTCACTCCCACCCTGAGAAAGGGGTGGACCCCTACGCCTGTTTCATCACCCCCACCCCAACCTCTGAGTGGTGCTGAAGGGCTGGGGGCTGCCTTGGCCTCAGCCATAGTGGGGACATCTGTCTTCACGATCAGGGCCTGGCAGGGGCAGGGCGAGGCCCCGGGGAAGAACACAACAAATTGGAGGCGGGAGCCGGCCCGTCCTGTGCGCCACGGACATAAATAAATGATCACACCAGGCATAAACAGCCGGGCTGGGGGTTCTGGAGTCCGCATGGCGATTTCTCAAACCTCAGGCAGGAGTTGGGTCAGCTGGGGTCCCAGATGGGAAGACCTCCTGTGTCGCAGCCGCTTCATTACCGTCTTAACTGAGTGGCCGGCTGGGTCCCTGGGAGCCCCGGTGGGGGTGACTAATGTCGTGATTAGTCACAATTGGTGCCTGTGCCCACCCCAGGGTCAGGGTGTGGGGGGAGGGGCCCAGGAGGAAGCAGTGTATGGTGGGGTGCTGGTGGAGTTACGATCATTAATAATAATAGAACGAGGACTTCCCTCGTTCTAGCCCCAGCGGTTAAGATGCCAGGCTTCCACTGCAGGGGGGCATGGGTTTGATCCCTGGAAGCAGAACTAAGATCCCACTTGCTTCGCAGCATGGCCGAAAAATAGAAAGTAGTAATTGAAAGACCCCCAGCTTTGCAGCTTATGACCTTAGCAAGGTTTTAGAGTCCAGCCAAGATAGCAGCCACACCCTAGCCAGTTATGCAATCGCAGAAAAACAGGCCCGGAAAAATACCCTTAGGGAGAGACAGAAAAGTACCGCGAAAAACAACTTAGGTCACGTCAACCTATAAAAACCTCTCCTCCCGCTTCTGTATCCGCGCTTCCCGCGCGCGCGCGTATGGCCTCATTTAAACCAGCCAATGAAAACCCTATAATCAAGCTTCTCGCTTCTGTAACCGCGCTTCCCGCTTTCCAACCCCATAAAAACCCCTCGCTCCAACCGTTGGGCGCGCAAGTCTACCGAGAGACTTTGTCGCCCCAGGTACCTGCGTATCAAAATAAACCTCTTGCTGATTGCATCCGTATGTGAGTGGTTTCGTTGTTCCCTGGGAAGGGTCTCTCCGGAGGGAAGGCACTCTTCGGAGGTCTTTCATTTGGGGGCTCGTCCGGGATCTGAGACCTCTTCGCCCAGGGACCACCGACCCACCACCGGGAGGTAAGCTGGCCAGCGCTTTATGTTTTCATGTCTTCTGTGTGCTGTTGTACTGCGCCTTAGTGTTCAGCTGAACAATCTGTATCTGGCGGAACTGGGAAGGAGCTGACGAGCTCGGACTTCCCTCCGCAAGCCTGGAAGACGTTCCACGGCTGTCTGGAGCCCGATTTTTCGGTGCTCATCTGTCTCAGTCCACGGACCAAATTGGACTTTTTGGGGCTCAGCCTCTGTCCGAGGGGTACGTGGTACTCCAGGGAGACGAGGGAACCGGACCCTCATCTACGTCTCCATCCGAGTTTTTGCTTTCGGTTTTGCGCAGAAACCGCATTGTGAGATTTTGGTGTGATAGTGTCTGTGTTGTGTTTGTTTGTCTCATATTCGGAATATTCCTGTTTAAAGTTTTACTTTACAGCATTAGAGAGATGTTCTGCCGAGAGCCACCCCCGGACTTCATCTCTCAGGCCCCCCTTGCGGACAGGGCCAAATGGCCAACCCCAATACTGGCCCTTTTCTGCCTCCGATCTCTATAATTGGAAAAATAACAATCCTTCTTTCTCCCAAGACCCCTCCAGGTTAATCTCCTTAATTGAGTCCATCTTAGTTACTCACCAACCCACGTGGGACGACTGCCAACAGCTGCTGCAGGCACTACTAACCACTGAAGAAAAGCAGCGGGTCTTTTTGGAGGCCCAGAAAAATGTCCCGGGCGAAAACGGTCGTCCCACCCAACTACCTAATGAGATTGACGCTGCTTTCCCCTGGGGCACCCCGACTGGGATTTCTCCACGGTTGAAGGTAGGAACCACCTACGTCTCTATCGCCAGTTGCTCATAGCGGGTCTCCAGGGGGCAACAAAACGCCCCACCAATTTGGCCCAGGTAAAACAAGTCATCCAGGGTCCTGAGGAGTCCTCCGCCTTCCTAGAGCGGCTTAAAAAAGCCTACCGGATGTACACCCCTTACGATCCTGAGGACCCAGGGTGTAATCTCCCCATGTCCTTTATCTGGCAGTCTGCACCAGACATTTAAAAAAAAAAAAAAACAAAAAACTTGAGCGGTTAGAAAACCTCAAAGAGAGCTCCTTACAAGATTTGGTAAAAGAGGCAGAACGTATATTTAATAAAAGAAAAACTCAGAAAGAGAGAGAAAATGCGAGAGACCGCAAGAAAAATAGAGAGTTTAGTAAACTGCTAGCCACCGTAGTATCAGGGCAACGACAGGATAAGTTAGAGGGAGACAGGAGGGGGCCCCGAGTAGATAAAGATCAATGTGCCTACTGCAAAGAGAAGGGTCACTGGATCAAGGATTGCCCAAAGCGACCAAAGGGGCCCCGCCGGCCAAAGCCCCAGGCGTCCCGTCTGACTCTTGACGACTAGGGAAGTCAGGGCCAGGAGCTCGATGTTAGGGGGCAACCTGTCACCTTCCTGGTGGATACCGGCGCCCAACACTCCGTGCTGACTCGCCCGACGGGACCCCTAAGCAACAAATCGGCTTGGGTCCAAGGAGCCACCGAAGGCAAGCGGTACCGATGGACCACGGACCAAAGAGTACGTCTGGCTACAGGAGAGGTGACTCATTCCTTTTTACATGTACCTGACTGCCCTTACCCCCTGCTGGGCCGGGACCTTCTCACAAAACTCAGGGCACAAGTCAGGTGGTAGGCAGTTGCAGAGCCTGCGCCCAGATCAATGCTGGAAAGGCCCGATATGGGGTCGGGACTCGTGTACGGGGACACCGACCGGGCACACACTGAGAAGTCGACTTTACGGAAGTAAAACCAGGATTATACGGCTACAAGTATCTCCTGATATTCTCCGGCTGGGTAGAGGCTTTCCCCACCAAACAGGAGACGGCCCGGACGGTCACCAAGAAGCTGCTAGCCTCAAGTATTAGGGACAGACAATGGGCCCGCCTTCGTCTCCCAGGTAAGTCAGTTGGTGGCTAAGCTATTGGGGATCGATTAAAAATTGCATTGTGCTTATAGGCCCCAAAGTTCAGGACAGGTAGAGCAGATAAATAAAACCATCAAGGAGACTTTATCTAAATTAACGCTTGCAACTGGCTCCAGAGACTGGGTGCTCCTACCGCCCATGGCCCTATACCGGACCAAAAATACCCCAGGGCCCCATGGGTTAACACCGTTCAAAATATTATATGGGGCCCCACCACCAGCCACTACTCTCCTCGACCCCCATATTGCTGAACACGCTAACAGTCTTTCCTTGAAAGCTCATTTACAGGCACTCCAGATCGTGCAAAAAGAGGTCTGGAAACCATTGGCCGCAGCCTACCAAGAACAGCTAAACAAGCCGGTGGTCCCACACCCGTTCCAGATCGGAGATTCCGTCTGGGTCCGCCGGCATCAGACTAAGAACCTAGAACCCCGCTGGAAGGGACCCTACACTGTGCTCCTGACTACCCCAACAGCCCTAAAAGTGGACGGCATCACTGCTTGGATCCATTCCTCGCACGTTAAGAGCGCCCTGCCATCGAGCTCCGCCGACTTCAGCCAGGACAACCCGGACAGACCGCCTCGATGGAAGCTCCAGCGCTCTCAAAATCCACTCAAGATAAGACTCTCAAAGATTACATAGCTATAATCCTTATGATCTTGGGTTCCCTGTCTCCTGCATCCCCTAGAGCTAAAAATCATACGGCAAAAGGCCCCCTATGGCTTACAGCCCTATTATTAACCACTCTTGTCGGCTGTACAACTTGCATAAGCCCACATCAGCCAGTCAAAGTCACTTGGGAACTCCGAGATGGACTGACTGGTGAAATACTCAACTCGACCACCGAGACCCACCCCCCCAACACTTGGTGGCCAATCCTATATTTCAACTTCAAAGACCTCGTACAAGTAACTTGGGCCGGGGGACTTTTGCAGGACAACGGGTTTTGGGCATGCCCAGGGTATACGAAAAACTGGAAAACTTGCGGGGGCATACAGCATTATTGGTGTAGTTCTTGGTCCTGCGTGACCTCAAATGATGGCAAACGTAAGTGGGACGTTGGAAACAGGGATGGAGTTAACTTCTCGTTTGCACAAAAGGCCCCCGACTGGGGTGCATATTCCCCAGGTCCAGACGGAAAAGATAAATATGCCCAAGTTAAGATAATGTTCAACCAAGAGGCAGCAAAAAGACTACGGTGGACTTCAGGGCTTAGCTGGGGAATTCAGACCACTATGGGACCCATCTATTGGCATGGCCCCTACTACGGGGGCATTTTGACCATCCTCCAGACCATTAAACCAGTAGATACAGAAAGCATAGGGCCCAATCTAGTCCTGACCAAACAACGACCCCCGACCCAGCAACACAAACTTTACCCCCAGACCTTAACACACGGCACCCCATAACCAGCACCAAACACACCCAGGCGACTGCCCTAACGCCCCATCCGCTGGGGACTATAGATCGGCTGCTTAGCCTGATACGGGGAGCCTATTTTGCCCTTAATGCTTCTGACCCTAGCCGAACTCAAGAATGCTGGTTATGCCTGGTTTCTAATCCCCCTTATTATGAGGGGGTAGCTGTTAGGGGCAACTACTCCAACCATACCCATGCCCCCGGCAGATGCCTTTTTAACTCCCAACATAAACTAACCTTATCCCAAGTATCTGGAAAAGGGCTTTGCCTAGGAGCCATCCCCAAAACCCACCAGGTCCTATGTAGCACCACCAAAACAATAACCAGGGGAACCTACTACTTAAAAGCCCCTGACGGGATGTACTGGGCGTGCAACACTGGACTGACCCCGTGTGTCTCAGCCGCTGTGCTTAACCTGACCTCCGATTACTGCATTCTGATTGAATTATGGCCCAAGATAACTTATCATGAGCCTGAATATGTCTATAGTCACTTTGAAAAAGGGTCCCGATTCAAGAGGGAGCCAGTCTCCATAACCCTAGCTGTGCTGTTAGGAGGATTTACAGTGGGAGGAATAGCCGCAGGGCTAGGTACAGGGACTGCAGCCCTCCTAGAAACCAGCCAGTTCAAACTGCTTCAGGCAGCCATGCATACTGATATCCAGGCACTAGAAGAATCGGTCAGCGCTCTTGAAAAATCATTAACCTCTCTCTCTGAAGTGGTCTTACAAAACCGGAGGGGATTAGATATCCTATTCTTGCAAGAAGGAGGCCTTTGCGCAGCTCTAAAAGAAGAATGTTGTTTTTATGCAGATCATACCGGACTAGTACGAGATAATATGGCCAAGCTAAGAGAGCGGCTTAAGCAAAGGCAAAAACTATTTGAGGCAGAGCAAGGATGGTTTGAAAGGTGGTTCAACCGATCCCCCTGGTTCTCAACCCTAGTCTCCTCCATCGTGGGTCCCCTAATAGTCATTCTACTAATACTATTGTTTGGTCCATGCATTCTTAACCGGTTGGTGCGATTTATAAAAGATAGACTATCGGTTATCCAGGCCTTAGTTCTGACCCAGCAGTACCATCAACTGAGACAGTGTGACCCTGAAATAGAAATGACCTGATCCTCGAATGAAAGATTCCATTCGAAGTAACAAGAGAAATGGGGGAATGAAAGACCCCCAGCTTTGCAGCTTATGACCTTAGCAAGGTTTTAGAGTCCAGCCAAGATAGCAGCCACACCCTAGCCAGTTATGCAATCGCAGAAAAACAGGCCCGGAAAAATACCCTTAGGGAGAGACAGAAAAGTACCGCGAAAAACAACTTAGGTCACGTCAACCTATAAAAACCTCTCCTCCCGCTTCTGTATCCGCGCTTCCCGCGCGCGCGCGTATGGCCTCATTTAAACCAGCCAATGAAAACCCTATAATCAAGCTTCTCGCTTCTGTAACCGCGCTTCCCGCTTTCCAACCCCATAAAAACCCCTCGCTCCAACCGTTGGGCGCGCAAGTCTACCGAGAGACTTTGTCGCCCCAGGTACCTGCGTATCAAAATAAACCTCTTGCTGATTGCATCCGTATGTGAGTGGTTTCGTTGTTCCCTGGGAAGGGTCTCTCCGGAGGGAAGGCACTCTTCGGAGGTCTTTCAGTAATAATAATAGAACGTGCAAGCACACTGAATTGCTTAAGTCATGTCCGAGTCTGTGCGATCCCATGGACTGCAGCCCGCCAGGCTCCTCTGTCCATGGGATTCTCCAGGCAAGGATACTGCAGTGGGTGGCCGTGCCCTCCTCCAGCGGATTTTCCCAACTCAGGGATCGAACCCTCGTCTCTTGATGTCTACCTGCATTGGCAGATGGTTCTTTTTTTTTTTTTTTTTTTACCACTGGTGCTACCTGGAAAGCCCAATAATAATAGAACAACAGTTCTCATTTCTTGGACAGTTACCAAGGGCCTGCCCTGTTTTAAGCTAAGTGTATTATTTGTTCCTCAGGCCAGCCTCAAACAGTAAGAGCAATTATTGGGCCCGTTTTACAGATGGGGAAACTGAGACTCAGAGAGATGAACTGATCAGCTCCAAATCGAGGTCTACCTGAGTTCTAACTGGAGTTTGCAACCACTGTGCTCTCCACTGTCACCATGGGTCTGCAGGGAGCCCTCCAGGGCCCTGGAGCCTCTGCCCCTCTTCGTCAGGGAGGTTGGTGAGCATGGCCAGTGCAGCTGAGTCTGCACAGTCCTGGTTAAACACACAGGCACGCGACCCCTCCCAGATCCGATGGAGGCAAGGTGGGTAATGAGGAACCATCACAGAGCCCATTTTATCAGGTCACCCCTTCAGCAGATGCAACCGGCCACTGTCTCTCCAGGCCTACGGGTTTCAAATTTCAGCGAGCATCAGAATCACCCAGGTAGCTTGTAAAACAGACAAGAAGGGCCCAACTTAGGAATCCGATATTTATCAAGAAACATTGCACCTCCTGTGGCAAAACACAGCTCCAACGTTTCAAAAATCAACAACAAAATGAGCCCAGAGTCCTTTCTCACTGGCCTGCCTGGGCTTGTCTGGAACTCAGACAAGTGGGCTGGAACCACGTCTAAAGTTCTGACCTGACCTCACTGAGATTTCCCGGCTGTCACCGGCAGGGACCCGTCACCAGCGGGGACCCTGGAGCTACATGGAGAAGATGCTGGAATGGCTTCCACAGTCTCACAAGCTGTAAAAAGGACATTTGAAAAGAAAGGGAGGGACTTCACCTTCCGATGTACAGGATGTGGTTTCAACCCCTGGCCCGGGAACTGAGAATCCCACATGCCTCATGGCCAGAAAATCAGGACACAAACAACAGAAGTAACATTGTAACAAATTCAATAAAGATTTTAAAAATGGTCTACGTTTTTAAAAAATCATAAAAAAAAGAAAAACAAGGGAACCCAGAGGTTGTGAAATCCAAGCCCTTTGTTTTACATTTGGGGAAACTGAGACCCCAAAAGCTTAAGGGATCTGACTAAGTCCTCCCAGCAACTGAGTGGAAGAGTCAATTCAACAACTTTCTAGGACATCAAGCTGCTTGAGGCAACAAGTGTCTAGGACTACACCCCTCACCACTCCCCTGCCCCCCAGAGGGTTAGTACTTACTGCTGAGTTCCTGCTGATGCACGTGAAGCTACGTGAAGCTGCTGATGTTAAAATTAAGATCAGTTGCTGGGTTGACTTAGATCCCTTAATCTTTTGGGGCCTCAGTTTCCCCCAAATGTAAAACAAAGGGCTTGGTTTTCACAACCTCTGGGTTCCCTTTTTTTTTTTTTTTAAGATTTAAAAAAATGTGGTCCATTAAAAAAAATCTTTATTGAATTTGTTACAATGTTACTTCTGTTGTTTATGTTCTGATTGTCTGGCCACCAGGCATGTGGGATCTTAGTTCCCTGACCAGGGATTGAATCCATACCCCATGCATTGGACGGTGAAGTCCTAACCACTAGACTGCCAGGGAAGTCCCCCCCTCTTTTCAAATGTCCTTTTTACAGCCTGAGAAGCTGTGAAAGCCACTCGAGCATCTGTGTTAGCTGGGCTCTGTGTTAGCTGGGCTGATATTTTCCAGGACCTGGCATGGGGCCTGGAATATAGAAGCTGCTCAGTTAATGTTTTTGCAACGTGCCCTTGAAGGTCGTCCACAGCTGTGGGCAAAACAGACACAGCCCTTGTTTTCGTGGGGCTTACAGCCTATCAGACCTCTGTGGCTTGTGAGTCAGGGTAAGGAAGGTGAGGTAGTGGCTCCTCTTCTCCAGGGGAGGAGGCCGATTCTCTTCCTCCTCACCCCTCTATGCCAAGACCTTGGTTTCAGTGATCTAAGGTCAGACAGGGAACGAGATGTGTAAAGCAGGGGGGAGCATGAGACATTAGGGAGGAGTAGCGACTATGGCCAACAGCGATGGCATTTGAATCTTATTTATTTTTTTTTTAAGAAGCGTTGAGCCAGACAGTGAAAAACCCTGACATACCTAAAGGCCAAGTATGGCCCAAGGCTGTAGTTAGCCATGGCCAGTGTGTCGTGTAGTACTGGATCAGGAGTCTAAAGACCAGAATCTATTTCTGGCCCTTGGCTGACTGACTGAGTGACCCTGGGTGAATCACTGGCTTCGGTCTCCCCAGATGTGCCCAGAAAAACAGGGTCAGGGTCACCTCCGAGGCGTGCCAGGAAGCTGCCGGGAAGCCAGCACAGATGCCAGCACACAGCGAGGCCGCTGTGGCTTTAAAAGTGCCTGGATGGCCCTGGGGCGGCAGCAGCCAGCGAGCAGCGGCGAGGCCACCTGCAGAGCCCACCACAGCTGGGAAGATTAGTCTCTTCCACTAGACAACACCCATTACCGTGTTCCAATAGCCATCACTTCCGCTAGGAGGGCTACAGATGAGATATCGATTGCGCTGACCCCAGGCGAGCCCTTTCCCCAGCCTGAGACGCGTGCAGATCAGCTCGGCGCCTGGCTGATGGCTGCCAGGGCCCTGCCGCCTCCTCCCTGCAGCCCCCCCGTCCCCCCAACCCCCATGCTCGGGATCCAGGGGAAGCCGACCGTGGCCCCACCAGGTGGGCTGCTTTGGGCTGTGGCCACGGCTTGGGCTCCACGGGCTCTTGGCTTTCAGGAAGCAGGGTAGGGAAGGGTGTATTTCATGTAAGCAAAGGTGTGAAGGTGGGAAAGGACAGTCATAAGACAGCCTCGAGCATAAGGACTGGCTGGGGTCCTGGGGAGGGGGAGAAGCAGGGGACCAGGCTGCAGGTGGGGGCGGGTGCCTTTTGGGCGGGCAGTGCCAGCTTTGGGACCAGACGTGATGCGACCCTGACTCCACCTTTGCTCTTTGAGGGTCCAGCCTCCGCTCCAGGCAGTCTGGCCTGCTGGCAGCTTCTATGGTCTGTTCCTCCTCCCTCTGTTTGGGCATTGGAGCACCGGAAGTGGAAAAAGGGATGCCCTCCATCAGGTTCCCAGAGGCAGCTTGGTGAGGGCAGAGGCTGTGTCCTGCCCCTTCCCTGACCATCCCGCCATGCTGATCCCCCACCACAGCACGGGGCTGGGAGCATGGTGCACCTGGGATCTGCAATGTCCCAGTAGAAATCAGCTGAGAGTCACAGGCAGGTGCATTCTCCTTCACCCAGTCACCCATTCTTGGAATCCCGCGGGGCAGGAACCAATCACAGCGCGGAGCTCTTATCAGACAAGCAAGATGTCCTCGCTGACCCCCGGTCATCCAGGGATGATGTGATAGGGGCAACCCAGGTGGCTTGAAGCTTTCTTATTTGCCCAACATGCCCCCACATGTTTTTAAAAGAAGGAAGGTGGGCTTCCCTGGTGACTCAGTGGTAAAGAATCCACCTCCCAATGCAGGAGACACAGGTTCGATCCCTGATCCAGGAAGATCCCACATGCTGCGGAGCAACTCAGCCCACACAACTATGGAGCCTGTGCTTTGGAGCCGAGGAGCTGCAGCTACTGAAGCCCTCACACCTAGACCCCGCGCTCTGTGACGAGAGAAGCCACTGCGATGAGAAGCTCGTGCATCGTAACTAGCGAGTAGCCCGTGCAGCAACAAAGACTCAGAATGGCCAAAGATAAATACATACTTTTTAAAAAGAAGGAAGGCATTCTTCTTTCCTTTTTTCAATACTATGGTTTCCACCCGTCTCATCATGGCACCAGGAAGCCTTCTGGTGTGCTGGAAAGATTCCATAGCTTTATCTGCTTGGTGGTTACACAGGTCAAAACCCAGGGAGAAATTTATCAAGCCGTCCATCTCAGATACATGCCCTTTTGTGTGTATGCATGTCTATGCATGTCTACACATGTACATATAAATGTGCATATATGTAACATTGATATGCAATTGTCTGTAGATTGTACCCCAGTGCAAACCAACTTCATCTTCTGCCTTTGAACAGGAATGTTTGATTTCTTCCAGGGAAGCAGGAGAGGACCGGAAGGTGAGCCTGGCTAGCTGGTGGCCTGGACCCCACACTCCTTAGCTCCCTGGCCCCAGAAGGTGAAGGGGCTTCGGGGTCCTCACTTGACACGTTCATCCTACTGAGGCCCAGCCTCCCAGCACTGGACTTCTCAGGATCCCCCCAGACACGAGAAACCCTCCCATTGCCCAACCAGGAGCTGGAGGAAGAAATGGGCGGATTTAGAAGCAGGAAAGAAAACAATACAATGATAACCAACAGGGCATGGGAGAATTGCATCATTTGTTCTTTACAGTTCCATCGAGAGCCTCTTATTTGCTAAGCCCTGTACTGAGTGCCAGAGGATACAGTGGTGGGCAGAGCAGACATGGTCACCACTCCCAGCCTGTAAAGAAATAGAACCCGTGTCAAGAATGTCCAGGGCTGGGCATTTAGGAAAAGCTGGAGGAGGTGGTCCTTAACCTCCAAAGCCAAGAAAGTGGCCCTGGTCAGGAACAAAAGGCACCCAGCTGCCAAGCTGTGACTTTGTAACCAAAAATCCAGTTGTCACACAGGCCAAACTGGCACCAAGAAGGCACCTACTCCCTAAAAGTGTGCTGCACAGGCTGCGGTTAGGAGCGAGGATTCAGGTGCTGTATAAAAAACTGCCCGAGTAGGGTGGGCACCATTTTAAAATATTAAACAAATTAAAAAAAATAATTTTATCTATTTTTGGGCACGCTGGGCCCTCGTTGCTGACGGGCTTTCTCTAGTTGTGGTAAGGGGGCTTCTCTTCCTCGTGCTGGCTTCTCTTGTTGCAGAGCACAGGCTCTAGGTGTGGGGGTTTCAGGAGTTGCAGCACGTAGGCTCAGTAACTATGGTCTATGGGCTCTAGAGCACAGGCTTAGTTACTCCCAGTCACGTGGGATCTTCCCAGACCAAGGATCAAACCCGTGTCCCCTGCATCAGCAGATGATTCTTCACCACTGAGCCGCCAGGGAAGCCCCGGGTGGGTACTACTGTTATGCTGCTCTTACGGCCGAGGACACTGATGCCAGTGAGAAATACTGAAGAAGCCACCCCAGGTGCCCAGTGAGGAAGTGGCAGAGGCGAGATCTGAACTCAGATCTGTGCAGCCTCATTCCCCTCCCCACCCTTCTCTCACTATGATGGTTGCGATGCCCCCACAGCATGAAGGAGAAAAAGAAAGGGTCTTCTGACCTGATCACCCAGGGCGTGCACAAAGGCAGCTTCTATTTGTCTTGACCAGACTCCACAGTGCTGCAGTGCCTCTGCTGGAGCGAGACTGACCAGGCTCCGACCCTGACGGCCCACTGGGTCCATCACTACCCCAGGGAAAAGGGCCTATTAAGATCCCATCCTACAGGAACTCCCCTGATGGGCCACTGGGGCCACCACTACCCCAAGGAAAAGGGCCCTTTAAAATCCCATGTTACAGGGACTCCCCTGATGGGCCAGTGGCTGAATCTGCCTTCCAGTGCGGGGGATGTGGGTTTGATCCCTGGTCGGGAAACTAAGATCCTGCATGTCATGGGGCTACTAAGACCACACGCTCAGCACACTGAGTCCACAGGCTCTGGATGATGGAAATTGAACAAAACACAAGGAAGAACTATTTTCAGACATTCGACAATGGGGAATACAGTACTGTCAAAAAAGAAAAACAAACAAGGCGAGGCCTACTATTGCCGAGCTTCGTGCCTGGAGATAATCCCCAAACTGCAGAATGGAGAGGAAAGGCAGAGTCTCGTGAGCTTGCTAGGAAGACAGATGGGGTTTGAGGGGGGCCAAGACAATTAGGGGCAGGAGGAGAAGGGGACGACAGAGGATGAGATGGCTGGATGGCATCACCGACTCGGTGGACATTAGTGTGAGTGAACTCCGGGAGTTGGTGATGGACAGGGAGGCCTGGCGTGCTGCGATTCATGGGGTCGCGGAGAGTCGGACACGACTGAGCGACTGAACTGAACTGAAGACAGTTAGAAATTATGGGGCTCCTCCTCATCTCCCAGAGAAGAGGGAGTTACTGAGAGAAAGAACTCGACCATTTGCACAGAGTTCAGCTGAGACTTGGGCAAGTGCACATCTCTGGACGCTGAGAAAGACTGAAGGCAAGAGGAGAAGCGGGCAGCAGAGAGTGAGATGGTTGGAGAGCATCACCGACTCAATGGACGTGAATCTAAGCAAGCTCAGAGATCGCAGAGGGCAGAGGAGACTGGCGTGCCACAGTCCATGGGCTCACAAAGAGTCGGACACGACTTACTGACGGAACAACAACAAATCTCCCCAAGTATAGCATGGAATCTCATGACCATACGTAAGAACAATTTTCAAGGGCAAGAAAAATTACCAGGAATCTCATAAAGGACTGGAAACTGTTTGCTTCCTCCAGCTAGAGTGCAGAGACCTCACTGAACACAAGTTATCAAGTAAGAACCCTAGAAAGACTACACCTTAGAAGCAGAGCTAAATTATCTCTAGAATAAAAACTAGAGCTGCCCTCAAAGAACCTAAAAACAAATCTTTGAGAGCTCAAACTAACCTGCACGCATGTGTGCTAAGTTGCTTTGTCGTGTCCAACGGTTTGTGATCCTGTGGGATTCTCCAGGCAAGAACACCGGAGTGGGTTGCTGTGCCCTCCACCAGGCAAACTAATCTATAAGTAACTACACTGCCTTCTCCAAAGAAGTCCAATACTCTTCAAGGTAACACAAGAGAACCTTACTAGGAAAGGCTACAATGCCCAGTGTCAATACTTTTAAATTATGAGCTATACAAAGAGGTAGAAAAATCCCATAGTTAAGAGAAAAACCAGTCAATAGGAGCAGACCAAGCAGTGACAGGAAACATAGTATTAATAGAAGAGGACATTAATGCAGCCATTATGAGTTTGTTCCATATGTTCAAGGGTGTAAAGGAAAACATAAGCTTTATGCAGAGAGAAACTGGATTTCAAAATGACTGCTGTACTGATAAATAAAACACCTAAAGTGAAAAATACACTTGGTGAAATTAATAGCAGATTTGATAATATAGAAGAAAGATCAATGAACTTGAAAACATAGCAGCAGATACTGCACAAAATGACGTTCAGAGAGAAAATAGACTAAACAAAGAAGAATGCCCTGGGACTCAGAGATTATGGAGCGATTCAAATGGTCTACGATGTGTATAGTTAGAGAGCCGGAAAGGAGGGGGGGGGTAGACAAACCAATTTGAGGAAAAAAATCTGCAAACGTTCCCAATTTGATGAAAATCCACAGGCTCTACTCAATGAATGCCAAGTTGAATAAGCATAAGAAAATCATAACAAGGCCTATCGTAATCAAATTGCTGAAAAATCAGCAAAAAAGAGAAAGCCGGAAAAGCAGAAAAATGTATAGAGGAACAGCAACAGCAAAAAGCTTTTTGTTACTTTGATCAAGAATAAGGGAGGGGACTTCCCTGGTGGTTCAGTGGTTAAGAATCTACTTTCCAATGCAGGGGGCATGGGTTTGATTCCTATTCAGGGAACTAAGATTCCACATGCCACGGGGCATCTAAGCCCACACGCTCTAGAGCCTGTGCCCCATGACTAGAGAGAAGCCCACACAGAAGACCAAACCCAGCCATAAAAAAATAAATACTAAAAACAAAAAGGGAGGACAATCTCCTGTGTACCAGGTGCTATGCTAGACCCCTGAGCCCTACTAACACTTACTAATGGTCTGCTCTTATCTATGACTCTGTTTTTACAAGTAAAAATACATGTTAACATATGTGATAAGTAAAAATTCTCTGCATATTTCAGCAATCCCTGAAAAAATAAAAAAGAATATGGACAGACACAAGTCACCAAGGTAAGTAAAGAGGAACATTATTATCAATCCTACAGACAGTTAAGGATAATAAGAAAATATCATGAAAATGTTTAATACCAATAAAATTGACAATCTAAATGGAATGGGCAAATTCCTCAAAAGACACAAAATACCCAAAGTTGACCAAAGAGAAAAATGGATGACATGAGTGCATGCGTGTGCTGTCACTTCAGTCGTGTCTATTTGCAACCCTATGGATTGCAGCCTGCCAGGCTCCTCTGTCCACGGGATTCTCCAGGCCAGGAATACTGGAATAGGTTGCCATGCCCTCCTCCAGGGGATGTTCCCAACCCAGAGACTGAACCAGCATCTCTTCCGTCTCCTGCATTGGCAGGTGGATTCTTTACCACTAGCATCACCTGGGAAGCCCATGATGTGAGCAAACCCAATATAAATCATAGAAACTGAATTTATACCTTAAAAGCATCCCACCAAAAAACATTCTAGATGGCTCCCCTGGTGAATGCTATCAAATATTTATAAAGAAACATTACCACTCCTACACAAAGATAAATATAAAATGCACACCTTTGTAATTTTTTAATCTTTTAAAAATGATATTTGACTATCTAAAGAAAAATAGCAACATATTGTGGGCCTTTGTAGAAGCAATGCATATGACAACAAAAGCACAAAGTTAAATGTTTCGAAGATGGTATACTTTTATAACATTCTGACATTACACATGAGATGGTGTAACATTCATGAAGGTAGACTATGATAAGCTAAAGAAATATGAACATTGTAAACCCTAGGGAACTCACTTTAAAAAAGGCAAAAAGTTTAGCTAATAATAAGCCAACTACTAAAAATATTCAATTAAATCCAACAAAGGCAGGATAAAAATTTAGAATGAAGAAAACTAAATCTATAAATGAGAAAGTGGGCTTCCCTAGTGGCTCAGCAATATAGAATCTGCCTGCCAATGCAGGAGCCTTGAGTTTGATCCCTGGGTTGGGAAGGTCCCCTGGAGAAGGAAATGGCACCCCACTCCAGTATTCTTGCCTGGGAAACCCCATGGACTGAGAAGCCTGGTGGGCTACAGTCCACTGGGGTACAAAAGAGTCAGACACGACTTAGTGACTGAACAACAATATAAATGAGGAAAGGTTAAATAAGTTACGGATTGTTGATATAATGAAATGTTATGCAGTGGTTGAAATAATTTGAGTTTTTGATGTAGAAAACTATGATATAAAGTTAAAAGTAAGGCAAAGCACTTGCTTTTAAAATACTTTTAACCTAAATAGCTCTACAAAATATTTATAATCATAGAAAAATATGATTGTGAAGAAATGCACTAAGTATAAGCAGTGTTTATAATTCAGTGGTGAGATGATTGGTGATAGTTATTTCTATAAGGTTTTTTAAGTAAGATGCAGCCCAATGATGATTAAGGATATAAACACACAAGATTTTGGGGTCAGCCAGGCCAGGGTTTGGTTCCTGGCCCTGTCACTTGCTAGCTGACTGAATGTTGCCAGATCAATTTCTCTGCATCTCAGTTGCCTCCTCTGCCAAATGCACTTAAAAGCATCTCCTCAGTGTCATTTGGGCTTCCCTGGTGGCTCAGATGGTAAAGAGTCTGCCTGAAATGCGGGAGACCCAGGTTCAATCCCTGGGTCAGGAAAATCCCCTGGAGAAGGAAATGGCAATCCACTCCAGAATTCTTGACCGGAAAATCCCACGGATGGAGGAGCCTGGCAGGCTACAGTTGATGGGGTAGCCAAGAGTCAGACATGACTGAGCAGCTAACACCCATGCAGTGTCGTTTTGAATTTTCAATGAGATAAGGTGAAGAAAGTGTGTAGCCAAGTGTCTGGCACAAAGCTAAGATTCATTGAGGAATTCATTTGTATCTTTCATAAAAAGAGTAAAAAGTTTTAAAGACAAAATTTCTTTTGAAAGAAACCCCCTTAACAAAAGCACTGGGGGTAGCGGTCAGACCCAGGACATGGTTCAGAACAACCATTACTCAAGTCTTCCCAGTATCTCACTAAGCTCTAAATGGTAATCAGTTGTGAGAAAAACACAGTGTCTCAATCCAAGTTAAGAAATGCCACCAGCTCCACACAATACCTACCAGGACGGGAACTGGAGTTCTAAACCAAAGATTCATGCTTCTCTTCACTTCCCTTTTCCTTTCTGCTGGTCTAGGCAGAGGGCATCCCTCCACGTGTAAATTCACTCCTCAATTCTGGCCATTTCCCCAGGCCCAGTCCCTGGGACTGAGGTTCTAATTGGCTCAACTCTAGTCAGGTGTCCAGCCATGGTCCAATCAAATCTGACCAAGGGGGCGGAGTCCAGTACAAACATGGTGGCTTTGGGTACCTGGTTTGGGGAAGAAGGATGGAGGGAACCTTGTAGGCTAAATGGACCACCCACCCCCAAATTGTCTGCAGCTGTCCTCTCTGCTCAAGCTTTTCTTCTTACTCAAGTTCTTCCTCCTCCATGATGTAGACTACTCAAGGCCACCCAGCCATGATAGGGGGAAACCTGCTGTGGTCAGTCATGGCCACCGTTCCCGGGAGTTCATTGTTGGCTGTGGGCTGAACTGCGCCTCACTTTGTCACTTAAACTCTCCTGGGTTTCCCTGGCACGTGCCACAGTTGGTAACAAATTGCCAGGCTGCTGGGCTAGAGTCTGACTGGGGTGGTCTCTTCGGGATTCCATGGTTTTTGCTAAAGAGAGGGGTCAGTTCTTCCAGGTAAATGGGTTCTCTGGCAAAACGTGGCCTTTGGCAGCACTTTAGTCGGAAAACACAAAGGTTGGTCTAAGAAAAGCATGATCTGCCACACACGCACACACACACATTCTTACCCCTCTCTCTGCAAAAATAAAGAAACAAAAGACTAATGTATAATTTTTTTTTAATTCTCCTCACTGCAGCCCCCACTCTCTGCCCCACCCCTCTGTCTGTGGACCGCTTCTGCAGGCTACAGGGGACTATTGGAACAAAGCTGGGGCCTGGCACCCCCACTACGCTGCCAGGCCCAGAGAACAAGTCACAATCACAAATTATCACAACAATTAGCAGCTACGCTTGGGAGATGGGTAAAGTGAGGCGGCCCAGCTCTGCATTGTCAGCTGGTCTATTTGGCGGTGACCTTGTTCTGGAGGCGATGATATTCCTTCAGCCTGTAAACCAGATTCAAAACAAAGAAAAATGTAAATTAACAATAACAACATGCACTCAGTTCAATTAATTCAGGCAGAGCTGGGGTGGCGGGGGGCAGATGTTTGTTAAGACGTGTGTGAAGTTGTCTTTTTATTCTCCCTCTCTCCTCTCCTGCCCTGGCCCCTCCTGCCCTCCAATCAGGATAATGTAATTAATTTATCTTAGGGGGAAAACATTGCTTGTCATTGTTGCAGACAAAGCATTTAACTGCGATGGGAGAAGTGAAGAGGCCATTATGAAAACCCAGTGTGTTTGGAGCCATTTAAAAGGGTTAGAGTCATAAAACACAGGGTGAAGGAGGCGGGGAGGTGGAGGTGACGGCCCGCCTGGATTCGATGTCTCTCCCAGTCTTGGCTCCAGGGACAGGAGGCTGGCTGTGGGAGAGAGTGGGTCTGTGCTGAGGGCACGTTATCCGGGAGAGGAGAGAGACTCATGCCTTCTTTTTGATCCCGTGCCCAGGAAAAGGAAGCTGGTGATTAAGAACCCAAAGCCTGATAGACCAGTTGCCAGGCACCGTGCCCTTCCTGGGCACCAGGGTCTGGGCAGAGTGCTCGATTTCCATGGCCTGGGCTCGAACTTCCACCATACCTGTGAGGCAGGTATGGTTAACACCCCTGCTAGTGATTTCCAGAGGTTCGGAAGGGGTCTGAACCCAAACTGCAGAGCCAGGACTTGAACCAAGGTCTGAGTGGCCTCATTTGGTGTGTATCACGCACCCTGGGCCATGGAGATCCGTGTCTCCAGTTAGACCTGCAGCTCCTGCATGGGGATGAGAAGGCAGGAGCTGGTGACCTTCTGTGGCTCCCTTTTACCTCTTGGCTACCTCCCTTGCTAAGCTGCTCAGGAAAGGGGCTCCTGGTGGGGCCCCTGTGGTTGGAGAGGGTGGGAGTGAGTGTCAGAGGCAACTCAGAAACCTGGAACTCAAGTGCCTGGGACTCTGTTGCCCTTGGCTGTCAACAAGTGTGCCTTCCGGTCCTGCAGAGGCTGGGTCCAGAGCAGGCACTGAGGATGCTGTGGTTGAGGGGCAGGAAGGTGGGGCTTTTTAGGGCACAGCAGTGGTCAGAACACGGAGGTCCCTTCAGAGGCGGCTCCCAACACCTGGAGGGTCTGAGGGCCCATCGGGGGCCAGGGCTTCTCACCTGAGGGAATTGATGTTGATGAAACCAGTGGCATCAACCGGCTCATAGTCTCCCTGCACGTTCATGCTGCAAAAGAGTGGGAGCTCGTCAGCATCCTGGGGGCCGTGGCGCTGGCATCCAGGGGACCCCAGGCTCACAGACACCCAGGTATTTCCCGTGTGGATCCAACCCTCCCTGCACTCTGGCTCTTCACTGTTTTCCTTCTGGTTTGGGGAGCCCTACCCTGTGCCGGGGCTGGAGAGCAGGGAGCCACAACTCTGCCATGCAGATGGGCAGGTTGGGTCCTGGCCCTGCCAGTGCCAGCCGGGCGAACTCCTGCCACCACCAGAGCGCTGCACCTGTAACCTCAGGACACGCACCGGAGCTACTTCTGCCCCCAGGGTGTCCGGGAAGAGCCGACGATGTCCAGCGGTTTGAAGGCCTGGGAGGCCGAAGTTACACACCAAACAGCCTTAGATGTACATGACGGTGTCCTGCAAGCTGTAGGGAGGCCCCAGCCTTCAAGATTTGTCCACGAAGGCTTTTTCACCTTGTCTGCCCAGCGAGTGAGACCGAGTCTAACCCATCTTCAAACCTGGGCACCCACCCCATGCCAGCTGGTCGTGAAAAAGGCACCGTCAACTCCTGTTGCCCTCAACAGAACAAATTTTTTTTTCTTCCCATATACAGTTTCCATCTTACAGATTCAACAGTCTTCCTCTTTTGATTGTACTCACTTAGCTGCCCTTCGGGACCCTTCCTAACCACAGTCATTCAGATCCGGTCACCTGGTTGGGTATCCTGGCTCCACCCCCAGCACAGACCTTAAGGCAAATATTTTTGCTCTTTGAGCTCCAGTCCTTCATTTGTGAAATGGGACCCTCATCGTTATCATTTGTCGTCGTTGTTTAGTCACTAAGTCGTGTCCGACTCTTTTCCGACCCCGTTGTAGCCCACCAGGCTCCTCGATCCATGGGATTTCCCAGGCAAGAATACTGGGGTGGGTTGCCATTTCTCCTCCAGGGGATCTTCCCAACCCAGGGATCGAACCCCACAAATCCAGCATTGCAGGCAGATTCCTTCCTGCTGAGGCAGCAGGGAAGCCCCTCTAGCATTGTCACTGGCTCCACATAAAATGATGTAACTGGCATCCGGTAAGCACTCAGTGCCACTAACATCATTCATTCACCTGTTCGTTTACTCAGGTATTTATTAAGCACCTACTGCCCGCCTGGACCGGGCCAGATGCTGAGGAAACAAGGACCAGGCAGGAGCAGCTCCCACGTGGAGGGGCGATGGGTGCAGACATAAGCAATCAATCACCCACCTGCCCTCGATAATTTACTGACTGTGATCTACTCTTTGAGGACAAGTTCAGGGTGTTGTGGCCTCAGATCTGACTCCACCAGGCCACCCTCCGAATCCCCCCGGGGGAAGGAGTCCCTCCCGTTTCTCACGGGGCCCCTGTTGCATCCTGCCCTGAATTAGCCCCTTGTCTTCATGTCTGCAGAACTCTAGCCTCAGGATAAAGCGGTCTCAAGGTTCTCACTGACAACGAGGTGGCCTGCCCCCTCAGGACCCTTCTCCAGAGAGGTAAGATGTGGGGTGGAGGAGCTAAGGGGATCTGCTGTTCTTTTCCCAGACCCCGAGGCTGTGCCTTTGACTGGCTCTTTGTGGACTGTGGGCTTGTACTGTGGGCTTGTAGACCGTCAGGGGAGGTTAAAAAAAAAAAATCATTATAAACTGGAGTCTCTGCGCCCGGCTGCCCTGTGGCTTGTTGGGACGCGAGATCTGGGCCTCCCCCACTATGCCCTCGCCCTGACCTTCACAGGACCTTGAAGCTGGCACATGGAACTCCCACGCTCCCTCCTTTTCACCTCCACCGGCTCCTCCAGGGCTCAGGTGGCCAAAGTCACCAGGAACCGATTAGTAGGCTCCTGGTAAGCAGAGAAGATGGCAGGCTTCTAGGGGGCTGCTGCTTGGGACCCTTCCCCGGCAGGGGAAAGGCTGGACGAAACTAAAGCATCGGCCTCCTCGCATGGCTTTTACAGATGTTGCTGGGGTGATAAAGCTTAACATGAGTCCTCCCTGAGTCGCCCACCCCCTGCCCCCACCAACCATTGAGCAGACTTCGGACACCTGGCCTCACTCCTGCTCTCCAAGTCCCCTTGTCCCCTTTGGAAGGGTCCCTGCATTCAGCCCAGGGAGGGCCGGATCCTGTTCCCCTCCTCCCTGGCCGGCCGGCCATCTCTCCTGAGTCAAAACAAACTCTCCCACCCTTTTCCCTTCAGACCACCCCAGCAGCCCCTGCCAAAGAGAAGCCCACCTCTGGGACAAACCTGTCCCACCAGACTGCCTAAGAGTCCCAGAGGTGTTTCTCGGGAACTGAAAAACCTCTCTTAAAAAACTGTAGTTTGGGTGGTGTGGTGGTGGGGGGGTGCGCTGTGGAAAAGGAGTTTACAATGATTTTTTTTTTTACCTCCCCTGACGGTCTACAGAAAACCTCTGTGCTTTTATTTTTGTTCATTCGAGTGGCTCTGACCTGCTCTGTAATTACGTTACTTTCTACCTACTGTGCCGCGGCATTTCCAGTTCTGCTGCCTCTAGGGGCTTCCTCGCCGGTCCCTGTGACGCTGCCACTCAAGGGCTTTCAAGTCAGCGATGTAGAAATCAGAAAGAAAAGGGAAATGGTCGGAGACGCAGTGAGAATAAATGCTCCTGCTTTTCTCTCTTTTTTTCCCCTTTCCCTTTTTACTTTATTCATTTAATCTCCCCGAGTGAGACTGTAAGGCTTAATGAAGGGTTGGACAGATTATTAGAGGCTGTAGATTTGGAGGGGGAGGGAAGAAAGAGCCAGAGAGAGAAAGAGAGAAGATAATTTGACATTTACCCCGACTGATCTAAACTGATTCGGTTATATTTATGGCTTATAAAGTGTTTAGAAAGATTGAAGGTGGGGGAGAGAAATGCAACATGGCAAAGAGAACAGAGAGAGAAAAATAATATTGACTGCCAAACAAAACTCGTACTTTAATTCCTGACTGCCTTCCGGGAGGGGAGAGCTGGCTTCAGCTGGGGCCACGCAGGGCCTGGGACTTGCGTCAGGTGGGGTTGCCTCTCCCCACCTCTTGTTTGACCAGGTGACCTCCAAAGGGGCCACTTGGCTCTGTGGTCAAGGCCAGTCTCTCATTCAAGATGCAAACACAGATACAGCTAATAGGCACCTGCTAAAGAATCTGCCTGCAATGTGGGAGACCCAGGTTCAATCCCCAGGTCAGGAAGATCCCCTGGAGAAGAGAATGGCAACCCACTCCAGTGTTCTGGCCTGGAGAACTCCATGGACAGAGGAGCCTATTTGGGGTCACAAAAGAGTCAGACTCAGCGACTAACCCTTTCATACTTTCACCTTTGACCCAGTGTGCCAGGGCTCCCCAGCGTCTCCCGCAGCCATTCAGCTTCCTCACCCTGACCCACCGGGGAGGCAGCTCTTCAAGGTTCCCTCCTGGCTCCCTCCCACCCAGCTCTGTCGCTGCCCTTGGCGGTTTCCTCTTGACCTTACCACCCAATGTCTTCAGCCTATGTTTCTCCTTAACTTTAGCCCTGTGTGTCCAGCCGCCAACTATAGCTCTCCTGGTCCGAATCTCAAAGAAAACTAACCCTCAAGATGTCCAAGTCCAAATGCATGATTTTTTCCCGTTCTCTCAACTCAGTCCTTGCCATCAAAGTCTACCCAGCGGCTCATGCTGGAAAGCCCGGGGTGGTTCTGAACTTTTCCATCTCTCTCCCCATCCAAGCCCTTTTAATTCCACCTCCTAAATATCTGCCAAATCCATCTGCTGATCTCTATTCCCACATACAGCAGACTGGTCCAAGCCTCCAGCATGTCCCACTGGGAGGCCTGGTGTCCACCCTTGCCAGCTCCCACCTCACTTAAATCCAGAGCAGCCAGAGAGGACCAAACCCACAGGTCTGATGTGTCTGTCCTTTACAATCTGGCTCCAGGGCCCTCCCACCCTGGAGTTCTTATTGTGCCAGGGATGTCTGGATTCTTCCACGACTTGGACTCTGCACAGGACAGTCTCTCTGGAAATGTTCCTGCCCTGCCTCTCCCCCTGGTACACTCCTTTCTTTCAGAGACCAGCTCAGAGATGACTTTCGCGGGGACGTGTCTCCAAACCCTTGTTATTATACTCAGCCTAAGTATCCTATATCTCTGAGTGGTCCAGCACCACCTTCCCTAATCCTACACTCGGGTGATCCTCTGAATGGGGCTTTCTCCCCATCTAGCCTGTAAGTTCCATGAGGACAGAGGTGGTGTGGATACTCTTTGGGACTGTCTCCTCCACGCCTTGCACATACTTGGGAGCATCCTTGCTAAGAAAGCCAGTGAGAGGAGATGCTGGACCTGAGGGTCTGTGCCCAGCTGGGGACAGGGGTGGGGCACACCTACCTCACGAGCTCCTCATTGTAAAGGGACAGTGGGGACTCCCGGCCGAGGATGTACACCTGGCCCTTGAAGACGGACACCTGCACTTTCCCTTCCACACGCTCCTGGGACTTGGCAATGCAGTGGCGGACAAATTCACACTCGGGGCTGTGCCAGAAACCTGTGGGGAGGAAGAAACAAGAGTGCTGGTGAGGCCCGCTGAGTTGTCTGCCCCAGGCCAGGATGTGGAGGGAACTGGGATCCACATGGGGCACCCTCCCACCTCGCCCTGTCATGGCAGACGTGAGCCTAGGAGGGAGGCAGTCCCGTGTCTATGTTGCTCAATGTGGAATCCTGGCTCAATGTGTACTTGTAAATGACCACACTGAGGAGCAAGCCCACCTGCCCAGTCCTGTGACCTTGTAGGGTTCTCCCCCAACCCCCACTACAATGCAGTCACCTCTCAAGGGTCAGGAGAAGGGGACCGACCTACTGCTTCATGCCACAGATACTTAGGGAGCTCCAGAGGTCAGGTGCTGGGGAGACAGTGGTGAAGGGACCCCCATCTTTTGCCCACAGGGGCTCAGTCTTACCAGGGCAGCAGACTGATAAATTAGGCAGAAGACCTCAAGTAGGACTCAGATGTATGTCACCGAGTGGCGGGGTTGCCCAGCTGGGTGGTGGGTTTGGGGTCAGCAAGACTAGGTGTGTGGGGCCTTCACCTCCCTGTGCCTCTCCATCTGCTAAGTGGGACTGACCCTACCTTCCTGCACCCCCAGGACCAGCAGGCTTATTGTGCGTGGAGGCCGTGGACTCGGGACTGCTGTGAACACTGGATCAAGAGCCAGGCAGAGCCCCACGCCTCAGGATGAGCAGACCCCTTTGAAAAAAGTGCCCTATCTTTAACCAGGGATCTAACCCATGCCCCCTGCTTTGGAAGCTTGGAGTCTCAACCACTGGACCACTAGGGAAGTTCCTGGACTAGCTCCTTGAATCCTCCCAAAGAGTCTTGGGACAAAAATTTCTCTTAGCCTCGCTCTTTTCCGTGCGAGGAAGTTAAGCTCAGGGAATTTGAGACTTTTCCCCGATCACACAGGCTGTAGTGGTGGGGGCTGGACCTGACCTCAGTGGGCCCAAGTTCTAACAACTCTGCTTTGTATGACTGTCTTGCAGCTTTGCCATCTGCATCTAAAACACCCCCGAGGTGCCTGAGAAATGCATTGCACCCCACCCCTCCTGCCCCGAATCCCTCAGGCCAGGGAGGGCTGTGTGTTCAGCCCGTCTTCCCAGGGTCTGGACAGTGGCTCCTCTCAGTCTCTGCAGAGGGCAGGGGGGCCGTGATCAGGGTTGGGGGAGGGACAGGGAGAGGGGTAGGATTTCTCTGAAACGGAGCTGGAAAGGTGAGCCCACCTGGGCAGCTGCGGGGCCAGATGGTGTGTGATCTCCTGCCCTGATAAAGGGTCAGGTCAGCCCCACGTCTGTGGCTATTGTTGGAGACTCAGGCCTCCAGGGCACCTGCTGAGGCTCTCCGTGGGAATGGGGAGCAGGCCCTCCCTGCGATGGGTCCAGGGGCTCGCAGACATGGGGGAGGGCTGGGCAGGGAGAGAAGGGGTTGGGTCCTCACTCTCCGAAGCTCACCTCCAGCTCCACCTTGACAGGCCACGTGGTCTCTGTGCCTTAGTTTCCCCGTTTGCACTCTCTAGGGGCTGTGTGGATTCAGCGAGCACTTCTGCTTTTGCGATCTGAATGTGGCCTCTGCCGGTCCTCACTATATCCAGGGCGACAGACACCCCGAGAAGGAGAGAACCTTTCCAAATGCACACAGCGAGATCCGGAGTGTTCCTGCCTCTAGCCCAGACTCCCCTGGGAGGGGACACTGAGGGACACACATCCCTCCCCACCCCATGCCCCAGTGGCTCGGCCATCTTTCTAAGTCAGGGTAATTAGCCCACTAGGTTCACAGGTTGGAAGAGAGGTGGCGATGTAGCCAGAGAAGGGGGCAGAGAACCCAGTAGGAGCTCCTGGGCTTTTATCTCAGTTTCTCCCACTGCCTCCACGGGGGCCTTGCACTCAGGTTTCTCTTCCCAGAAGAACCAACCCTGGGATTGGGGGACAGTGAGCCCTGAGCACTGCCCTGGGGAGAGCCTGAGTGTCCCAGGCTGGGGGTGCATGGTGGGTGGGGCTGAGCCAAACTCTGTATTAATTAGGATGACCACCCTCTGTGTATTATACCCATTTTACTGTTGAAGAAACTGAGGTGAGGGGAGAGGTGAGCTACACCCTCTAAATGAGAGGGGCCCTGAAGCTGGGGTCCTGCCAGGATGGCCCTGCGGGGTGATGCCCGCGTCTGGTCCTGGAGGGAGGTGTCTGTGCAAAGCTCATACAGCCACATTAGGGAACTTGAGAATGGCGTGAGAGGAGGGAGAGACCGTGGTCACAGAAGCCAGGGCAGCTGGGAGTGGGCCCGAGACAGAAGGGCTTTCTTGGGCCTCAGGCTTCCTGGGCCCCAAGACCACAGGGGCTCTGAGGAAGCCAAGGAATGATGGATCTGCAGGGTGGAGCTAGACAGAACAAGAAGGGATCTGGCCCAGTGCCCTTTATCTTACAGGAGGGGAAACCGAGGCTTAGGGAGGAGACAGACCTACTCAAGATCTACCCAAACCTACCCAGCCAGAGGCAAAGCCCTGTTCTCCTGTGTTCACACTCAGAGACCAGGTCGGGCACTCTCCTAGAGGCTTTGCAAATATCTAGGCATTGCATATGTGCTAAGTTACTTCAGTCGTGTCTGACTCTTTGCAACGCTATGGACTGTAGTCCACCAGGCTCCTCTGTCCATGCGATTCTCCAGGCAAGAATACTGGAGTGGGTTGCCATTTCCTTCTCCAGGGAATCTTCCCGACCCAGGGATCAAACCTGTGTCTCTGGCGTCTCTGGCATGGCAGGCAGGCTCTTTACCATTCATGTTACCTGGGAAGCCCATGTCTGTGTGTTGAGTCCTCATTGTAAGACAGACAGCCTCATCTCCACTCTTCAGAGGAAGAAACCGAGGCACAGGGGGCTTAAGGAACGTGCGGAAGCAAAACCCCACCCTCTAACATTTATGCATCCCTAACGTGAGAAATCCTATCACACAGCCCCTCGGAGCTGTTGAGGGAACAGGCTGCTGCCGGAGGCTGACCTTGACATCTATGGGGGCCTGGACATCAGAGGCACCTGTCTGAACTTAATAACAGCTACCTGGGAGGAGCCTCCACTCTGAGGTTTCATTTCCTTTGAAACCTAATCACTGTAACCTTTGGGGATTTAGGGGGCCCAGTGGGTGACAGCAAGGACTCAACACAGGCAGCCTGGTACAGAGGCACCAACCCCTCAGCTGGGGTCCAACCTGTGCCCCAGACACCCAGGGCCTGTACACGCCAGTGCCCCTTGGTCACCCCTCACAAATGGGCTCAGCCCACCTTCCCATCCCCCAGCAGCTACTGAAGAGCCCGAAAACTTGGCCTCTGAAGCCGGCTTGTCCTGGGCTCCAAGCCACGGCTCAGCAGCTCTGAAACCTTGGACAAGCATTTTCATCTCACCTCTGTGCAGCTAAGATTAGGTAATACCCGGCTCAGGGCTGGGCAGCAAGAGGCGGCAGCCGATCTAGTGTGGGGAGCCTGGCAGCCTGGTCCCCGCTCAGCCCCCAAGGACGCCCCGGGAGCAGCCTTGGCCAGGTGCTGTCCCCCATCACAGCCTGCCATGGCTTAATGACTCTCCCACTTTGTAACCAAAAGCCACCTTTCAGCATGGAGGCCCCACTGAGCACGAGAGTCTGCAGGAGACAGTGGTATTTAAACACCTGTCTGTACGGGGGAAGAGGGGGCCCTGGGGTTTCAGAGCTTTATGGGAACAATGGGAGTGAAAAATAATGCCAGCCAATAACCCCCACGTCGCCCTGAAACCCCGAGATGAGTTACAGCTATTCCAAGGTTTCAGAGGAAGCTAAACCTCCAAGTGGGGGACCACCGAAAGAGGTGAGACTTACATACCAGGCAGTTACTATGAATATTAACTTTCCTGGGGTCCCTCTGACATCCAGGCCCCCAGAGAATGGCAGGCCGTCCTCCCAACAGCTGAGAGGGGCTGTTACGACGTGACTTCTCAAATTAGGGAGATGTGACTGTTATAGAATAGGGTCAGCCCTTTCTAGAAAGGGCCAGACAGTAAATATTTTAGGCTCTATGGGCCATGTAGCTTCTCTAGCTACTAATCAGCTATGCCAGAGCAGCTCCAAAGCAGCTGCAGACAACAACATGGACACAAGCGAGTGAGGAGGTGCCAGAAACACTATCTGTTGTTGTTTAGTTGCAAAGTCATGTCTGACTCTTTTGTGATCCCATAGATCGTAGCCTGCCAGGCTCCTCTGTCCATGGGATTTTCAAGGTAAGTATACTGGAATGGGTGGGCCATTTCCTTCTCCAAAAAACTATTTATGGATGCCGAAATTTGAATTTCCTTTGATTTTCATATTACATGAAATAGCTATTATTTAAAAAAAAAATTTCCCCAACCATTGAAAAACGTAAAAACTGGTCTTAGCTCATGGGCTGAACCAAAACAGGCAACAGGTTGGATCTGCTCACTCCCGTTACAATGTCTGGGTTGAATCTGGAGTCAGGAGGCCTGGTCAGATGGCAGGTGAGGCATGGACACTCAGTCTCCTCGCCTGTGAAATGGGTACGTGTGGCCCTGGTGGCTTCCCAGTGGGGATCTGGCCCACGTGGTACTCAGGCCCTATTCTTGGGGAGGCTTTCTCTTGCTTGAGGCAGTTCATGGAGTGGCTCTGGGTTCTGCCTGGAGACAGGCTGACCTGAGGTCCAGCCCAGTTGGCTACTTCCAGTTGGGTAATTTTCTATAAGCTCCATTTTCCCAGAGCCTTGGTTTCTGGCCGCAGCTCTCTTAGGAACTTGGGGGAAGGGGGCCCCCTGGGATGGCTCATGTCTCCGTATGGTGCCAGGCACCTAGCACATGCTGGATGAAACTTGGCAGGATGCTGCCCTGGCCCCCTCTGCAGTCCCACGGGTTGCAGGTAGCAGAGCAGCGGGATGCCCCGGGGAACTGGCGCGCTTCCCTCAACACCTTGCGAACAAGACAGGTCCCACCGCCCTCTCCTCGCTGCTTGTCTCCTGCCCTCTCTCCAGCCCCTTAAGCCTGCATCTTCCAGGCTCTCGTGCAGGTGGCAGTGGGTGAGTTGGGACTGGAGGAGGGTGCCCATGGGTCACGGCGGGGACGGAGCCAGCTGCAGAGTCTACGCACCCGTGTAGACCAGCTCGGCGAATTTCAAGCCCAGGCCTTGCTTGATTTTGCGCACTTCCCGGTCCATGGTGAAGGCCTCGATGTCTAAATGAGCGTGGTAAAGGATCGTCCCCGCTGGGGTTTCGTAGATACCTAGCCATTTTTCCAGGCAGGGGGAAGAGAAGAAAAAAAGAGAGAAACGCATGAAACCCAAACTGTCAGCCAATGACAAAAAAAAAAAAATAATAATAATGACTCGTCTGACAGGAGACAAGCCGGTCGGACCCATTCACTCCCAGCTTGCTGCAAAATGCATCTGCCATTATGTTCACGCTGGGGCCACGACAGTCCACTCTACGGCTTGTGGAGAAAATGTCTAGATGCCCCCCTTCGCAGAGGCCCTCAGACGCTGGAAAATGACAGGGTTTCAGAGCCGCTCCCCCCTCCTCCCCAACTCATGCCCACCGGCCCGCAGCTGAAAACCTGTAATTAAACCGATTCTGCTGGAGCCCAGGGCCCTGTACGTCCCTTCCTGCCTTCCCCTAGGGAGCCAGGGGAGGGGACGGCTGTTCACACATATGCACACGTGTGGACACGTGTGTACACACAGGCCAGTTTTGGCTGGCGGCTCCCCTGCAGCCTCGTCTCTGCAGAGAAATCCTTACCACCTTGGTGAACCTGGGGCTGACCCCACTGTACCGATGGGGAAACTGAGCTTCCCAGGGGGAGGGACATAGCTGAAGTGGAGCTGGGAACGGAATCTGGGCCCCCAGGTCCCTGGGTGGTGCTGTCTGCTGCCCTGTGGACCAGCAGCTGATGAGACCAGACCCGGAAAGTCATGGAAAGACAGTCATGATCAGTGCCCTCCCCATCATCTCTGGCCGAATCCTCCATTCGCTAAACAACCTGCTTGGACCACACCGTCTCCAAGTGACAAGGGGGCGCCTGGCCCTGGGCTGAGTGTGGCCCTGGGAGGGAGATCTGATGAGTGGGCGCCATCCTAGGTTTGGGGACACTGAAGCACCAAGAGGCAGGATTGGCCCCGGCAGTCCTGGCAGTGTAGCCCCATGAGTCAAGTACGGGTGAGCACCTTGGATAAACCTGCCTTGTGTCTGCTGTCCTGATGGAGCAGTCATAACCCTCCCCAACAAATGCCACCCCCAAAAGTCCCTTTCTTCCCACCAAATAATGTTATGCTGTTAAAGGGGCAGATTTTTGGTTTTCCTCAAAATCTACGTGGTTATCTTTCCACAGAAAGGATTCATACACCCAGGTTCATGGCAGCATTATGCACAAGAGCCAAAAGGTGGAAGCAATCAGAATGTCCAACAATAGATGGATGGATAAACAGAAAGAGATATTTCCACAGTGAAATATTCAGCCTTAGGAAGTCCTGATATATGGGAGGACAGGATGTGCAGTGAAATCAACCAGAGACAAATCACCAAGAGACAAATACTGTGTCATCCTGCTTATGGGAGGTTCCTAAAAGAGTCCAGTTCATAGAAACCAAGTAGAATGCTGGGTGCCAGGGGCTGGGGACGGGGAGAGGGGAGTTGGTATTTAATGGGCCTTCACTTTGAGAAGATGAAAGAGTGCTGGAGATGCAAGCTGGTGCTTACACAACAACATGAATGTTGTCCTTAATGCTGCTGAACAGTACACTCAAAACAGTTCAAATGGTAAGCTTTATGTTTTGTATTTCTTGTTGTTCAGTTGCTAAGTCATTTTCAACCCTTTGCGAACCCATGGACTGCAGCACGCCAGACTTCCCTGTCCTCCACCATCTCCTGGAGTTTGCTCAAATTCATGTTCATTGAATCGGTGATGCTATCTAACCATCTCATCCTCTGCTGCCCCCTTCTTTTGCCTTCAGTCTTTCCCAGCATCAGGATTTTTTCCAGCGCTTTGTATTTTACCACAATTTAAAAATGCTTTTTTTAAAAAAAAACCCAAACCAGAAAGGAGTTTAAACTCTGAAGTCCATAGGGGACATGAACAAGTTGTGTCTGATGTAAGTAGCCAGAAATTTTCTCCTCTGAGAACTTCTCTAGTCTTTAATCTTTAAGTCTGGGAATCCACAGAAATGTCAGGGTCCTTAAGGATGGCCTGTATTTTCCTAACTCAGCTGCAAACCCAGCATTCAAACAGCCTTAGGTGGAAGCTCAACATATACAATCAAAGACGAGGTCCAGGTGTGGGGAGCAGAGGCCCCTCTGCAAACCCTGGACTCCACAGTTCAGTTCAGTTCAGTCGCTCAGTCGTGTCCGACTCTCCACGACCCCATGAATCACAGCACACCAGGCCTCCCTGTCCATCACCAACTCCCAGAGTACACTCAAACTCATGTCCACAGAGTCGGTGATGCCATCCAGCCATCTCATTCTCCGTTGTCCCCTTCTCCTCCCGCCCCCAACCTTTCCCAGCATCAGAGTCTTTTCCAGTGAGTCAACTCGTCGCATGAGGTGGCCAAAGTATTGTAGTTTCAGCTTTAGCATCAGTCCCTCCAATGAATATCCAGGATTGATCTCCTTTAGAATGGACTGGTTGGATCTCCTTGCAGTATAAGGGACTCTCAAGAGTCTTCTCCAACACCACAGTTCAAAAGCATCAATTTTTCAGCGATCAGCTTTCTTCACAGTCCAGCTCTCACATCCATACATGACCACGGGAAAAACCATTGCCTTGACTAGATGGACCTTTGTTGGCAAAGTAATGTCTCTGCTTTTTAATATACTATCAAGGTTGGTCATAACTTTCCTTCCAAGGAGCAAGCGTCTTTTAATTTCATGGCTGCAATCAGCGTCTGCAGTGATTTTGGAGCCCCAAAAAATAAAGTCTGACACTGTTTCCACTGTTTTTCCACCTATTTCCCATAAAGTGATGGGACCAGATGCCATGATCTTTGTTTTCTGAATGTTGAGCTTCAAGCCAACCTTTTCACTCTCCTCTTTCACTTTCATCAAGAGGCTTTTGAGTTCCTTTTCACTTTCTGCCATAAGGGTAGTGTCATCTGCATATCTGAGGTTATTGATATTTCTCCCAGCAATTTTGATTCCAGCTTGTGCTTCTTCCAGCCCAGCGTTCCTCATGATGTACTCTGCATATAAGTTAAATAAGCAAGGTGACAATATACAACCTTGACGTACACCTTTTTCTATTTGGAACCAGTCTGTTGTTCCATGTCCAGTTCTAACTATTGCTTCCTGACCTGCATACAGGTTTCTCAAGAGGCAGGTCAGGTGGTCTGGGATTCCCAACTCTTTCAGAATGTTCCACAGTTTATTGTGATCGACACAGTCAAAGGCTTTGGCATAGTCAATGAAGCAGAAATAGATGTTTTTCTGTAACTCTCTTGCTTTCTCCATGATCCAGCGGATGTTGGCAATTTGATCTCTGGTGCCTCTGCCTTTTCTAAAACCTGCTTGAACATCTGGGAGTTCACGGTTTACATACTGCTGAAGCCTGGCTTGGAGAATTTTGAGCATGACTTTACTAGCGTGTGAGATGAGTGCAATTGTGCGGTAGTTTGAGCATTCTTTCACATTGCCTTTCTTTGGGATTGGAATGAAGACCGACCGTTTCCAGTCCTGTGGCCACTGCTGAGTTTCCCAAATCTGCTGGCATATTGAGTGCAGCACTTTCACAGCATCATCTTTCAAGACTTGAAATAGCTCAACTGGAATTCCATCACTTCCACTAGCTTTGTTAGTAGTGATGCTTTCTAAGGCCCACTTGACTTCACATTCCAAGATGTCTGGCTCTAGGTCAGTGATCACGTTACCGTGACTATCTTGGTCGTGAAGATCTTTTTTGTACAGTTCTTCTGTGTATTCCTGCCACCTCTTCTTAATATCTTCTGCTTCTGTTAGGTCCATACTATTTCTGAACTCCACAAGCAGTCCTTAAAAATCCTGATTTGGCCCAACACACCCATTTCACAGATGGGGAGACTGAGACCTGCCTCTGAGTTTTCCATCTCTGCTCTTGGTTGCCTCTTAGGGCGTTTTGCAAAGTGATCCAGTGCTCACCAAGCATGAAGGAGACACCCAAGTGTGAGGTGCTGTGGCCAAGGAAGAGTGTTCCCAAGGCTCCGAGGCGCTCCAGAGCGGAAAAGAGCCTCTCTATGGGGAAGCGAGTCTCTCTTATCTGCAAACCCCCAACATCCTGGGGTTCGGGGACATGCACAGAGAGGCAAGGCATTGCTAGGACACGCCGGTACAGTTTCACTTGTCTGCCTGCAGCTCTTGGGCCACTTCTGCTGCCCTGAATCAGTTGTGGGGGTAAATGCCTCCCCGGTAGGAAAACACCACCAACCCCCAGTTCAGGCACCAGGCCCAAGCCCTCGACTCCCTGAGAAGTGCCTTGGGCCCCCACCACCCCTCATCATTATTCTCATAAACACAGTTCAAACCGGCTCTGTCATCCACGTGCACTAACTGCCTCAGAGACACAACCCCGAAGGAGCTTAGAAGGGCTGCCAACGTGGGAGACAGGTGGGTGGCTGCGAAAATGACAGCGTGAGACTGGGGACTCTGGACACAGAAGACCTGAGGAGGGCAGACAAGGCCTCGGCACCGGCTTTGGGGCTGGCTCCTTCTGCGGACAGCTGTTCAGTCGCTCAGTCGTGTCTGACTCTTGGCAACCCCATGGACTGCAGCACGCCAGGTTTCCCTGTCCTTCACCATCGCCTGGAGTTTGCTCAGACTCATGTCCATTCTCTGGTGGCTCAGAGGTTAAAGCGTCTGCCTCCAATGCGGGAGACCCAGGTTCGATTCCTGAGTTGGGAAGATCCCCTGGAGAAGGAAATGGTAACCCACTCCAGTATTCTTGCCTGGAGAATCCCATGGACGGAGAAGCCTGGTAGGCTACAGTCCACGGGGTCGCATAGAGTCGGACACGACTGAGCGACGGAACGGAACGGAACTAGGGTGCCACAAACAAGTGGCTTCCAGTGACACCAGGCCACTGAGAAAGGCCTGATGTTTACAGCAGTCTGTTTACAATGCTAGAGGTGTGCAGAGCTTTTGGAAACATCTGCCTCCAAACAAAAATGACAGAAATAACCACAAGGTAAAGGGGACAAGCTCGCAATTATTTTAGAAACTTTATCACCAAGAGCCAAGACAATGGCAAAGCCTTGCCTTCTCATTCTGGCAACTCGATATATATTTACTATATACTGGGCTTCCCGGGGGGCTCAGGGGTAAAGAATCTGCCTGACAATGCAGGAGACTTAAGAGACACAGGTTCGATCCCTGGGTGGGGCTGATCCCCTGGAGGAGGAAATGGCAACCCACTCCAGCATCCTTGCCTGGGAAAACCCATGGACAGAGGAGCCTGGTGGGCTACAGTCCGTGGGGTCGCAAAGAGTCAGACACGACTGAGCACCGAGCGCTACATACTAGGAACTCAGTATTTATTGGACTAGAAACGGGCCTTCTAATTCTTCCTAATTATTACTTTTGCCACATTTTGGAAAAACCCAGAAACTTTCAAAGCCCATTCGTACACACACAGTCACAATGGTAGGCCAAGGGCAGGAGCGGTCCTCATCTTTAGCCCGCGGGGAACCTAGCTGCCTCTGTGCTCTCCTGTCCACACCCGGCCAGCTGAGTCCAAGCTGTATTTGCAGGTTGGGAGTGCAGCCCAGAAGTCCCTTGCAACTTACTCCGTTACAGCTGTTCAGCGCAATTCACTTCTGCTGTGTGGCCTTGGGCTGCCTCAGCCCTCTCTGTGGCCCAGGCGACCTGCCTGGGAAAGGAGAAGGTAGCAAGTGCCGACTGCTTTTTGCCTGAGTCCCGCCGAGACCTGCCTGAAGGTGAGTACGCAGACGCCATGGCCCTGGTGCACATGTGGTTTCGTTTCTGGAACACTGTAGCCAGCTCCCTAGCATCACCTCCCCACAGTCCAGAGACGAAACAGGACCAGTCGCTGGCCGGGTGAGAGGACATCCATGCTTTCCATTGAGGAAGAGCTACGACTTGTCCTAGCCCCCACCCCTGCTGTTATTTAGTCATTCAGTCATGTCCGACTCTTTGTGATGCCATGGACTGTAGCCCGCCAGGCTCCTCTGTCCATGGGATTCTCCAGGCAAGAATACTGGAATGGGTTGCCATTTCCTTCTCCAGGGCGGTCTTCCCAGCCTGAGGATTGAACCCGCGTGTCCTGCATTGGCAGGCAAGTTCTTTACCACTGAATCACGTGGGAAGCCCCTGACCCCCACCACCACCCCCAAACTGCCCCATCATAGCTGTCCCCAGGAAAAGAGCAGAGAGTGTCTGGTGGACAGTCACCCATTCCTGAGCCCTCAGGACCAGCCACACGACCGTCAGCCCTCTGAGGGTGCTGCGGGAGGAATCGTAGGCAAGAGAAGCCCAGCCGTGAAACACACCAGCACAATTAATATCCCCGTTCCTTGCCTTAGAAGGTGTTAAAGTTAATTGTGACTGATCAAAAAGCTTGTTTTCAGGTTTCTGCTGTCGTGCGTGTGTGTGTGTGTGTGTGTGTGTGTGTGTGTGTGCATCTCAAAGCTTTCCCTCTCCTCTCCACAGGGGTAGGGGGTACAGATGATTTCTGTGTATTTCTTCTGGGGAAAAAAAAAATGACTTAAAAAACACCCCAGTGACAGAATCCTGATGCTTAAAGACTATGGATTTGGGGCTTTTGACAGTCGGCATACAAACCACTTCACAAAAAGGAGGAGATGACAGCTGAGTCTCGGTGTTGCTGGGGAAGAGACAACAGACATGTTCCGAGTGACACGCACAGCGGATTCAAGTGTCTATTTTCATCTCCCTGTGTTTACAGGAAAAAGACAGAGGTGTCAGCGGTTCTCTGTGGAGCGGCTTCAATCACACCATAATTACTGCCGAAGAGCGGGTGGGGACGAAGGGCGAGGAGCTGGGGGGCGGCCAGGGTGGGGGTAGAGTGGCCCGAGGAGGAAGAGGTGGGAACCCAAACAGCTGTGGCCGCTTAAATGTTTCTCATCTGTTTTCCCGAGGCGGCCAGGTTAGCCCAGAAATTGAGCAATTTGGCAGAATTGAGTGGGATCGGCCAACTCGGCCGGTGGGTGGGGTGGGGGGACAGAGGTGGAGGTTAAGGCACCTGGACCACTGCCTCTGATCCTTTGGGTAAGTGGTGTCCAGAGGAAGGGATTCGGAAAGGCCGGGGGAGGGGAGCTGGGCTGGAGCCCAAGAGCTCCCCGCTTAGGTCCCAGGCCAAGGAGAGAGGCAGTTGCCATGGTGATGGGGAGGCAAGTTCTGGTGGGTTGCTAGCCTTTCTCTATGCTCCAGGTGCCCCGCAGGCCCCACCCTGGGAATCAGGGTGAGCCTCTGATGCTGGCCACTCCGGGCTTCTGGGAATGCGAACACCTTTGCCTCACAGGTCTCCCTCCAATCTGGAATCTTCCATCTGAGCAGAGACTCTGGGAGGTCTGGAGAGGCGGGTTGCAACTCTTAAGTCTTTCTTCACCAGAAAGTGATGGAGTGAGGAGGAAGTGAGAGAGGAGGGAGGAGTGGAGGGGGACGAGGGAGGTGAGGAGGCGAGGGCGCCAGAGGGAGGCGCGGAGGTGAGCCCGCGGGGCAGGGCTGGGGGGAGAGGAGCCAGCCCAGGAGAAGGTGCGGGAAGGGCCAGCGCCAGCTCCTTCTCGGCTCCCCTCCTGCCTGCCTCGCCCCCCTCCTCCTCCCCACTGATTTCATTTACTTCATTTAATTAGCCCCCCTCCAGAGTTAAAAAGATAATGTGATAATGACGACGTGAACAGCCACAAAACAGCGAAAGCTACTCCATCTGCGGCTTCCCCAGCCCCCGGGCCGCTGACCCCATGGCCCCAAGTGCTGCTAACCCGGCCACCCCAGACCTGGTACATTAGCACCGCCAGCTTCCTACCCACCCACCCTCCCAACCCCGGCAAAAAAAAAAAAGCCCTTAACCAATTTCAACTCTAAGCTTTGTAAAATCAATACAAATGACATTTCCCCCTTGTACACCAACGTAGGAACAATAGCACCTTCCTGCTCTGACCTCCATATAATTGACAATTAACAGCTTTCCCCCTGACCGTAGACCTAATAAAAATCTCGTGGGCGAACCCACGACATCTTCATCTATCACCCCTCTTTCTTTCTCGCAGTGACTTATTGGGAGTGGAGAAATGAAAGACAAGACCTCCCCCGAAAATTAAGAAGCAGCTTTCTTTCTCACTCCCCAAGTCAGAAAATAGGCAAAGTAGAACTTGCAGAGAGAGAGAAGGTGAGATCCCCTAGTGTGCCTACCTTTGCCGGTAGGTGGTGCAGAGACGGAAGGCAACTTGCCTGTGGACGCACAGCGAGCAACTCTCAGGCTAAATTCTATGCTTTTAGGGAAAACCCCTCAAAGGTGCGCATGCAGTACTTGGGCAGAGTGAGGGCTCTGCTCCAGGAATCTTTTCCTCAGGTGAATGGTAAGAAGCCAAGGAAGTTGGAACTGAGTGCTAACCTCATGTCTCCAGTCTTCAAAGGTGATGACACCCCCAGTTCTGGAGAACAGGTAGGAAGCCTACTTCCAGGCATGGCACCCACTATAGGTCAACACAGAGGTGTTCGATCTGCCCAACAACCTATTTCATGGATGAAGCCTCTTAGGCTACGTTGCTTTCCGAAGGAGAGAGGCAGGCGGTCAAGTCTGGTACCCGAGCCTGGCCCCTGACACCAGCCCTTCAGTGCGCCTCTGCCAGGTCTCCAGGAGGCCGGCCAGCCTCACACCTAACCCGCCACCCAACTGGCCACTTGGGGCTGCTCCTGCCACTCACACTGGGAGGCTCCCACTCCTTTCTATTCCACCTTCTTCTACCAGTGAAAGTCTGTTCTCCTGCCACCTCTTTCAGGATGTCTTCCCGGGAGAGCCCAGCGCACTTGGGTGCCGTTTCACAGCGCGCTCTCAGGCCAGTGCGTATCTGTCCACTGTGAACGCTGCTGATCTGCACCCACAGTCGGCGACGCCTGCCTCGGACAGAGGAGGGACATGACCATGGTGCCGACTGGACAGTCCCCAGAGGGCAAGGGCTGCCTCGACACCTGCAGCATCCCTATGGGGCTGCTGCATTTAAGAAACTCTTCCACTGGGCCGGGTCCTGCTAATACACTCAGGCGAGAGCCTGGATCTGCCCCACTGCAGAGCTCAAGCTCTCAGCCCTCCACCGCGTGCCTCTCTGGGCCTCAACATTAGTCTTGAACACACCACCAACGTGCCTGTGACTTTGAGCCTTGGCTTCCCCGCCTGTAAAGCGAGGGTGCTGGGCTCTGGCTCGCCAAGGTCCCTCCGGGGTCTGCTTCAGATAATTTGCGTTGTGCTGCCTCCCAAGGGCAAAGTGAGACAAAGGGACATTTAATCAGATGTTGGCCGTAAGTAAGACACAAAGGTAAGAGAGGGCACAAGGGAGCAGCTAATTAGTGATATTGTTCTCCACAAGGTCTTCTCGAGACTTTCAATTAGGTTGTTTTTCACAATAATAGTCTTGTCGAGGAGGGAAAAAAACACACACAGGAGGCAAAGCCACTTTGCTTCCTTCCTCCCCTTTTGAGGTAAATTCAAACAGGTCAGAGCCAGAATGATCCAACTCCTGTCCCAACGCCTGCCACATTGTACCTGGAGAAACTGAGCTACCAAGTCCAAGGTCATCAGCCAGGAGCAGTGAACCTGCACTCCACGTGAGAGCCCTGGCATCCTGCCTCGAGGACCAATGCCCTGACCAGAAATTTGCCATCAGTTCTCTTTGGATTTTAGAGTCTCAGTGAAAACATCCCAAAGGACAAAGGGCCATGACCTTGGCCTGGTTTTATTTGGTTGTGTCATCTTTTTAAATTGACCTTAGCAAAGTGAGCTGAACACCTGCTCACACAAGGGACCTTAATCCCACCACCGGTACTGTCAATGGCTGGTTTGCCCCTCCCTCATGGAAGTCAGAAGCACGCAGCATTGCTTCATCACGGGGGACATGAGATCTCCTCGAACGGAATGGGGGTTGGGTGCAGTCGAGACGACCCGATGAGGGACTGAGAGGGAAGCATGGGCTCTGCACCTGCCTGGGGACCAGCCTCATCTCCTTTCAGGCCCAGACAGAGGTGGATATGGGCCAGGCAGCCACTCAGCACCAAGGCAGAGCCCCACCCCAGCATCATGCAAAAAGTCCAGTCCTAAAGAAAATCAACTCTGAATATACATTGGAAGGACTGATGATGAAGCTGAAACTTCAGTATTTTTGCCACCTGATGTGAAGAATCCACCCATTGGAAAAGACCCTGATGCTGGGAAAGACTGAAGGCAGGAGGAGAAGGCAGTGACAGAGGGTGAGATGGTTGGATGGCATCACCGACTCAACGGACGTGAGTTTGAGCAAGCTCTGGGAAATGGTGAAGGACAGAGAAACCTGGTGTGCTGCCGTCCGTGGGGCTGCAAAGAGTCAGACACGACTGAGCGACTGAACATGTCATGCCCGTGTCATGAGACAGGCCCTCAGGCCCTGGCTGGCTCATAGCACCCACCCCTGGCGAGAGTCCCACCCTGCCAGGCCAGCTGGCCTCCTCAATGTCGCCTTAATGACCACGAAATCGGCCCTATGTGGCCTGCCCCTAAGCCTGGCTGACCCGCCGCCCGGGGCATTGGAGTGCCTGACCTCAGGGCCCTGGGTCCGCCTCCTCTGCGCCTCTCCCTGCTCTTCTCCTGATGCCATCAGAAGGCAGTGGTCAAGGGTCCCTCATCCCCACTTCACAGAAGGGAAACTGTCTGGCAGGGTGAAAGGGCTTGCCCAAAGTCAGCCTGGGAGTAGCACGCTGGAACCTGACAGGGAGTGTCAGGGGCCTCTGGGAGCCAAGCCACGCCCCCAAGAGTGGCGAGCAGACTTACCCCGGGACTTCATCCCGATGAAGCGGTTTTCCACGATGTCGATGCGGCCCACGCCGTGCTTGCCACTGTGGGAAGAACTATCTGGTCACTGGGGGCCACGTGCAGGGTGTCAGAATTCAAGACTCAGAGGACATCTGAGCCGGGTGAACTTGTCCAGCCACCCATTGTACAGGTGGGGCAACTGAGGCCCAAGGAGGGAAAGGATTGCCTGGGACACACAGTGAGTTCAGTGTGCAACTTCCGTTACCGCCATCTGGGCCTGTTGTGGTACCCAGCCCTCTCCACTGCTCAGCTGTCCTTCCAGCCTGGCCTCACACCCAGGTGAGACCTGGGGAGGCTCAACTGTCCCATGCCCAGGGGTAGAAGATGCTCTGGGGTTGTTCCCTTCTAAGACCCAGGGCCACCGGGACTCTCGTACAGAACCAAAGGGCCCTACTCCTATGGGGCTGGTGCCAGGGCTGACTGCAGGACACGGGCCTGTCCTCCTTGGCCCCGAAGGCTGGGGCCGGGGCCACCAGCCACAGTGGTCCAGGCGGGGGCTGGCTGGTGGGTTCCCAGCAGGCACTCACGCGACTTCATTCAGGTACAGGAAAAGCTCCAAGGCTGTGCTGTGGGTGGTGCCATCCCCGACGTTGGTCACCTTCACGGGGACCCCTAGGGCAGGAGGAGAGGGTAGGGGGCCCATGGTTGGAGCTCAGCAGAGCGGTCTGTGGCTGCCACCCCGCCCTCCCCCTCCGCCCGCAACGCCTTAAATGGATGTGACAGATATGGACTCCAAATGACTCCTTGAGAAGCCCAGTGCAGGTTGAGGCCTGCTGGGGAGAGAGAATGGGCGAGAAAGCCCCCCAGAATGGAAGGGAAAATGCAATAAAAACGCTCTCCCCACCCGTCCCATTCTCTCTGCTCCTTTTGCATGTAGGGGCTGTGAAATTGGAACCAGGCCCTGAACTAATTGAATTTCACGCTCCGCCATTGTCTTACGAGGGAGAACCTTCTGTCCCACCAGTTACTGGGGGGCCCGCCTGGCCGAGGTGCGGCTGAACTCACTCACACACACACACACACACACACACACACACACACACACGGCCCCCTGCCATGTCTGTCAGGCAGACCCCCACGCCCTGACCCCGCACCCCAGATCGGGGCGGGAAGATGCCTGTTCCAGCCGGCGAGCTGTTGGAGGAGCCCGTGAATTCCGAGAATCTGGGTCTGGGGCGGCAGAAGGAAGGTGACCGCTCGGGAGGGAAGTCAAGGGGGGTGGCGGGAGGGGGGTGTGGTGGGTGGGTTCGGGGTTGACTTTGAATAGCAAGGGGCACTTTCTCGAGCGGTGTGAAATGAGCAATAAATGTATTAGCGGCCTAACAAGAGAGCTGTAACAGTGACAAAGAAAAGCTGTTCAAAGTTGGCGGCTAATCTCCCACCCATCTGCCCAGCTCATTACCATGGAGCCAGCGATCGGATGCCAATCAGGCCTCAATAGCGGCTTTCGAGTCTTTATTAGCCGGGCGCCGCTTGGAGGGGCTTCGCTCAGGGGCTGTCAGCCTGGCCATTCTTAACCCCCATTTCCAGGGGTTTTATAACTTGGTTGTAAATTGCTATTAAATGTAAGTCTGCCCAATAATGAACCTTAAGCCCCTCTGCCCACCGCCCCCACCCCCCACCCGCCTCTCCCCTCTCCCTTTCTCTCACTCCGGGTCCTATTGTCGTCCTTGCGGAGCCTTGGATGAGGCCTGCCCCCAGAGACGAGCAGACATTGTTGCTGCCGCCGCCGGAGAAAGCCTCTTAGCCTTTAAAATAGTTAATAATTAGATTAAAACTTCAAATAAATTAACTAGAGAGTGAATGGGGAGTCGTCGGGGAGGGTTCCTCCGTCTACTTTTTTTTTTTTTCCTAGACAGTCCCCCAGTCATTAAAATGGATCTTGTTTTTTCTCGGGCTCGGCCCTCGGGGCTGGCCTATCTATTCCTGGAGGGAAAGGGGGCCAGAGCTGGTGTCCAGCATGCAGGACTGTCTGTGGCCTCCCGCTCACCTCCTACCCTCACCGTTCTCCCTGGCTCCAGGCCTGGGTGCATCCCCATCTTCTCAGAGATGATGCTCAGAGGCCCCATATCCTCACGGCCCTGGATCACAGAGGGTGGGCATAAGATGGACTCAGTGCTCTAGTTGTCCTTAAGGGCCTTAGACTTTAAGGGCCTTTTGGTCCCCAGGGGGCATGACACTCAAGTGTCTGAACTGATGGCAGAGGTGGGGCCACAGCAACGAAAACGCCCATTAGCGCAGCCGCTCTTGCGCAAGCCCAGGAAGAGGCTGATGATTAAAGTACCACCATGCTCAGCACCTACAAGCATCATTTCTGTGCCCATTTTACAGGTGAAGGAGCCAAGACCCAAGGTCGCACTAGCAGTGGGGAGCTGGGATCTGTCTCCGAGTCCCTCTCCTTCGGCTCCCTCCCTGCCTATGGCTGGAAGGACCAGCCTCCCTGCCTGGAGTTGGGATGGCTTCACACCCCCTTCTTGGCTCCTCCAGCTCCTGCCCAGCGCCATCGCCTCCAGGAAGCCTCTCCGATTTCTGCAGCCTCCTGGAAAAGTCCCCTCTTTGGACATCCTGAGCCCCCACCCTGAAGCAGGTCCTGCTTCTTCCATTACCCAGCATGTCTTGCCTTCCCCTCTGTCTTCCGAGGCAAGGTTGGGGTGGGGAGGGTGTCCCTGATGCCAGGCTCAAGGCCGGGCACTCGGGCCAGGCCAGCAAACGCTTCATGTTGGTTGCAGAGAAGATGAGGAAATCAGAACACAAGCAAGTGTGGCAGCAGCTTGAACCCAGGGTGGGGAGGTAGGGAGACGCACCAGGCAGCTAACTTAGGGGTAGCTGTGGGGTCAGAGGGGGCCCCCAAGGTTGGCTCTCCTCCTGGGTGACCTCCATGGTGACCACTCCTGCACCAGATACACCCCATCCAGATCTCACTCTGTACCATGAAAACACGAGGCAGCAAGTGCTCTTTTATCCCCAGTTTACAGATGAGGAAACTGAGGCCCAGGAAAGTGGAGTGACTTCCCCAGAATGCTTCCTCCAACCTGGTGTCCACCGACCAGGGGACAGCCGCTGGGGTGCTTTCCTCCCAAACCTGAAGGCTTCCACGGATCATGCCATCTGGGGAGGGGGTAGCTGGGAACATTTGAAGACCCCATCTGAACCCTGGCTTCCGGGAAACACAGGAGGAATGCAGAGGGCTCATGCCCGGGGGCTCCCAGGCAAGGAGGGGCAAGGAGCCAGGGCCCCAGAAGTCCACCCCATGGAGTCCTGACTGGGCAGGCACCTACCTTTCTTGAACTCAATCTCAAGGGTGTCCGGACTGTTGGGGGCTTTGGCCGGGTCCTGGGTCTTTGTGTAGAGGCCTGGAGGCGCTTGGTTCTGACAAAACAGAAAGAGGTTGGAGGACAGTGTGTCTGAGCCGCGCTGTGCCAGGTCAGTCTCCTGCAGCCCTCTCCAGAGCCAGGGTCCTGCTGCCACTTGCCGTCGGCTGGTCAGTCGAGCCAGCAGGCCGGCCTCCCAGCCCCCCTACCTGGAGCCAGCCCCACTTGCCAGGGGCCTGGGAAACAAAGGGCTCGAGAAATCAGACAATTTTTCCCCTCAACTTGATCTCATCTTTTTCTTTGACGCCCCCACAGCTGGAGGTGGAATAGCAGGAGGAGCCAGTCAGGCAGGAAAAGCGTGACTTTGGGGGAGTGAGGCGCTAGGTGGGCTTCCCAGGAGCGGGCGTGGGCACACCCGCGCGCGTGCTCTCTCTCTCCCCAGCACACGGAATTGGGGTTTATTCTGCACTGACCGCAAAGCTAATGACTGCGCCTGACCCCAGCAGGTGCTCCGGCGAGGAGAGCCGTCCCTGGGGTCCCCGAGGTTAATACACACAGGGAGAAAAGGGAAGAGCGAAGCAAAAACCCATTTGAAAACACATCAACCTTTATGTATATTTTTTCTTGGGCGTGTTGGAAATTGGGCCTCTTTCTCGACTCAGTGTGGTGGTGGAGGGGCAGCTGGCTGCCTGGAACTCCCCAGGTCCCTCCCCAACCCCCCACCCCTTCAGGCTGCAGCTTGGACCCTTGCCATGATGAGGCCAGGGGGCTCTTGGGCCTGACTGCTCAAGTCCGTCCCGTGGGCATCCCAGGGCCCAGCTGCTGTCCACCTGCTAACGTCCTGGAAAGTGTAGTCCCTTCAATCCCTGGCTGTCAAAACCCTGCAAGCATTCCCATGTCACTTCGCATCTGCAGTTTCCTTTGCGTTTTCTGCAGCCCTGGTGGGTGAGGTCAAGAACTGTTCCCCCACCTACGGAGGAAGAACTAGAAGCAGACGGGGACTGCTGGTGCTGTGACGTAGGCTGTGTGGGGGTGGCAGAGGCCACATGGCCCAGGGCAGGAAACCCACGAGGCCTTGAACAGTGATGTGATAGGTTTCAGAGCAGTGGAAAACACCCCAAAGCTGGGGGTCACGGTGTCAGGCTGTGGCAAGTTGCTTCACCTCTTTGAGCCTCAGTTTTCTCATCTGTAAAATGGGTGGGGAGGGGGAATGATACCTGCTTTTGACTGCCTTGGGCTTCCCTGGTGGCTCAGACAATAAAGAATCTTCCTGCCGTGTGGGAGAACCAGGTTTGATCCCTCACCTGGGAAGATCCTCTGGAGAAGGGAATGGCTACCCACTCTAGTACTCTTGCCTGGAGAATCCCACAGAGGGAGGAGCCTGGCAGGCTACCAGACACAACTGAGTGACTAACACTTTCTGTTGACTGCCTTACAATTTAAATACATAGACAGCTTCTATATTTCTTACTGGACATGAAAGTCATCCAAGAAGGTGCCAACTAGGGCCTGGTGCTGTCACCTGCCCTGCAGGTGACAGGATGACTGGAACAGCCTCCTGGTGACACCTGCCTCGGAGAAGAGCTGCTTCGGGGGGGCAGAGAGGTGGGGCCTCCGGGACCCCTGAGGTCGCGCCCTGCGGTCACCTTACTTGTTGACTCTATGTTAGGATGACCAACCACCACGGTTTCAGACTCGGAGACCCTCCCCCCACCACACAGTCCTGGGCAAACAAGGACAGCGATCCTTAAAGCTTTACTCCTGGGCTCAGATGGGACTGGGAATAAAGCCCTTGCGCCTTCAAAGCGCCTTCGAGGCCAAGTGCCATCCCTTCCCCTGCTTCCCCTTAGGGGGCGGGAACAGGGGCCCAGAACGGACCTTCAAGACAGACCCAAGGAGGGGCGGGAGGGGCCTCCTTGAGGACCTCCAGCCTGATGGCTTCATGGACCAGGTGGAAAAACCAAGGCCGAAGAAGCCTCCTGTCCCCATCCCGCCACCCCGCCCCACCGGTGTGGGAGTCAGACTCTAGAGCCCCTGTCCGGTGCGCTTTCCCGCCCCCGCCCCCCCGCCACGCTGTTTCCCAGCTGCTTTGTTGAGAGACAGCATGAGGGATATGGTCAGAGGCATGCCCGGCTCCCCCAGGCCTAACCAACCACCACCTTCCCTGGGACCAGGGCTATCCTCGGCCAAAAGGCGAAGTGAGCTAACACTTGGGGCCTTTGGGTGACCAACAGGACTCCACAATTCCTTCCCCACCTGCTGGGGGCTCCTCACTGACCGTCCAGCCCGAGTTGAACTCCGAGCTGCCTGCCAGGGCTGAGACCCAGCCCCTCCATCCGAACTTGCCTGCCTCCCACCTCCACCTGCACCTGGGGCTTGTCACTTTCTCCTGCCGCGCTTAACCGGAGCCACGAACACACAGAGAATGGGACAGGACGAGAGTGCATTCGGGAGAGAGGAGGTGGGAAGACCCGGCGGCCGGCATCCCTGCTCTCTCTGCAGTGGGAAGCAGGACACCCGAATAGCACTGATTAAATAAAATAACTAAATAGAAATAAAGGGACATTTGCTTTGCATCCCGAGGTGGTGGCTCACGCCTGCCTTCTTTTTACTCTGCCTTCCTAAAAGCCCAGTTCAAATGACAAATAGTTTGTTGCTGAGTATCAATACCACCTATTTATCCATCCCAGCGGGAGGGCTCACTTCCAATGTCATCTCGGGGTGGGGGTGGGGGTGTTGGGGGAGGGAAGAGAGTGAAGAAAAAAAAAACGGGAGAGAGAGCTGGTGGGGAGGGAGGGGGGGTGGGGAGAGGGCGAAAGAAAGCATGAAACAGGGCTGAGAAGGAGAAATTGGAAGCAAATGGCCCATGAAGTAAACCATGATGTAGAGGCATGATCGATGCGGCAAATGGTTTATTCATCCATCAGATATGGCGGGCCGGCGGCTGAATGAACTCTTTCACTGTGGGCCGTATGAAGTTAAAGCAAGTAAATTTCTATCTTTCTTCGCGTTAGCTGCCTCATTGCCCTTCAATCAGCCCTCATGGAGGCAGAAAATGGCTCCACCATCTGCCTTCAAACCCTCCCCTCGGCAGGTCTCAGGCTTTTTTTGGAGTGGGGATTGGGGAGGGAGGGGGCCACCGGTTCCCTGAGCTCGGTCTCCCCAGCGCCTCCAGAGGGGGTCAGGGCTGCGCATGGTGCAGAGATCCTCCACTGCGCAGAGTAGCACCCACCTGGGCTCCTGGGACCTACTGGTGGAAAGGGGCTGTCCTGGCCCCCACCTGCAGCCGGGTGGCCTGGGAAAGCGGAGCTGGAGTGGGCCAGCCCCTGGGTCCCTCGGCTTGGCCCCACACTTCTCAGGGGGAGTGTGGTCTCCCCACTCCCCCTGGGGAGGGCAGAGCAGAGCACCCACTCCTGAGAGAACCTCATCTCCTTCCTCCTGCAAAAAATCTTAGCCAGCTGGAGGAGCAAGGGTGGGACCCCTGGACCCACAGCTGAGGCCTTGGACCCTCTGCCAGGACAGGCCAAGGGCTTTCACACCCCAGGAGGCAGGTGTTGCGATGTCCAGCTGTTTGCATAAGCCAGAGGCTCAGAGAGGTTGGGTAGCTTGCCCAAGGTTGCACAGCAATAGAAGCAAAGCCAGGATTCAGACTCAGGTCTCTGGGAACCAGGCACTCACCTTCCCGCTTGACTAGGGAGTAGAATCCTGAAAAATACACTGGCTAGCGCTTCCTTGTCCATGCACTGCCCTCATTAGAAAGGAGGTCTGAGAGGGGAAGGGACCTGCACTCCGGCAGTGGGGTGAGAGCCCCGTCACAGGCTGCTAGAGGAGCCACTGGGCTCCGCTCAGCCTCCCCCAGCCCCCTGGGCGCTGACTGACTGGCTAATTAGGGGTGGCTGGCCTGAGTGTCGTGGGGTCAGCCAAGCATGAACTGGAAAAGCCCGTGACCAGCAGGCAGCGGCCCCGTGGGGCCATCAGCCCCCAGGGGGCGAGGGTGTGGGCTCTGCTGAGTGACACTGCTGGACTGAGGTGGGGAGGGGAGGCGTGCGGGCCATTGGGGAACCAGAGGCTGCCGGGAGGGCGGGTCATTCCTCTGGGCCTCAGTTTCCTCCCCTAGGACACAAGGAGGCTCAGAGCCGAGGAGAATGCGGACCCCAGGCTTGGCTCCAGAAACAGCCCCTGGTATAGGTTCGATTATTGCCAACACAGATCCAGAGGGCCCGGTCCCCACGGGGAGCTCTCCCCAGGACCAGGCTCACTCCACCCTCGCCCAAACCATCCTCTCCAGCTGGCCTTCCTAGATCCTGTGCCCCCCACCCCGGCATCCCCACCCCTGCCCTGGCCCAGCTGCACAAGGGCCCCTGCCCACCCCCCAGCACACTTTCCCCCAACATCAGACAAGCAGCCCACCCCACCCCCAAATCAGCCAGGGAGTGGAGACAGTCCCTGGGGGGACAAAGAGATTTTTTTTTTCTTTCTTCCCAGGATAGATTTCATCCTGCCTCCCTCATCTCCCACAGTGGGCAGGGGGAGACACAAAGGAACCCCTCCACCCCCGCCAAAAAAGAGAAAAACCTTAACTTCAAATAGAGCCCCGAGGTCCAGCGGGAGCCAGCCGGGGAGGCTGGGGACCTGAGACCAAGGCGGGCGGGCTGGCGGGTGCAGAGCCCAGGCCCAGACAAATGGGTCCTGAGGCTCTGATCTGTGCCACCTCCCCCTATGGCAGCAGCCGAGGCGGCCCGAGAGCTGGTGGGCACAGACTGGGCCCTCCCACAAGTGTCTCATCTGCCTAATTGCTTCTTTATTGTCTCACAATCGCACTCTCCGTTCCCTGAAATATTTCCTTCCCCTATTCATCGTGGCAGCAATTAAGAAAAAAAAAGAGCGCCGGGGAGGGGGGAGGATCTGAAAAACGCAGTGAGGAGTGGGCAGGCGACAGGGGCCCTGGTGGGGAGGGTCGGGGAACACAGGCAGGGCTCAGCCCCAGCCCCACGCCCGGCCCCCGTGAAATTTCAAATTAGGCTACAAACACACCAGACCGCGTCGGCACAGAGCAGCCACCACCAAAAGACAGCGGGCTTAGGGGAAAGGGGGATTACCTTGGGGTTCTCCAGGATTCCAGCCTCGTAGCTGCAGGGGAAAAAGAAGGAAGACGGGGGGCAGTCAGTGCGGGAGGAGCAGAGGGACTCACCAACAAGAGGTGGTCTGCCCTCCCTGAGGCCGCCAGGCTCCGTCCACGAGGGCGGGGACCACAGGTCAATGGGTCACCACTCCATCATGACCCAGGCGGGTGGGTGCTCACTGAGGCCTGGCAGAGCAGTGGACAGGCAGATGACGTCTTACCTGATATGCATCAGGTTCTCGTCCATGCTCCACGGGTTCTTGGGGGTGACTGGGACGGGGATTCCATGTTGCTGCAGGTAAGAGGTTAAGACAGCGCAGGTAAGACAGTGTTGGCACGAGGCAGCTTGAAGGACACGAGGGTCAGGCCTGCTTGCCTCGGTTTCCTTTCAAAGTCAAAGACGCCCCCAAACTCTGGCTCCCAGGCCAACAAGACCCTGGACCGCCCTCCCCAGTCTCCTCCCCACATCAGGCTGGCCTGGGGAGTGATGGCCCCATTTCTAAACATGCCCAGGCAGACACTCTAAGACCCAGTGTCCGAGATGCTGTGGAGTACATGCTGACCTTGGAGGTTTCTTCCAGAAGATTCTGAGTCCACACTTCAGGTGCCGAGGGTCTCCCAGCACCGTCCGCGGACTGCCACCTTATGAGCTGGGAGGTGGAATGGACCCAGCTTTCACTGTGGATCTCAACCAAGGCATGTGCACCCACAGGGGTGCTTAACGCTCACCCAAGGGAGCAAGAGGCACCCACGAGAGCCTCTGGTTCAGGACACTTGTTCCCAGGGTGTGGCCAGGCACTTTCTGGGCCCACGTCTCCCCTGCTGCCTATGGTCACCACATACCCAACCCTGCCGCCCTGAAGAGGAGTAACCATCGATCTGATGACGCTTTGCTTCCCAAATGATCCAATTCTTTGTTTAGGGGGAGACCCCACGGACACCCTGGGCCTGAAAGGCTGTGGGTGACACGTTGAGGGTGTTTTGTATTAAAGACATATTTGCTCCCTGAGCGGTCCCTTGCCACCCAGGCTGACACCTGGTTGGATCCAGCACAGTATACCATCCTGCTCGCTTCTCCTGGGTTTACCGGGTACAGAAGACAGCTAAGCCAGCCTAGCCCAGCCCCTATAAATGAGCAATACTTCTGCTCTGCCTCCCAGGGCCCCCTTTTCAGCACCTCTCCCAAGAGGGTCCCACAAATCTCCACCAGCAATACCCCCATCTTTCCGGACAGCTCTCTGCCCTGGCTCAGCTCATACCCACAACTAAGATTCTAGAGGCTTCCTCCAGGGACCTGCTGTTTCCTTCATCACCGCCTTAAAATTTCAAAATAAATTAGGTTAAACCTTCTGGATAGTTTTTCCAGCTTTACCAAGACACTCCGTTTTTAAAGCAACAGCCCACATGCACTCTAAAATCTGCATGCTCTTCAGTGGAGACCACATGGGCAAATGGAACATTTCAGTTCAAGGCTGATCAATGTCAGGGGGCTCCTTGCCCCCCACGGAGGTGCCCAGAGTCAAATCCACGTGTTCGCCCTGTTCTGTCTCCAGGCAGAGATGGCCAGGTGTGGGGACCAGGACCCTGTCTGTGCCATCTGGGCTGAAATCCCCCCGCAGAGGAGACTCCCTGGGCTGGGGGCTGAGAAAGCCAGTGGGCAGGTTCCTTGGAGCCTTTCTTCTGGGGGGTAGTTTGGAAACACTCTTGCCTTTTCTCTCTCCCACTGGGGCTCTGCTGGAGCAAGGAGAGAAGAACAGGATGGCAGCCCTTCCTCAGCAGGGAGATACACACAAATGCCAAACACAGGCCCTCAACCAAAGAGGCTTGTTTCCCTTCCCTTCTCTGTCCTGAGCTCCCCAGCAACACACACACCCACACCCCGGAAATTCTGGATGCAACTGACAACAGAAAACAGAACCATCTTTCGCATGTACAGAAGACTGCTCTACTTTCCAGACCCCGACCTTGCATGTTGGCTTCAACAGAATTATGGTGACAATGATAAGGATGGGGTGGTTCTGAGTGGTTTTCCCATTGGATGATGGATTTGGTGGGGGAGATGGAAAGTGATACAAATGCATGTTTGTCATGAGTCTCCCTACAGCACCTTGCGGCCTGGCGACTTAACGGGTCTTGAAAGCGGGGGTTTTTCAAAGCCCCATTGATTTTAGTTTCAGCTGAAGCAGCTGCGTGGCTCTGAGTTTTGGACAGAGTCTGGCTGCTGCTCAGTTATTCCTGTCACTCCCGGGTGCAGAGACACTGCCATCATTCTAGAACGTGGTCAGATTTTTCAGAGCTCGATTCTGATACCAGCCTCTGAGGGAGGCTCAGTGGTGGCGACCCAGACTCTCTCACCGGGGCAAACTTTCCTGTTTAAAAGGTTATTTGAGACAGAAGCTGAGCCAAGAGCCTTGGGACAAACAATGACTTCAGAAATTCTGGCAAAACCCAGGAGCCGCTTCTGCTTGGGAGCTTCACAGAAACGAAGGACAGTGTTATGGGTCAGCCCTTTCACCAACCACGACTGCTGGCGTGAGAACGGGGATGGGCCGGGGCTCCAGATTCATTATTCTTCAAGATAAAACGTGCTTCAGATTCTGTATCCTCAAGGAGACCAAGGAGGGGAAGAAAGCCTCTAACCCCGTTCCCTTAATAGCTCTGCTATTTGAAAATTTGTTTGGCAACATATGGGCTTGCTCTTGTAAACTCCCCTTTTAATAATAAAACAACAGATGGTCGAGGAGATCTTTCCTCCGAGCTCTCCAGGTCTTAATGGGATGCTGGCGGTAGGGGCAGGGCTGAGTCCCCGCCGCGTCCCCCACCACGCGGCACCTTGGCTGCAGCGAGAGCTCACAGCCAGCCCCGGTGACTGCTATTTAAAAACCCGAGCAATTTTCTGGTGCGTGCACCAGGTTGCTTTCCCCTGTCTGATTGATTGAGGCTGTTTGTCAAGCGCTGCCATCGAGTCGCTAAAAAGAAAGGTACCCTGGGGAGTGGCTAAGGATCTTGATGCAAAACTTCTAATCTGTTTTATTGCAACTTGTACTTCAAAAAGGGCTGTGCTGCAGAAGTCTTTGTCTGCCTCTGGCCCTCGGAGGACCTACCTGTTCCTGCGAAAGCACCGGGGACAATTAGTCAGGTAATTAGGGGCAGAGAACAGCCTCGCTCACAGCCCCCGTCTGAGTGACATACACCGCAGAGATGGCAATCTGAACGGGAAGCGGAGGGAGCCCGGTGTCCTCCCGCTGGGTGGACTGGTGGAGGGGGTGGGGCGGGGTGACCTGAGAGATGCTCAGTCCTGGCGGGGACCACAGTTAGTTCTGTGGGGCCAGCCCAGGGAACAGGTGCTGGGGGAGGGCACCAGGGCTGAGGTTCGGTCCCCAGGCACGGGTATCAGCCCCAGCCTCGAGCCTCTGGAGGGACGTGCCTGGGGGGCGGGCAGCGGACGAGGGCTGGGGTGATGGCGGAGTCTGGCCTTACCTTCGCATACTCCATCAGATCGTTGCGGCCCTGGAAGCGGTTATAGAACTCAGGCATCCTCCAGGGAGCGATGACCTGGACATGAGACAAGGAGCCAGGGCTGCTGATACCTCTAGGACCTGAAGCTACAGAGTCGCCCTCTCTGATAAGGGGCCTGAGGGGCCACCAGTGGCCTGGGTGGGGGGGTCTGTGTAGCCCATGGGAAGGGCGGTGGGCAGGGGACCCCATTAGGCAGGAGAAGGACAAGGCCTGCCACCCCAGAGGGTGGTTTTGGAGAAAGCTTGAGTTCCATGGCAGAATGGCCGCGTATCCCCAGGCAGGTCCCTGTCCTTCTGGATCTCAGTCTCCCTAACTGGGACGTGAGGGTTTGAACCAGACAGGCCTCAAGTTTCTCGATGGCACCCCTGTCTAGAGGTGCAGGGCCCCCTCACCCCTGGTGACTAAAGCCACCTAGCCTGACCCTGCGGGGGCTCAAGCACATCCCCGACCCACCCTCCTGCCACCTTCCCACCCCCCACCCCCAGGGCTGCTCTGGGTGGGGAAAGGAGGGGAATTGGAGCCTGACTAGGGGCACAGAACTTATCCTACCAGCCTGGGGGTTGGGGGGAGGTGTCAGGGACAGGTCCCCCAAGAAAAGCCCCCACTCAGCCTTGGAGTCAGCCAGGCCTCTGCTCAACTGGGGGTGGGGAGGTGTCATCTAGATGGAGAAGATGGTTTGATTTCTAGGCTGGCAGTGCCGGTGGGGCTGCGGTGGCTGTGCGCGCGCCCCCCAGTCCTGAAATGAGCAGCACCTGGGTGGAGCACCCTCTGGCCTCATCCTGGTTCCCAGAGACCAGCTTGGGGCCCCATCAGCAAGCCCCATCCCACCCCTGGGCTTGGCTTCTGCAGACAAAGACCCAGAAACCAGACACCCTGGCCCCCCAAGTTGCTGTGGGAACAGAGAGTGGGGGTCAGGCCAGGGCCCAGGCCCACACGCCTGCAGCATCAACAGGCAGCTACTGTCTGGGGGGCTTCTCTGCCTCCTGGTGTTTGGGGTCAAAGCAGATCACTAGAGCTTATTACTGCTCACCTCCGGGCCACTCTCACCCCTTCAGCAGTTGCTAGCTGGTTGGTTCGGAGAAGGCAATGGCAAGCCACTCCAGTACTCTTGCCTAGAAAATCCCATGGATGGAGGAGCCTGGTAGGCTGCAGTCCGTGGGGTCGCTAGGGGTCGGACACAACTGAGCGACTTTACTTTCACTTTTCCCTTTCACACATTGGAGAAGGAAATGGCAACCCACTCCAGTGTTCTTGCCTGGAGAATCCCAGGGACGGGGGAGCCTGGTGGGCTTCCGTCTATGGGGTCACACAGAGTCGGACACGACTGAAGTGACTTAGTAGCAGCAGCAGCTGGTTGGTTAAAGGGACAGAGAAAGAGGTTCCACTTAAAAGAAAAAAAATGAAAGCTCTTAGGGCCCCTTGCAGACTTGGGAAGGGCACATCTTTTGTAGCTTTAGCCAGAAGTGGCTGCAAAGAAAATCGGGGCCACGCCCACCCACATTGTCCAAAATGGGAGCCAGGGGCCACACGTGGCCATGGAGGCCCGAAATGTGGCCGGTCCCAGCTCTAAGTGGAGAGCACACAGAGGGGCTTAAAGATTTATGATTGAAAGAATGTAAGATATTTCAACATTGATAACACGTTGAAAGATACCACTTTGGATATATAGGGCTCAATAAAACATGTCATTAAAATGATGTCACCGGTTGTTTTCCATCTTGGTTTTTTGACGGGGCCACTAGAAAAATCGAAACAATCACCCTGGGGCTTGCGTTTGCAGCGCGCAGGGTAGTTCTGTTGTGGACTCTGTTCACTAGCTGCCCGGAGGCCTGGGTCTGGTTTTCCCCATCCCAGGAAGGAATCCAAGAACCCGGGGTCAGGGTTCAGGCAGCCGGGGAGGAGGGGGCCTGAGCTGGGGGGCCCCCACTGGGGCGGAGGGTTGTGAGCAGCCCTGAAATCAGCCCAGAATGGTCCTAGTCCGCACATGGGAAGGCAGACCTGGACCCGCAAGGATGCTGCTGGAAGGGCAGCCTCGTCTTTCCATCCAGTGACTGACCCACCCAGGCGCCCGGGCAGCCTCTCCGAGAACGACAAATGGTCAGGGACAGAGTGCTGTCCCCTGCGGCTCGGGCAAGTGAAGGGAGTGCTCCGTGGAAGAAGGGCATCACCCGCCACAAGGCCCCTGTCTGGGGAACCTCCCAGGGAGCCCGGTGCCCTGCTCCCCCCACCCTGGGCCTCAGCCCCCAGCACCCACCCTTTCAGGGGAGAGAAGCAACATCCTACCTTGATCTGGGGGGCCAGCGAGTAGCAGGTGAGCTCAAACCGGATCTGGTCGTTCCCCTGAAACATTCAATGGGGGGTTTCAGGAGCCACAGAATGGGGACCGGTTGGGAGGGTTCAGGGCAGAGGCAGTGCCGGGCAACCCTCGATGATGCCCCCTGGGCACTTCTGTCTCCGCACAGGCTCTCCCCTCCTGAACTGGGTGCTACAAGCCCATCTAAAAGATGAACACTGGGCTTTCTTGGAGCGGGCTTTCTGCCCTGGACTCGAACCCGGGTCTCCCTGAGTGGAGAGCCGAGCTGTGCAGCCGCACGGGTGTGCAGGATGTGTATGCACAAGATGCCCATGTGACGGCGCATACTGAGTTGTGGCGGTCAGGACCTCTGTGTGCACTGGTGTGAGGGTGCATCCGTGGCAGGTGGGGGCTAAGGCCACGGCATGCACAGGCAGGGGTGGGTGTGTGTCTGGGAACGCAACAGGGCACGCACACGGGTCATCGTGTATGCCCACTCTCCAGGGGGGTGGCGCACACACCTGCGGGGCTGGAGGTCTGGCTCCGCTGAGACCTCAGGCAGCCTCCCCGGGGTTGCCCATGCCTCAGCCCCTTCCTGCCTGGCCTCACCGGCCCCAAGATCAGGCTCATTTCTGGCGGTTTCGTGGCATTGTGTTCACTGAACTGGGAGCCCCGTCTCCTCGCCATGGCTGGTTTGGGGAAGGGTGGATGCGGATGACCACCGAGGCCCTTTGCTTCTCTGCATAAACTGGTCCAGAGGTCGGAGGGGCTTGTCCAACGGCATAGAGCCCAGCCCAAGCCGGTGCATGGGAGCCCCACTGCCCCATCCCCCTCGGGTGAGTGATCTACATCCTTGTGGGGAGGAGGAGAGGGCGCAGCCCGCCAGCCCCGGAGACAATGGCTTCTAGCCACCCGCCTGCCCCCCATCAACTCGGCGGCCTGGAGGGAGGCTTAAGCGCTGTGGAAATAACAGAGGGACCTCTCGCCTACTGTGAAAACTGCACGGGCGCAGCCAGGCAGCGGCGGGAATAACATGTTATTTTCCAGAGTCTTGTCAGGCGACGCGGAAATACTGGTTTCAGCCCCTCTCCTTGGATCCAGGAGCTGAGGCTGCTCCTCTCTGATCGCTCCCCAGGCCCATGGGCTGGGCCAGACCAGCCGTCCCCATCGGCCTCCATCTGGTCCAGTGAGGGCCTACTGTGTCCTGGCTTTCCCACGGGAGAGCCACCTGGCACCAGTGGGGGGTTTCTAACCCTGTTTTACAGATGAGGCAATTCAGGTTCGGAGAGGTGGCGCCACTTGTCCAGGGACACACAGCCAGAAGGCACCAATCCCACCCTGACAGCTCACCGTCAGGTCATGGGGCTGAGCTCCAGACACAACTCCACGAATCCTTACATGGCAGCGCCCCGTTATTACCCCCATCTCAGAGAATGAGATGGTTGGATAGCATCACCAACTCAATGGATGTGAGTTTGAGCAAACTCAGGGAGACAGTGAAGGACAGGGAAGCCTGGCGTGCTGCAGTCCATGGGGTCACAAACAGCTGGACACGACTGAGCAAATGAACATCGAATAACAACATGGATGGGGAAACCAAGGCACAGGTGGTAATGCCCCCCAAGGGCCAGTGGGCTGCACAGTTCCTGGAGCAGCGGCGGTGGTACTTGATTAGAGGCAGGCTTGCTTTAGACTCTTAAAACATATGGTCTAGTGTTGCATATCGTGGCGATTATTCCTCCAGGGCTTCAGGTTTCCCCAGCACAATGGTGGTTTGTGCTTCCCTGGACTGGCATGTCGGGCAGGGGTCTGCCCAACAGGATCGCCGTGGGGACACCCATCTGTTCCCAAGCCAGGGGCCCTCGCAGGAGCCAGAGTTGAAAACTCTGTCCCAGACAGGCTCTGAGACCTGTCCAGTCCCCCTCCCTGACTCCAGGACCCCCAGCCCAGGGTGGCACTGGCGGGATCCAGGGGGCCGAGGGGGGAGGTACATCACGTCCTGCACACCCGCCGTGTGTCCGCGTGCAGACACATGTGTGCAAGTGCAGGTGCTGTGCCCTCGGGGACTGCACGGGGCCCTCCCATCTGCCCTGGATGAGCCACACAGATGGCGCCGTCTCCAAAACTGCTGCCCACGGCCCTCCGGCTCCTATTCCCAGGCCCCTCTTTCAAAACCAGGGGAGGGAGGGAGGAAGCTCGGGAAGGGCCACCCCAGCTCCTGTGCAGCCCTCTGGCGGGGAGGGATCAGAGTCCCCGAAGGGCTGTGAAGGGGCAAGCCCCAGCCCTCTCTGCACCAGGTGCCACCTGGGCTGGGCCCGGGCAGGGAAGCCATCTCGGGCCTCCGGGTCTTTGCACCAGCTGTTCCTGCAGCCTGGGGTGCCCTTCCTGCTTGACATCACTGCTGATTCCTGGTCCCTCTGACGTCTCAGGGCCACCATTACCCCTTGCTGGGTTAGTCCCTGATATGAGCTTCCCAGGCAGTGCTAGTGATAAAGAACCCGTCCGCCAATACAAGAGATGTGGGTTCGATCCCTGGGTTGGGAAGATCCCCTGGACGAGAGTATGGCAACCCACTCCAGTATTCTTGCCTGGAGAATTCCACGGACGGAGGAGCCTGGTGGGCTCCGGTCCATGGGGTCACAGAGTCAGACACGACTGAACTGGCTTTGTCCATGTGGATATCCCAGGGCATGGAGGAAACCAGTGCTGGGTAAGGGTTCAGTGGGTGGAGTCAGTGAGCCAGTGGATGAGAGAGGCTGGAATGAGGGCCCCGAGGCCCTGGGTCTCTCCACTGCCCAACTTGCAGAAAGTTCTGGCTCAAGTGTCCCGTGTGGATCTGACTCTGGGTTGCCAGCCTTCTGCAGGCTGGCAGGCATCGCTCACTCTGGATGCTCATCTCATGTGTTCAAGTCACTGATGCCGCCCCCTCCCAGGGGGGTGGGCAAATAGACCACCAGCCCCTGCAGGTGGGTGGCCTCTCTCTCCCTAGCAACCCCGTCTCACGCCTGGCATCCTCTGGAACCCTCCAGGCCTCCCTGCTCCTCCCCATTTTCTCCCCTCCTGTAGGCAGCTGTCTTCAAGGCTGCTGGGGGCTTTCCCAGGTCTTGTAAACAAGGGGAAACCAAGGCATGGGGGTAAGTCATGTTCATCAGTCCCCAGAAGATGGGAGACGTTGGGGTGGAGGGCAGACAGGGAACCCCCGTCCCCTGTGGCCTTCCTGCTGCTGGTCTTGGAGCCCCCCGGTGATGCTCCAAATCTATCTCTCTAATGGACACTGTGAACTGCAGGACCGTCCCCAGATCTCCAGAGGCCGCAAAACTACTGCAGACAGTGTTCTTCTCAGAACCCAAGCCCTGCAGGACCAGAGAGGGAAACAGAGGTTCCCTGCAGGGTCAGCCCAGGAAGGCCTCAAACCTGAGCCTCTGGTGCCCTCTTGTGTACAAATGGAGCAACGCACACACGTGCTGGCAGCTGTTTCCACCTGCAGGCTTACGTGCTTAGTCACGTCTGGCTCTTAGGAACCCCATCGACTGTAGCCCGCTAGGCTCCTCTGTCCATGCGATTTCTCAGGCAATGTTGGAGTGGGTTGCCATGTCTCCCTTCAGTAATGTCTGACTCTTTGTGACCCTATGGACTGTAGCCCGCCAGGCTCTTCTGTCCATGGGGATTCTCCAGGCAAGAACACTTAAGTGGATTGTCATTTCCTCCTCCAGGGGATCTTCCCCACCCAGGGATCAAACCCAGGCCTCCTGCACTGCAGGTGGATTCTTTAACACTAAGACACCAGGGAAGGCCATCAAAGCAGCTTAGGTTCATTATTTTTAAAATAAGGCCAATTTCATTTTAAGAGAGTCTGTGGTATTTCCAACTTTCCTAAGTTCAACGGTGCCATGGTGGCAGGGCCTGGAAGCGTCACGTGTTGGGGACGAGGTTGGTAGATGAACTCTTTACCACTGTGCCACCTGGGAAGCCATTCCCAGCTACCTGTGAGCTAGTCTGGCAGGGGTCTCTCCCTGGATCCTCAGAGCCTCCCCAACCAGGGCCAGACCCACCATACACACATTCACTCCATTGAAAGCCACGCACCCTTGGTCCTGATGGTGCTGTTGGGGGGATCTACTTCAGCAGGAGCCCTTCCATAATCCTCATTTCCTGGCCTGAGCTTGAATACCTCCTGGAACGGGGGGCTCACTGCCCAGCTTGTTTCATCATGTACAGGTGAGAGGCTGAGAGGTTCATTCTGTACCAGTACAGGTCTGGTGATTGTCTGAGCGGGGCACTTCCCTCTCACTGAGAGTTTATGATGTGCCAGGTCTGTGCTGAGCCCTTCACTGAAATTATCCTGGTTACTGCTCCCAGCTACCCCATGAGCCAGTTCTATTTTATTCCCATTTCACAGATGAGGAAACGGAGACTCATGGGATGAAGTCACACAGTGTATGCAGGGAAGCTGGGACCTGGACCCAGCTGTAAATCTGGGAGTCCGGAACCTCTGAGTTCTCCTGTACCCTCTCCTACCATCCAAGCAGAAGGCGGAACACAGCCTGGAACCTCTGAAGGTGGAAGGCGGAACTCAGGTCCCTGTCCAAACAGCCAGGTCCACACTCTGGATTTTCAAAGTCTGCCCCCAACTAGGGTGTTGGTGAAAGCTAGGGCCACACCCAGCAGCCTGCTTCTTCTACAGGAGCCACTGTTTCAGTCCAGAACAATCCCTTACATGCCATGGGGTGGGCAGGGGCAGGGGGTCACTGGCCACCTCCATCCAGCCAGGGGTCTTCCAGAGGAAGCCAACGGCTTTAGTGTGGCCCCGGCCCAGCCCTGCCCTGCCACTTCTCTCAGGCTGCAGCTCCCACTCCATTCAGGAGTCTCCCCTTGTCTCCAGGCCTTTGCCCACTGCCTGGCACACGTCCCAGGACTCCGTCCTCAGGGCCGAGCTCTGCAGGACAGACTTCCCTCGGGCCCCGCCTGCTGTCCCCATGGCCCCCCGGCACAGACGCTAAGCCACCCGTGCCCGCGTCCATTCCCTCCCACGCTGGGACACAGGCCCCTGAGGATGGGACAAGGGGCCTACTGCCAAGACAGTGCCCAGCGCACACTCCCCCCTCACAGACACCCGCACAAGCTTGCTGACTGAGCACCAGGCGAACGAGTGAGCGTCCAGACACACGAGCAGGCACTGCCTAGTGGCGTGGCTGCTCGGCAAGGCCACGCCCAGACGGCGCCTCATCCATCATAATCTGAGCGTGACTCACGCTCACCCTGAGCCAGGGCCTGCCTCGGGTCGGGGGCTGCGGCCAGTCAGGATGTGTGTGCTGGAGCACCCCACCCCTGCTGGCGGGGTGCCCACTGAGAGCTCAAGAGTCTCCAGTGTGTGTGTGTTATTCGCTCAGTCGACCCCATGGACTGTGGCCCGCCAGGCTCCTCTGTCCATGGGATTCTGCAGGCAGGAACACTGGAGTGGGTAGCCATTTCCTTCTCCAGGGGATCTTCCTGACCCCAGGGATCGAACCTGAGCCTCCTGCACTGCAAGCGGACGCTTTACCTCCTGAGCTAGTAGGGAAGCCCCAGAGTCTCCAGTAACACCGCCCAAAGGCCGCCGGCATTGTTAGGAATTTTGTTTCTTGAGTCTGCCACCTGCAGGACAGAGTGCTGAGGGCTTTTCCTGTTTTATACCCCCGGGGGTCACCCTTCTGTCTGCCCTCCCACACACAAGGGCCGGAAGGAGAAGCTGTGTCTCAGATTGAACTGTGTCCTCACAAAAGGTAGAAAGAAAGAAACAAAAAAGTATGGTGAAGCCCTAACCCCCCCAGCCCTTCAGAACGGGACCTTATTTGGGAATAGAGTCTTACGGACGTCATCCAGTTAAGATGAAGTCATTAGGGTGGGTATGACTGGGGTCCTGGGATAAAGGAGAAATTTGGACAGAGAGCCAGCCGTGCATGGTGAAGACAAATGTGAAGGCGCCCGAGGCGACGGCGCGCGGAGACGGAGGCCTGGGGTGATGCACCCACGAGCCAAGGACGCCAGGGGAGAGCCTGGAGCCCTTCCCATCACCTTCAGGCCGCCGACACCTTGGTTTTGGACTTCTGGCCTCCAGAGAGGCTCCGCTCCTGGTGTTTACACCGCACAGTCTGTAGTGCGGTTGCCCTGGAAACGAAGACAGGGCCTCCTCTCCACTTTGCAAGTGAAGAAACTGAGGCTCAAGAAAGGCAAGGGCCTTACTCAAGGTCACACAGCTGGGACTCAAGCCCTCTGGGAACGGGTGGCCTCCTGTCCACTGCGTTGCACAGCAACTCCTGCTGTGACCTTGGCCAGATGGCCACCTCAGAACACATCCCACTGTTCAGTGGAGTGTTGTGTGCTGAGCTCACACTGGAATCCTTCTTTCTTCTGTGTGATTACATCACAGACTGGACACACAGTAGGGTCATTTCTCCCCATCTGCTTTCAGTTTCTCGAGACAGATGGCTTAGTGAATTTTGTCTTTAAAATTCAATCTTGAAGTTTTCAAAACCAGATCTATGCCGTACGTTATTAAGAGGGATTTCCCTGGTGGTCCAGTGGTTAAGAATCCGCCTGGCAATGCAGGGGCCTTGGGTTCCCTCCCTGGTTGGGGAACTGAGATCCCATGTACCACAGACAACCAAGCCCTCGCTCTGCAATGAAGACCCAGCACAGTCAAAAAACAAACGCAATAGAGGCATCTATTCCGTTCCTGCCCCTTCCACTCACTGTGGAGAGTTTTCCTTGAACTTCCCAGTATTTCTTTCTTATGCAAAATGTAGTATATGACATCACACGATCGTGTGCCTTGCCTTTTTTCACTTACTGTATGCATTCTGGGTGATCACGCTCATTCCATGAGTACATTGCATACCATTGTGTTATTTATGCAGCCAATCCCATATTTATGGATATTTGATGTTTTTTCATCTTTCATAACAGTTTCGAAATAAATAATACTAGGCATGAAAAAAGAAAAAGATGAGCCTGAGCCTCAGAGGCAGATTTGCAAAACTGGGGTGACACGGCTTCCACCACACCGGGAACATGGGATACACACACTTGGGGCACAGAGTGGAGCTGTCCCTAACTCGCTACTAGAAATATTCCTCTCAGAGTGGACGGGCCAGTCATTCCACATATTCCTCTTAGTCATGCTGGGTGGGCCAGGCTGTCCACGGCACAGCAGACTGTTCTGGGGGAGAACCAACAACTGCTCAAGGACCGTGCATCAGGCTGGGCTGCCCAAGTGCCCCTGGCAGGCCCCTGCGTCCTCACCCTCCCCAGCCACACACCCTGGCCTCACCTTTCCTGTGGCGCCGTGAGACACATACTTGGCTCCTTCTCGCTGGGCGATCTCCACCTGCTTGCGGGCGATGCAGGGCCTGGCAAGAGAGGTGCCCAGGAGGTAACGGTCCTCGTACAGCGCGCTGGACTGGATGGCCGGCCAGATGAACTCCTCCACAAACTCCTTGCTGATGTCCTCAATGAACACCTATGGAAGAGCAGCCCATGGGAGGGAGCCTTGGCAAGCACCGGGCACTGTCATAAGACAGAGTCTCCAATGGCCTGCGTCTAAGGCAGACGCAGCTAACAGATGCTTAAGGGTGGTCTTGAAAATGCAGTAGAAAACGATTCACTTTTGATAAATCTCGACTCTTGAGTGCATACATGCATGCATGCTATGTCACTTCAGCTGTGTCCAATTTTCTGTGACCCTATAGACTACAGTCCACCAGGCTCCGCTGTCTATGCGATTTTCCAGGCAAGAATCCTAAAGTGGGTTGCCACGCCCTCCTCCAGGGAGTCTTCCTGACCCAGGGATCAAACCTGTGTCTCCTGCATCGCTGGTGGATTTTACCACTGAGCTACCGATGAAGCCCCAACTCTTGAATAAAAAATGTGATATACACACGAAGCATTTCTGCTGCATGCCCAAGTGAATTACTAGCTAAATTAGCCACTCTTCTCATAAACCATCATTCATACTTGAATGAAGGACTGACAGACAAAACAAGGTCAATTCAGACCTGGGTTTTTGGCCACGATTTGCATAAAAATGAAGTGATCCTGTCACTTCAAGGAAAACAGTATTTGTTGCCAGTGATAAAACTCAAGCTTTCCAGTAAAAAAACTAGAATTATGGAAAATTTGTATCTGATTCTATGAACCTGACAGCTTCCTAATACTTCTGATGTGAGTTTTATTGCGCTGCACAGATACTGTGTCTCCTTTGTACTGTGAGCTTATGTGAGCAGGGACCATGATGGCCATGTTCATCTTAAGGCCTGCTCACTGATACTGCTGAGTGGATGGAAGGATGTGTGGATGGACAGGCAGATGGATGAGGGGTGGGCAGGTGAATGGATGGATGAGGAAGAGGTAGACGGATGGGGATGGGGGATGGGGAGGTGACTGGGTGGAAGAGCGGCTAGGAGAAACCAGAAGATGGTTCACACACCAAGGTGAAAGTGAAAGTCGCTCAGTCATGTCCGACTCTTTGCGACCCCAGGCACTATATAGTCCGTGGAATTCTCCAGGCCAGAACACTGGAGTGGGTAGCCTTTCCCTTCTCCAGAGGATCTTTCCAACCCAGGAATTGAACCCAGATCTCCTGCATTACAGGCAGATTCTTTACCAGCTGAGCCATAACGGAAGCCCTCACATCAAAAGCGGAAGGAATTGACCTCATATTCTTGGAAGCAAGAGGACCAAATGGAAGGGGCGTTGGAGGCAAGGAGCTCTGGGACAGGGACCCCCACAGCTGACCCCAACATGTCAGATCCCATTTCCAGCCCCGGGACCCCCACAGCTGACCCCAACATGTCAGATCCCATTTCCAGCCCTGGGACCCCCACAGCTGACCCCAACATGTCAGATCCTATTTCCAGCCCCAAACCCGGCCCACACTTGGTACCTTTTTGGCCCCGAGCTTCAGCGCCTTCTTCCTGGCTTCCTCAAAGTCTTCCTTCTGGCCGATGTTGGCCTGACAAGCAGAAGCAGAGAGGACCCATCAGCCCAGGGGCAGAAAGAAGAGTTGAGAAGAATGTCACTCCTCCCCCGACCCCGCCAACAGCATGGTCTCCCCCTGAGGGTGAGTCCTGGGCAGGTGTCTTTCACACACAACCGTCTTCGGATGAAGGTGGCTTTCTCTGGATGGCTGAGGTCACAGGAGGAAGGAGAAAGGATAAGAACCAGGGTCTGGGGACGCTATGCTCCTTGGAGCTGCCCGAGGCTCTGGAAAGCAGTTTCAAGGAGTTGGACTGGACTGGACAGGCTGCATCTGGCCCTGTGCGCCTGGACTATGGGGTTGCTACATTCGCTGTCACTGCATTAAAGGTCTAAAGCTGCCTCATTTGAACCCATCAATCTTTTCCCGAAATTCCCCCAAAGCCAGTACAAAGGTTGGCTTGTCAGCAGCTGCCCGACTTCCTGCTCACTGCCCCAGCCAAGTGCAGCAACTTGACTGCCCTGGGCACCAGAGCCGGCGGGAAGCAGAGGCCCAGGCTAGGAGCGCCCAGCTGTCCCCTTGCTGGAGCCCGACCTCTGGTTCCGACAGCTCCGTCTAGACACAGGCATGTTTTCTGCTGGCTACACTCTGGCCTCCTGCCCAGACCTTGACCCTGGATTCTGCTCAGCAGATTCCAGAATGTTCCCAGAGTCCAGCTGCAGGTGCTTTTTATGAGGTCACTCAGCTTTAAATCTGCCTGGTGATAGTCTGGGATCTGGACAGACACAGGGATGGATGAAAGCAAATGTTTCCTGCTCACTATAGGGACAAGCCTCCAAGGGACAGCCATACTGACAAATGAGTGATGGGCAGGCACTTGGGCCAGTGAATGAGTGTTCCCTTGACCTTTCTATCAGAGCCTTTGGGGAAAGCTTTCCTTTCTCTCAGAAGACTAGGGGATGATGAGAGCCTTGCCTGCCCTGTGGAGAGGCCAAGAATGATGCCAAGCCGAGATGGATAAGCACCTGGATCCAGCCTTGCCCGAAGCCATCTTACCCTGACCTTCTTGGTTATATGAAAAACTGAATTATGTTGGTTTTCTTTTTTTTTATTTTTGGTTTTGTTTGGCTTAAGTTGGATTTCTAGAATTTGCCAGTCTTATGGAGAAAGACTCAGAGGTTATGTCCAGGTTTATCAGAAGTGAAGCTGGTTTGATTGGGGATATCTGCTATGGACCCTGGATGGGGGAGTGGCATCTTAGTTAATCTATTACCTATGGCCTGTGGCCTATTTGCTGTTCCAGAATTAGGTGATCTGACGCTTACTCCTTGGAAGGAAAGTTATGACCAACCTTGATAGTATATTAAAAAGCAGAGACATTACTTTGCCAACAAAGGTCTGTCAAGTCAAAGCTACGGTTTTTCCCGTGGTCGTGTATGGATGTGAGAGTTGGACTGTGAAGAAAGCTGATGGCCGAAGAATTGATGCTTTTGAACTGTGGTGTTGGAGAAGACTCTTGAGAGTCCCTTGGACTGCAAGGAGATCCAACCAGTCCATTCTAAAGGAGATCAATCTTGGGTGTTCATTGGAAGGACTGATGCTAAAGCTGAAACTGCAATACTTTGGCCACCCATGCGACGAGTTGACTCACTGGAAAAGACTCTGATGCTGGGAAAGGTTGGGGGCAGGAGAAGAAGGGGATGACAGAGAATGAAATGGCTGGATGGCATCACCGACTCTGTGGACATGAGTTTGAGTGAACTCCGGGAGTTGGTGATGGACAGGGAGGCCTGGTGTGCTGTGATTCATGGGGTCGCGGAGAGTCGGACGCGACTGAACTGAACTGAATCATCTAGCTTAGCCCATGTAGGAGCCTAGATCTTTGCTGAGTTACTGAGGGCTGCAGGAAAGGGAAAGTTTATGTGACTTTCCAAGGTCTTCAGCAGACCCAAGCCAAGCCCCTGGTCCCTCCCTGGGCAGGCTGGCTTAGCAGCTCCAGCACACTCACTCTTGGTGCCCCCAACCCCTACTTCAGTGAGTGCACGGAGAGCCAGCCTCCTTCATGTTCTGGGGAGCACATCTCAGACCTGGGGGACATCAAGGGAGCTCACCTAACAGATAGAAAGAGACAGTAAACAAGAGTTTCCCTAGTTTAAGACAGGCTTGGGGGAGGGGCAGGCTTGGATTAGTAACAGCGGGCAGGTAGGCAGCAGAGCCAACAGGTAGAAAGACAGACATGCTGGGCGCCCTCTCACCAGATAGGCAATGACATCATAGCCTTGCTCCTTCAGCCACACGAGGATGCAGGAGGTGTCCAGGCCCCCACTGTAGGCCAGAACCACAGAGCCTTTACCGGACATTGTGACTGGAAGGAGATAAGAAGGAATGTGAGTGACCCAGGGCCAGTCTCCCACACCCCTCCTGCCAGCCCCTCCCAGCAGCTCCCTCCTGGCCTTGGGCACCCTATCCCCCAGACAGGCTGCCGTGGGGCTTGGAACAGGATGTTCAGCTGTCATCAGGAGCCGCTGAAGAGCTGACCCTTTATGCAGCCACACCTCTTTCACACACCCCCATTCCCACCGGGGGACCCTGACCCTGCACACCCCCACAGACCAGGCTGGGGCCTGGCAGGGGGCGGCATGTAGCCAATCCCCTACCAGCTGGAGAAGACAAAAGACTAAGCTGTTGGGCCCGAGGTCAGGATGCCAAGATCGCGGCAGGGGAGGGGCCGTCTCCTGAGTCTCAGGCAGCCCACACATCTCCTTGCTAAGCTCCTTGCCAAGCTGGGCCAGGGGAAGGCATGGCCCTGGGAGCCTTATACAGATCACCCAGCACCCCGACTCTGACCCCAGGAAGTGGGTGTCATGCCCGCTGCTGGGGAGGCACAACTGAAGCTTGGAGAGGTCAATGGCTGGCTTGAGGTTGCAGAGCACACATCTGTGTCTGGCTCTAGAACCTCGGCTCTTCCCAGGAGGCAGGGTGCCCTCTCGGCTCTATGGGGGACAGGATGCTGGGGGCAGAGGCCTGCCCCGCAGACCTCTTCCACCTGGGCTCAGTGAACCTTCACACAAAGGGGTTTTTGGCTCTTTTCAAATGCAATTACCTCTGAGAGGGGAAACACAAGCCTTCCCCCGCCCCCCCACCAACACCTCAGAGAACTCAACTCCAGAGAGATTAGTTGGGAGGAGCTTGGAGACCAACTTATTCCCCCTGTGCAGAGGGGGATCCGAGGCCCAGAAGCTGTCTGTCCCTGTCCGTGCTCAGTTGCATCTGACTCTTTGTGACCCCGTGGACTGTTGCCCGCCAGGCTCCTTTGTCCATGAGATTCTCCAGGCAAGATTACTAGAGTGGGTTGCCATTTCCTATTCTAGGATATCTTCCCAACCCGGGGATTGGACCCACGTCTCTTGTGTCTCCTGCAATGGCAGGTGGGTTCTTTACCACTCGAGCCACCTGGGAAGCCCGTAACTCATAACTCGGAGGCCCAGAGGGAGAAGGCAACTGGGCGTACAGATGACGGATCTGTCCTTCCCAGCAGAACAGGTGTGTCCCCCCGTCGATCCCTCCCTCTCCTCAGCTAAACTGAAGTTTCCAGAAGGTACCAGGGCCTCCTCACTCCTTGCCTTTGCAGCCGCTGTTCCTTCGGCCCAGAAGGCCCTCCCGGAAGCCTCAGGCTACATTCAGGCTTGCCCTGCCTCCCTTGCACTCTCCATGTGGCCCTGAGCATAGATGTTGTTCTGTGCCTGCTTTGCTAAAGAGAAGTCAGAGGGTCAGAGAGGCGGGGTCACTTGCTTGAGGTCCTACGGGCAGCAGGTGGCAGAGTTAGATTTGTATCCAGGCCATCTGGTTCCAGCCTCTGTGGACACGGTCCCAGCTTCCTGCACTTACCGGGAGCGTGCTTGTTTCTGGTGGGAGTGTTTACACTAGAGACTGACCAAGGTCAGGGTCCTTAATAGATGATATTGGGAAAGGCTGTGGATATCTCTGCTTTGATCCACGTAAGCCCAGAAGGGGTGTCACCTTGCTGCATCCTGCATCCTGAAGGGGCCTGAAGGTTTGGCGGCAAAGCGGTCACCCAGCCCTTTGCGGCAGAACCCAGCCCAACCAAGGGGCAAGAGCATTCATCCTATGAACTGAAGCTGCTGCTGTTTAGTCACAAAGTCTTTGCAACCCCATGGACTGTAGCCTGCCAGGCTCCTCTGTCCTTTGGATTTCCCAGGCAAGAATACTGGAAGGGGTTGCTATTTCCTGATCCAGGGATCGAACTTGCCTCTCATGCGTTGGTAGGTGGATTCTTTACTGTCTGAGCCACCTGGGAAGCCCTATGCTATGTGCAGTCCCTGGCATCTCACCAGACCTCCCACCAGCCAGTCCCAGGGCTCACATGTCCTTCCTGCCCCTGGGACTAGGAAGGGGAAATATCTCACAAACAGTGAGGTTGGAGGCAGTTTTGATGGAAAAATGTCGAAGACTCCCCACTTCAGTGGGCATTCATTCAACCACCTGCCAGGCAGTCCCAGGCAGGGTGGGGTCAGCAGATGTGCCCCTGGCAACTGTAGCCTGGCAATGGGCCATCCAGGAGGGAGGGAGGCAAGAAGCACTCAAGGTAAGAAGTGCCTGAAGTTGAAAGAGTAGATTGCGGCTTCCAGAACCCGTCTTGACCCAGTGGCTGGGTGACATCAGAGGCCGTGAGCCCAGCCTACCCAACCCCTGGACTCCCCTTTGGGCAGCCTCGCTGAGGAGGGAGACTCAGGACCCCTAGATCCACCTGCCTAGCTCCTAGGTGTGTGCTGGCTGGGGTGAGGAGAATAATGTGGCATTATTTGTACAGCTCTATTGAGATATAATTAACCATAAACTGCATATAGCTAAAAGTGTGCAATTTAGTAAGTTTTGGTGTGTCTACACCCATGAAATCACCACCACAATCAAGATAATGGATGTGTCCGTTATAAGCGACGGCCTCCATTTGTGTCATCCCCATTTTAGAGTTAGGGAAACTGAGGCTTGGGTCAAAGAACTTGCTCAAGGCCTCATTTGACTGCTAAGTGGCAGAGCCCAGATTCAAACTCAGATCAGCTAGACTCAAAAGTACAAGGCTACCCTCTCTGGGATGGGGTGGGGGAGGGCATGGATCCCTGGGACAAGGTGTGGGGTCTGGGAAGCTGTCGGTGGCCCAGACAACCTGGAGTGACAGGGAGAGGTGATGTGAGCCCAAAACTCACCCAGCTTCTAGGGGTCACCCCCACTTTGCCAACCCCCAAAGGTCCTGGAGCCAGAGGATGGGCCCCGGAGAAGGGGAGGGGCGACTCCATGAGGGCAGACCACCTGGGCCCGCCTGGTTCTGCCTCGGTGACTGCCCCCCACCCCGTGTGGCCATCACAGCACAGTCACGATGTACTCTGCCCCCACCACCCACTGTGAGCTCTCTGGAGACAAGGACCATCTCTCAGTGCCTGGCAGGTGGCAAGCGCTCAGAACAAGGCTGCTGATTTTGCTGTCTGGAGGCCTGCTCCTCACCTATAAAAACAGAGGGTTAAAATCCCCTCCATGTCTGGAATTCCGTGCACGCGCTCATCTGGAAACTCTCATCCGGAAACTCGTGAGCCTCTTCTGCCAGCCAGGCCAGAGGCGGAGGGCCTCAGGCTCCGGGTCTGAACCTCGCGATGGAATGTGTGCACCCTGGAGCGTGTGCCTGCGTGAAGGGATGTGTGTGTGTATGTGTGCACACGTGTGCCTGCATTTCCCGGGGAGCATGTACCTGAGACTGCATGCGTGTACCTCTGTCTACATACACACACACGTGTGTGTGGCAAGTTTGGGCCTGCGTGTGTAGAGAGCTTAGCAGGGCAGGTGGGCTGAGAACATGATGCAATCTGACACTGGCCTTGCTCTTGCCTTCCTGCTGAAGCTCTCCCCTTCCCCCACCAGTGAGGTCCCGGCAGCCTGCTTGCTGCAGAAACTAAAGGAAGCCAAGCAAGCAAGGAGGCCTCGGTTTAGGGGAGAGGGAGTGGAAGAGACTAGCGCAGAGCGCAGTGGCTGGGTTCTCCAGACCTGGAGTCCAGGAGCTGAGAGCAAGAGCAGCCCATCCCCCCACGGAACAACTGTGGATTCGGTAAAATTCCAAGAGGAGCCCAGAGCCCAGAGCTGGGCACCACGCCTGTGCCCACCGAAGTCTCCTACCACTGTCGGGCAAGCCCCTCACTCTCCAAGCCTCAGTATCACCATCGGCACAACCACCTGAAAATCCTTCTGGTTCTGACAGCCCAGGTCACGGGGCTTCCTGCCTTAGGACTCAGCCATCCTCCCAGCTCTGGCCTCGCTGACGCCCCAACCTCCAGGGAGGGCACAGGTCAGGTGCCCGAGCTCCCAGGCACACGACCTCTGCTGAGAACATTCATGCCCCTGGTTCCCAGGGCCAGTCCGGCCAACTGGCTGCCAAAGGGGACACCTGGGAAGGGAAGAAGGGCCTCATTCCTAGACGCCTGCCAGCCTGACCTTAGCTGGCAAGGCAGGGGGCATTCTCCAGGGCTCCGGCCAGAACCCTCCTGCCAGCTCCCAGTGAACGTGCCCGGCCAGCCAGGGCAGTTGCTCAGCGCTAGGGAAATTCATGTGGCTCTACAGCGTCAGAGCTTGGATGACAAGAGCAGTTACTATGTTTAGTGCCACACGGGCATCATTTCAAGGTGGTGGCTATTATTACCACCTGTTTACAGATGATGAGCCCCGGCTTAGAAAAACTATAAGACTTGCCCAGGTCTCGAGCTAGCGGATGGCAGTGCTGGGGGGTCAAAACCTACGCCAACTGCAGACCACCTGCTCTTTGCTGCTCTCTGTCCTATACACTCTGGCCTCAAGGGGACCACAGACTGTCTCCCCTTCACTTTACGTGTCTGTTGTTTAGACACTCAGTCGCGTCTGACTCTTTTGAGACTCCATGGACTATAACCCACTAGGCTCCTCCGCCCATGGGATTCTCCAGGCAAGAATACTAGAGTGGCTTGCCATTTCCTTCTCCAGGGAATCTTCCCAACCCAGGGATCAAACCCATGTATCCTGCCTTGAGCCACCTGGGAAACCCATGAGTCATCTCCAATCACCAATTTTCTTTCTCTGGATGTCATGGCTACAGCGACCTGACTCTTCCTCAGGAACCCCTCCCTTACACTCTAACTCAGTCGAGCTGGGTTCATTAGTTTTTAAAAACGTTTTAAAAACATTTTTGGTTCTACCTAAGCCATAGAATTCTCTCTGACTTAGGGATTTGCTCATTTCAGGACTGCAACTTGAACCCTTTGGCTGCCCTCATTCATGTCCGATAGAGCCAGGCTGCAATTCCACACTTTGACCAGGAGGTGCCGCTATCAGGATTCAGCCTGAACGTTCGGTTGACACATTCAGCTCATTTCATCTACAGACTTGAGGCACTGAGGAACAATTTCTGTATCTGATGGATGAGTTGACGGCATTGAGGGTGCTCTAGGCTATGTACGGAGCTGGCTGTCAGGTGCAAATTCCTGGGGCCTGAGGATCGATTTAGGAATGCTGGGCTTTCTTGGGAATACCACCAGCGCTCCAGCAAACTTCTTCCGCCAGGGTAGAGGGGTCACCGGGGAATGCCTTGACTTGCTGCTGCTGCTGCTAAGTCACTTCAGTTGTATCCGACTCTGTGTGACCCCATAGACGGAAGCCCACCAGGCTCCCCCGTCCCTGGGATTCTCCAGGCAAGAACACTGGAGTGGGTTGCCATTTTCTTCTCCAATGTGTGAAAGTGAAGTTGCTCAGTTATGCCCGACCCCCAGCGACCCCATGGACTGCAGCCCACCAGGCTCCTCCATCCATGGGATTTTCTAGGCAATAGTACTGGAGTGGCCTGCCATTGCCTTCTCCGATGCCTTGACTTAGGAAGATTGAAACCCCAGTTTTGATAAGAATGTCTGGAGGTGGGAGGTAGGAAGATTAAGGAGACCTCACCAGGCCCTGGTGACAGGCACTCACTCAAACCCTCTCCAAAATGCCTTTGGGTACCTGGCCTATCTCAAGTCAGGGGAGGGCATCTGCCACACAAGAAGGAGCCAAAGTCTGGAAGATCACCTTTGCCCAAAGTGTTTCAGCAGAAAATCAGGGCCTTAGACCCTGAATTCCAGAGAGGTTATCTCCCTTCACGCGGATGCCCACAGGCAAGGCGCTCACTTCTGAGGCTGTGTGCTCAGCGTTCCTTTTGATGAAGGCATCTGGGAGTCTTGGCTTGCCTCCCAGGACTCACAGGACCAAGATGAGATGGGGTGCTGGGAAAGCGCTTGCATAGCAGGTGAGTCTGGGACTGCCCCCCACCCCAAGTTAGGTTCCTGGGGCCCTGGGCCCAAGTTACCATCCCAGTCAAGGGACCACACGAGCCCAGGGGAAGCAGGCAGCTGATGGGGGCACAGGTGGGTACTCAGGGGAGCTCAAGAGTGTGCTGAATGGGGGCCTCTCTCCTTTACCCACCCCAGGCCTGGCCTGGGATCTAGGTGCTCAGTGGACAGGATTCACCAACTAACCCTTGAGCACTCAACAGAGCCAGTATTACTTGGCATAACCGCGCAGCTGGCTCCACCTGGGGCAGCCCCCACCTCCACAGTCTCCCTTCCCCACCAGAACCTAAGATAGGAGGGCAGGGACCCCCACTCCTGAGCCCTCAGCGTGGCAGCACCGGGTGGGTCATTCCCCAGACAGTGAGCGAACGGACCCAGGCCCCGCTCTCAACAGTACACGTCGTCCTAATTTTTTTGGCTGCCCCGGGACATGTGGGTAGGCTTCCCAGGTGTCGCTAGTGGTAAAGAACCTGCCTGTCAATGTTGGAGACATAAGAGACATAAGAGGGTCAGGAAGATCCCCTGAAGGAGGGCATAGCAACCCACTTCAGTATACTTGCCTGGAGAATCCTGTGGACAGAGGAGCCTGGTGGACTGTAAGTCCGTAGTGTTCCAAAGAGTTGGACACGACAGAATCTACTTAGCAGGCACGCAGTGGAAGCAGGGAGTCTCAACCACTGGACTTCCAGGGAAGTCCCCCAACAGTACACATCCTGTTACTGTTCCCTGAGCCCTGAACCTGTGACAGCCGTGATGAATGGAGAAACTGAGGCTTGGGAAGCTGCGAGGCTGACCCAAAGCCTCAACCAGTCGTGGAGTTGTGTCTGCCTTTAGGGCTGGGGTCTGCGGGGGCCCAGAAACCTGCCCTCTCCTGTCCCTCGTCTGGGCTTGAGAGGAGGGATCAAAGCCCAAGACCTATTTGATCCATCCCTGGGGAAAGGACAGGTTTGTTCCTGCCCAGGAGGAGCAGCCAGACGGCGCTGTCGGGAGCAGTCGCCCCCACTTCGCAGAGAGGAACACTGAGGTGGCGGGGTCGGGGGTGGGGTGGGGGGCACTGAGGTCTCGGGACCTCCTCAGGAAGAGCCCTGGCGGGTTGAGAGAGGAGTTTCCTCCATTTCAGACTCTCCTTCCCTGGAGGGTGCAGCCGCCCAAGGGGCCAAAGGCAACAGCCACCCGGACGGCTGACATTTCCTGCGGAGCGGCCCCTCCCATAGTCCGGTGCCAGCCGGAAACCGGGCACCGCGGCCGGGCAAGGCGGCCGACCCCACCGGCCAGAGAACGCAAAGCCCGTTCAGAAGGCAGAGCCGGGCAACCGACCCCCTCCCCCAGCTGCAGAGGAAGGAGCCCAGCCACACCCGAGGCCCCCCGGGGCGGGCTGCCTGGCGCCCCCGAGCCCACCCGCTCGGGGAAACTGAGGCGAGGCTGTGGGAGGGGCCGAGATGCCCAAGCCCCCGGGGGTCGCACGAGGGGCCAGAGGTGAGGCTGGTACTCTGGTTCTACCGGAGACAGAGACGGGGGCAAACAAGATCGGGAACCGCCCCCCCAACACCCTCCGGGTTCTCGAGGTTCTCCATTTGTGGGGTTCGCGGCGTAAAGGAAATTGGATCAGAGAAGGAAGAAGATCCAGAAAGGATCTCGGCCTGCAAAGGCGACAAGTCACCCGACCTGCTCCCCAGCGCCCACGCGCCCCCCGGACTCGCGCCCGGGTCCCATCCCCGCGGCCCCAGGGAGCCAGGAATCCGGCCGCCCGGCGTTTGAGCAACAGGAGTCGGGGCGTCGGTCCCCTTTCCTCCGGTCCGGGTCCAAACCAGGGGCGGGGGGCGCACAGTCCCCTCCGCCTCGTCCGCTGGTCCTTGGCGGGAGCCGGGAAGAGGGCGACCTAGGCTGGGGAGTGCGAAGGCGGGGGGCCTCCTTACCGGGCGACCAGCGGCGGCAGCAGTCGGCGGAGCAGGGCGGGTTTCGGCGCGCATCCCAGGTTATAAACTCGGGGCCGGGGGGCAAGGCGGGGGACCCTGGGCGCAGGCCCCGCCCCCGGGCCCGGCCCCCTCGCCGAGCGGCTCGGCGTTCGCGGCACCTGCGGCCGGGGCGGGGCCAGGCGCTCCGCTCCTCGCCCCGCCCCCCCGCCCCGTCCCGCCCCCCGGCCCACTCCTCCGCCCCACGGGTCCCCCGCCCTAGCCGGAGGCGCGGACCGTCCCCGGCCCGCGGGCTGGCGGCTCCCCTGGGCGCGGCAGTGGCTGGAACCCGCGCAATGGACAGGGTGACAACCCCTCCTGCCAGACTTGCCGCCTGGTCAGTGGGGAACGCTCAAGAGCTTCGCCGTGGTTGTGGAATTAAAAAAAAAAAAAAAATCCCTAGGCTTGTAAGTTTCAGGCCCATTTTTGTCCCGTGGCGGCCTTGCTGAAAGTGAAAGTGAAGTCACTCAGTCGTGTCCGACTCTTTGCGACCCCATGGGCTGTAGCCTACGAGGTTCCTCCATCCATGGAATTTTCCAGGCAAGAGTACTGGAGTGGGTTGCCATTTCCTTCTCCAGGGGATCTTCCTGACCCAGGGATCAAACCTGGGTCTCCTGCATTGCAAACAGGTGTGGCCTTCCTACAGACCCCACAATTCCCTCCCTTCCTTCCACTCCAGCCCCCAGCGACCCCCGAGCCCATCGTATTGGTGAGAAAACTGAGGTTGAGGGGATGATCCCAGAAGGTCCGAGCTTCATCCTTCAGTCCAGGGCGGGTCCCTGGCTGTCTCCCCAGAGCCTGGCACCTGACCCAAGCGCACCCAGTAAATAGTGGATAAAAAAAGACTGGCTCGCTGCTAACCCATTGAGCAGAAGGGAAAATTGAGGTTCACAGAGGCGAAGCTTCTTGCTTGCAAAATAAACAGGGAGTTGTGACCCCAGTCTGGCCTTCAGAAGGTCTGTGTCGGGAGTTTCTCAGCCTGGTTTTATAGGCCCCAAAGCATCAATCACTGGAACCACAACCCAATAAAACAGCGGGTCCCAACCTGTCAAAGGCAACGCCTGGGTTAGGACTGACTCCCAGAGGGCAGCTTCTCAAGTCCTCCCTGCCTTGGAGCCTCCTAGGGGTGGGAACCCTGAGGCAGCTGTGCTGGGTTAGCCATTCAGCCATCTTGGAAAAGAGGTAGGGTGGGGAGGGGGAGGTCATGGCAAGGAGGTTGCCCTGTCCCAGGCCCCTTCCTGCAAATAAGAAGCAGCCAGACAAAGGGAGCCTTGGCAGAGAGGGGTGAAGGCTTAGTCACTCTCAGCTCCTCGGCTCGCCGGTCCCCTCCCCACTGCCCCACACTCTGGTCTGGTCACCCAGGCATGTCGGCCGGTTGAGTAGCTGTGAGCCCTTCAGGAGGGAGGAAGCATCAAACCAACTTACTAGCAGAGCTGCAGCTCTCTGTACACCCCCAGCCTCTGGCACCCAAATCCCCGTGATGGCCGGGGACCCCCGTGAGTTCTCTGGGGCTAGGCGACCCGGGTGACTTGAATCACTTCCTGCAGGAAGAGAGGTGGTGGCTGGGTCCCCTTAGCAGGGCCGCCTCCGGGCCTCACAGGGCCTCTGGCCACAAGACAACACACCCTCAGGGCTCAAGCAGCCTTGGGCAGCTTCCTACTCCCTGCGGCCTTGGTTCCTCATTTGTACTGTCTCCCTGACCAGGGATTGAACCCATGTCCCTGTAGTGGACGTGCAGAGCCCTAACCACTGGACCACCGGGGAACTCCCTCTGGCTTGTCTTTACGTCTCGTCCTCTGACTGTGTGCTCCATCCTTGTCTCTGCCTCTAAGATGTCACTGCCCCTCAAGAAAATTGGGGAGGGCGTGGATGGATGGGGGCCCCTCCTTGGAGCTATTACCGAGGAAGTGGAGGGGAAACTGAGGCAGCCAGGTCTAATATTCTCCCAAACTCTCCAGAGTCATGGTGGCTCCAGAGAGAAGCCCCATTACCCAGACCTTAGCAAGAGGGTGGGGTGGGAGCTGAGCCGCTCCAGTCTAGGATGGATGGGTTGGGGGACGGGTGGGGGTAGAAGAGAAAATAAGGTTAACAGTCCCGAAGATGTCTGGATGGACTTGGGCCATAACCACCACCCTCGTGGTTCTCACTAGACGCTTTTTAAAAAAATCTTTGATTTACTTTTGTATTTGGCCGAATACAACTAAGACCTTGGTTACAGCACACGGCATCCTCGTTGCAGTACACGGGCTTCTCTCGAGGTGTGCACACAGGCTTAGTTGCCTGGCACCGTGTGGGTTCTTAGTTCCCTGATCAGAGATCGAACCTGTGTCCCCTGCATTGCAAGCCTGACTCCTAACCACTGAACCTCCAGGGAAAGTGAAAAGTGAAAGTGAAAGTCGCTCAGTCCTGTCTGACTCTTTGCGGCCCCATGGACTATACAGTCCATGGAATTCTCCAGGCCAGAATACTGGAGTGGGTAGCCTTTCCCTCCTCCAGGGGATCTTCCCCACCAGGGGTTCGAACCCTGGTCTCCCGCATTGCAGTCCCCCTTTAAAAAAAAAATTAGCTAAGCACTTTTTTATGCTTACATTCACTTGGTTTTCACCCTATATGAAGTCGCTTTTATTGTTACCCTCATTTTACAGACAGGAACCTGCAGGTCCGAGTGTGCCATCTTCCCCAAGGGCACACAGCATGTGAGTGGCAGAGCAGAACTGGAATCTGGGGTCTGGAGCTCTGGCCCAAACCCTCTGCTCTAGCTCAGGCATAAGTTGAGTGGATAGAGGAGCCGGAGTTTTGGTCCCAGGGCTGTGGGGACCTTTACTCCTGCTGCAGAACCGGCTGCAGCCCAGGGCACTGTCCCTTCCTGATGCATAGGCACTGGTGCTGTGAGGAGTGGTTAGGTCACAGCCCTCTGCGAGGAAAAGAGAGGCCAGCCTGCTAGCAGGGGCCCTGCCCTCCGAGCATTGGGTGGGTGGCTGCGCAGAGGCACAGATCAAGGTGAGAATAGACTGACCTTGGACGGCTCATTTTTCCCTGTTGTTCTAGCAACATGAGTTGAAGAATTTCCTTTTCCTATCAAAGTGCGTTTAGCACCTTTGTTGAAAATTGACTGACTGTATAAGTGTTGCCCGATGTCTGGATTCCTTCCGTGCCACTCACCTATTTATTTACATCTGTGCCAAGACCACACCATCTTGATTGCTGTAAGTTTGCAGTAAGACTCCAAGTCAGATAATATAGATCCTCCAATTTTGTTTCAAAACTGTTTTGGCTGTTCCAGGTCCTTTGCGTTTCCATTCAAATAGTAGAAACAGTGTCTGTTTATGTAAAAAGCCTGCTTGGATTATGATTGGGGATTGCAATAAATCTGTATATCAGCTAGGGGAGAATGGACATTTTAACAATATAGAGTTTTTCAATCCATGATCATGGTATAGCTCTCCATTTATTTATATCTTTGTACATTCTCCAACAGTAAAAAAAAAAAACTTAAAAAATTGTTTATTCAGAAACATTCGTGGTTGTTTATACAAGCAAAGAAAAAGAAACTCAGGTCAGTCTACAATTTGAGATGATATTCGTTTGTGGTGAAGTTAGTTTTTGTTTTAAACCAGAAGTGTATCTCTGAGATAATGTTGAAATACATCGTGTCACAAAACAGTTCCTTTATTTGATGTGAAATCTCAGATGAGAATCGTTTAAGGATACAGACCACCCAGAGCTAGAAGACTTGAAGTTTCCCTGCTGAACGTCTTTTCGTGTGTTTGTTGACTATATGGATATCTTCCTTGCAGAAATGTCTGTTTAGATCTTCCACCCATTTTTTGATTAGGTTGTTTGTGTTTTTGTTATTGAGCAGCATGAGCTATTTGCATTAGTCCCTTGTCAGTTACTTTGTTGGCAAGTATTTTCTCCTGTTGTTCTGAGGCCTGTCTTTCCATCTTATTATGGTTTCCTTTGCTGTGCAAAAGCTTTTAAGTTTAATTAGGTCCCATTTGTTTATTTTTGCTTTTATTTTCATGACTCTAGGCAGTGCATCAAAAAAGATATCGTTGTGACTTACGCTATTATGTATTCCTCCAAGAGTTTCATGGTATCTGGCCTTACATTTAGGTCTTTAATCCATTTTGAGTTCACTTTTGTGTGTGGTGTTAGGAAATGTTCTGATTTCATTCTTTTACATGTAGCTGTCCAGTTTTCCCAGCACCACTTATTGAAGAGACTGTATTTTCTCCATTGTGTATTCTTGCCTCCTTGGTCAGAGATTAGGTGGCCATAGGTGTGAAAGTTCATCTCTGGACTTTCCACCCTGTCCCACTGATCTATATTTCTGTCAATCACGACAATGAGGTGTCACCTCACACCGATCAGGATGGCCATTATCAGAAACCTACGAACAATAAATGCTGGAGAGAGTGTGGGGAAAAGGGAGCCCTCCTCCTGTTGGTGGGAATGTAAACTGCTACAGCCTTCCCTGGTAGCTCAGCTGGTAAGGAATCCACCTGCAATGTAGGAGACCCTGGTTCAATTCCAGGGTTGGGAAGACCCCCTAGAGGAGGGCGTGGCAATCCACTCCAGTATTCTTGCCTGGAGAATCCCCATGGACAAAGGAGCCTGGAGGGCTACAGCCCATGGGGTTGCAAAGAGTCGGATACGACTGAATGACTCAGCAACTAAGTATAGCACATCTACTATGGAGAACAATATGGATGTTCCTTAAAAAACTAGAAATAGAGCTCTCGTATGACCCAGCCATTCCACTCCTGGGCATATATCCAGAGAAAACCAGAATTCGAAAGGATGCACGCACTCTGATGTTCATTGCAGCACTATTTCCAGTAACCAGGACATGGAAGCAACCTAAATGTCCATCAACAGAAAAATGGATAAAGAAGATGCGGTCCATATATACAGTGGAATATTACTCAGCCATAAAAAGGAACAAAATAGTGGCATTTGCAGAGGCGTGGATGGATCTAGAGACTATCATACAGAATGAAGTAAGTCAGAAAAGCAAACATCGTTAATATCACTTACATGTGGAATCTAGAAAAATGGTATGGATGAAAGCAGAAATCGAGTCACAGATGTGGAGAATGAACTTATGGTTACCAAGGGGGAAGTGAGGGCTGGGATGAATTTGGAGATTAGGATTGCCATATATACAATGCATAAATGTGCCATATATACACATTGCAGGTGGATTCTTTACCAGCTGAGCCACAAAGGGATCTCCAGCGGATCTTCCTGACCCAGGAATCGAACCGGAGTCTCCTGCATTGAAGGTGAATTCTTTACCAACTAAGCTAACAGGGAAGCCCCTGTATATGCTCTAGTAGATAACTAGTGAAAACCTACTGTATAGCACAGGGAACTCTACTCAATGCTCTGTGGTGACCTAAATGGGAAGGAAATCTAAGAAACGAGTTACATGTATACACATAACTGATTCACTTCACCGTACAGCAGAAGCTAACACAACATTGTAAAGCAGCTATGTTCCAATAAAATTAATTTAAAATTAAAAGGGTCCCTGCTGCTGCTGAGGTGCTGTAAGTGGACTAGGTGAGTGTGGACAAGCTCCGTTTGGGAAAGAATGTGTGGCTATCATGAGGAGCGGCTGGAATCTGGAGGAGGAGACAGAGCTTCTTGGGGCCACAGGTATGGCTGCTCCAGAGCCCAGCTCTGAGATGGATATTTTATTGAATACCTTGGATGACTTGCCAGGTGGAAGTCTATTCTCAGGCAAGTGCCCAAGTCTTTCATTTAGAGAACAGTAACGCCTGACAGGTTGGGGCATCTCTAATGGGTGGTACAAAAGTCCTCATTTTCAACCAGAGTGCCAACAGATCCATCTTGACTCAGATGTCTGAACTTGTTTTATGGTTTTCAGTGTGTGGGTCTTGCTTCTTTCATTAAATTCGTTTCGAAGTATTTTAACGTTTTTGATACTATTGTAAGTGATATTTAAAATTTTATTTTCCAAGTGGTTGTTGCTAATGTATAGAAAGACAACCAGTTTTTGTAAATTGGATGTATCTGCTGCAACCTTGCTAAACTTGCTGATTACTTTTAGTAGACGTTTGTAAATACCTTAGGGTTTTCTGTGTGGACGGTGCTGACTGGAGAGAGCCAGTCGTGCTTTTCCCTGTGTTATCTTTGTGCCTTTTCCTGCCTTATTCCAACGGTGAGGACCCCAGTGCAGCGTGAACGGAATCGGCCTGAGTTGGTAGCCTTCACTTGCTCATGTTCTTAGGGGGCCATGCGTTCAGTCACTCACCATTAAGTATGATGTTAGTTGTAGGCTTTTAGTAGATCTTTTCCGCAGCTGAAGAAATTCACGTTTCTGTTTTTGTCATGAGTAGGTATTGAATTTTGTCAAATATTTCTTTCTGCACCTGTTGAGATGATCATATAATTTTCTTTTTATTCTGTAAATGTGGTAAATTACATTGATTTTCAGATGTTAAAGCAGCCTTGCATTCCCTAAATAATTCTATTAACATCTCAATAAAGTTTATTTTTAAGAAAAAATTAAAACGGTGAGACAGAGGAACTCTGAGTTAGAAGACACATAAGGGACACAGTCAACCACGATGTGTAGACTTTATTTGGATCCTGGAATGTTTTTAATCATAAAAGAAATATCTTTACGAGGAATTGGAAGTTTGAACACTGACAGGATACTTGATAATAGCAAGGAATTTTTGTTGATTTTTCAAAGTATGATAATGGTATGATAACAGATCTTTTCTATAAAGATTTTTTAAGTTTAGAGACATACTGTGAAATACCAATGAATCAAAATGATTTCCATAAAGACTCTGAGGTCCCCCGTCCCTCTTAGGATAAAATCTAGCGCCCTGTGCTTCCTTTTCTGCCCTCACCCGCCACACTCCAGCAGCGCTGGCCTGCTTTAGGTGTCTTCACTGTCCCACGCCGTTCCTTGTCTTATGGTCTCTGCACACACACTGTTCCTCGGGGCTGCTTCTCGACTCTTCCCTTCCTCCCACCAGGTGGTCCCTTGTCTTACGCCGCCGTCTCTCACACTGGCGCCTGGAAGACACCTGAAGTCTCCAGTGACAAAGTGCATGAGCGTGAGGGCTCTGATCTCCTCTCCCCCTCCCCACTCTTTTGTTTTGTTTTTTTCAATATTCGTTTGTCTGGCTGCATCTGCTCTTAGCTGTGGCACTCAGATCTTCATGGCCTCATGTGAGATCTTTCATTGCGGCGCGCAGACTCCTCTAGTTGTGGCTCGGGTTCAGCAGCCTCACGGCATGTAGAATCTTAGTGCCCCAACCAGGGATCAAACCCGAGTCCCCAGCATTGCCAGGTGGATTCTTAACCCTGGACCACCAGGGCAGTGCCCTCACTGCCACTGTCTTAGATCACCATCCCTCTGCACCTGCACCTCTGCGGGAGGCGCCCCACCTGTCTTCCTGCCTATGCTCACCGCCTGCTCCAGTGCACCTTCCACAATGCAGCCAAGGTGAGCTTTTAAGGGTCAGCTCTGACTGTTGAGGCCCGTTGTCTGAACTGAAGGGCATGCTCAGTGGACGTGATCTTGTTAAATCCCCCGAGAACCTAGAAACATAGATGCAGCTTGTGACCATAGGGTAGGTCCTTCTTGTCCCCCATCTCTCCTCTGACATGGGGAAGCTCTGCATGTGCTGCTCACAGAGGGGCCTGGGTGTGTAGAGACCCCAGCCCCGCACCCTGGGATGATCTCACGGCTGGCAACAGAAGCCACTTTGCTGCTGTTCAGATCTGGGCACTGGCCCCAGGAACAGGGAGTGCCCTCTGGGCTGGACCCCAGGTTGCCTGTCCCCACCTCGAGGGAACACGGAGTCCGGAGTGGTTTCTTGGAAAAGCTGCATCAGGGAGTTTAATGAGTGACCTGCAGGGCTGTTTTCCACCCCTGATGGTTCAGAACAGCCTCAGAGGTCAGGCAGCTGCAGGAGGCTGGGCAGCTGGATGGTGCTTTGGCCAATGGCGGCGGCAGCTGGAAAAGCAGAGTGGAAAACACCCCTCTGGGGCCAGCTGAGCTCCCTTGGGAGGCACCTCCTCCCCTTGGCGATCATCCTGCAGATGAGGGTGGACTGGGAAGCACAGGACTCGGCATCACAGCCTGGATTCCAGGCCAAGTCTGCCCCTGGCTGGGGTAGACTTGCAGCAATTGCTCCCTCCCACCTGCCTCTGTTCCCGAGCTTCAGATGGGAAATTGAAGAGAAGAGAAGGTGGAGTGGGGGTCGCCGGTAGGAGATGGGGGCGGGAGGAGGTGAACAGAACACACCCTGCTCTGGCGGCTCCTCAGGTCTGGAGTTGCTGATGTCTCTCCTCTGCATCCTGCTCCTGGCCTGCCGTCTCCTTCCCACCCTCCTTCCTTGGAGCTTGCAGGCAGGGGAGCCTGGTGGCTGTGTTGAGTCCTCTTCCCCTGCGTGCTAGGTGAGCTTGGCCAAGTGGCTCACCTTCTCTGAGCCCCTTTCCCCATCTGAGAAATAGACATACTACTTTCCTTTTTTTTTAATCGCTGGAGTTCCTGGGAGAATTAAATAAACTCAGGTCTACAGGGCACTGAACAGTCAACAAGTACTTTGACAAACACGAAGGGCCAGTGCGAGTCTGGGGAGAGGAGGCGGGAGAGAGCAGCAATTCTCACCACTCAATGCCACGTCCCCAGGGTTGACCCTTTCATGAGCGGCAAAGTCCCTGACTCCATAAAATATTAACAGCCCAGCAAAGGGCAGGGCTCAAGTTATGACCCATGGCCCCTAGGGTTGCACAAAAAAAGGTTGTTCAGTCTAAGGATAGTCTTTACAGGTGGGCCCCAGACAAAGCAGGTATGAGGAGGAACTGGGAAGCTCCTCCTTCCCTTCTTCCCTCCTACCTGGACTCTCTCACCAGCCCAGCCTGAAATTCCACCATTGGCGAATTCTGTGCTTTAAGCCAGTGACTGGTAAACTATGGTTCCTATATGTTCTCATGAAGCCTGCAGGCTAAGAATGCTTTTTTGCATTTGTAAATGGATTTAAAAAAAAGACTGTTTTGTAACACATGAAAATTGTATGAACTTTAAAACCTAGACAGTATATTAAAAAGCAGAGGCATAACCAACAAAGGTCTGTCTAGTCAAAGCTATGTTTTTTTCCAGTAGTCAGGTATGGATGTGAGAGTTGGACTATAAAGAAAGTTGAGCGCCCAAGAATTGATGCTTTTGAACTGTGGGGTTGGAGAAGACTCTTGAGAGTCCCTTGGACTGCAAGCAGATCCACCAAGTCCATTCTAAAGGAGATCAGTCCTGAATATTCACTGGAAGGACTGATGCTGAAGCAGAAGCTCCAATACTCTGGCCACCTGATGTGAAGAACTGACTCACTGGAAAAGACCCTGATGCTGGGAAAGATTGAAGGCGGGAGGAGAAGGGGACAACAGAGGATGAGACGGTTGGATGGCATCACCAGTGTAATGGACATGAGTTTGAGTAAACTCCAGGAGTTGGTGATGGACAGGGAGGCCTGGCGTGCTGCAGTCCACAGGGTTGCAAAGAGTCGGACACGACTGAGCGACTGAGCTGAACCGAACTTAGAATAGAAATGAAGTGTTATTGGAAGCCAGTCACCCCTTCTCTGTGTTGACTGTGGCTTGCGTTTGCAGGGCAATGGCCAGCAGAGAAGTTTAATATTTTCCCCAAAGCCAAAATGAGTCACTACTTGGTCCTTTACAGAAGATGCTCACAGACCCCCAGTTCAAGAGAAAATGAAGGGTTAGTTGCTCAGTCATGTCCAACTATTTATGATCCCATGGACTGTGCCTGCCAGGCTCCTCTGGACATGGAACTCTCCTGGCAAGAATACTGGAGTCGGTGGCTGTTCCCTTCTCCAGGGCATCTTCCCAACCAATGGATTGAACCCGGGTCTCCTGCATTGCAGGCTGATTCTTTGCTGTCTTCAGCCACCAGGGAAGCCTGGTTCAAAAGAAACAAACTTTGAAATTGGGAGTACCCTTGGGAAGATTCTGTTGGGGCTGTTGATGGGAGTCCCAGTCTAACCACTAACCAGTCACCTATCAGGCAAGGGACTGGGCCCTGTTCCCTCTGAGTGTCCTTCACTCAGAGACTCCTCTGTTTACCCCAGCATGGCTGGGAGGGCTCCATTTATGAAGTCTGATCTCCACGCATCCCTTGGTGGGAAATAACTCTGCTTTTCTTGTTGCCCAGAGAGGCTGGGGGTGCTAAGGAGGAGGTCAGTGTCACACTGACCAAAGGGAACTGGGACAAAGGATCCATCCTCTTCAGAAGCATGTGGAAGAGAAATGGCCTCTTTCTGCCAGAGGCTGTGTTTAAGGACAGCTGGCACAGGGCGATTGCTGAGGCAGGGGGCTGCAGGCAGCCCGGGCAGGAGGGCAGGGAAGGGGGAGCTCTAGGAAAAGCATTGCTGGGCTTCTGATGAATCCTCTCCTAGCTCACTGGAGACAGGTCTGTACAAACACAGACATTCCAATCGTGTCCCTCATCAGCTCACTCCGTGGAAGCAAGACCCCTACAGGGGCCCCACAGGCCCCCAGAATCTGCCTGACCCTCTTTTGTTTCTGATCATACGCCACAATCCCCACCTTTCCTCCCACCGAGCTGCCGCATCCTTCTACCTGGGGCAGGGGCCGGGGGGACACCCTGGTATTTGTCGTTCCCTCTGCCTGATGTTCAAGCTGGGTTTAGAAAAGGCAGAGGAACCAGAGATCAAATTGCCAGCATCCACTGGATCATTAAAAAAGCAAGTGAGTTCCAGAAAAACATCTATTTCTGCTTTATTGACTATGCCAAAACCTTTGACTGTGTGGATCACAATCAACTGGAAAATTCTGAAAGAGATGGGAATACCAGACCACCTCACCTGCCTCTGGAAAAACCTGTATGCAGGTCAGGAAGCAACAGTTAGAACTGGACATGGAACAACAGACTGGTTCCAAATAGGAAAAGGAGTACATTAAGGTTGTATATTGTCACCCTGCTTATTTAACTTATATGCAGAGTACATCAGGAGAAACGCTGGGCTGGAGGAAGCACAAGCTGGAATCAAGGTTGCTGGGAGAAATATCAATAAACTCAGATATGCAGATGACACAACCCTTATGGCAGAAAGTGAAGAAGAACTAAAGAGCCTCTTGATGAAAGTGAAAGAGGAGAGTGAAAAAGTCGGCTTAAAGCTCAACATTTAGAAAACGAAGATCATAGCACCCTGTCCCATCACTTCATGGCAAATAGATGGGGAAACAGTGGAAACAATGGCTGACTTTATTTTTCTGGGCTCCAAATCACTGCAGATGGTGATTGCAGTCATGAAATTAAAAGACGCTTACTCCTTGGAAGGAAAGTTATGACCAACCTAGACAGCATATTAAAAAGCAGAGACATTACTTTGCCAACAAAGGTCTGTCTAGTCAAGGCTATGGTTTTTCCAGTGGTCATGTATGGATGTGAGAGTTGGACTATAAAGAAAGCTGAGTGCTGAAGAATTGACGCTTTTGAACTGTGGTGTTGGAGAAGATTCTTGAGAGTCCCTTGGACTGCAAGGAAATCCAACCAGTCCATTCTAAAGGAGATCAGTCCTGGATGTTCATTGGAAGAACTGATGTTGAGGCTGAAACTCCAATACTTTGGCCACCTGATGTGAAGAGCTGACTCATTTGAAAAGACCCTGATGCTGGGAAAGATTGAGGGCAGGAGGAGAAGGGGATGACAGAGGATGAGACGGTTGAATGGCATCACCAACTCGATGGACATAGATTTGTGTGGACTCCAGGAGTTGGTGATGGACAGGGAGGCCTAGCGTGCTATGGTTCATGGGGTCGCAAAGAGTTGGACATGACTGAGTGACTGAATTGAACTGCCAGAACACCCTTCCACCAACTTCTGCACAGCTGTCTCCCCCACCTTCCTTGGGTCTCTGCTCCAATGCCACCTACTCAGTGAGGCCCACCCTGATGGCCTATTAAAAATTGTCCCCTGAACCCCCACCTTCCCAGCTGAGTTTTTCTCCCCAGCACCCTCGCTAACTGACGGATACATGTTTCACTCTTCATTTCCTTGCCGTATAAACCTTTGCCATGGGAACATAAGCTTCACAAGCACAGGAATTTTACATTCACTGTCTGGCAAATAAGTAGGACCTAATGACTCTCTAGTGGATGATGAAATGATCAAATGTAATTAACTCATTAAATACGTTGACTTAAAAGTATTTATAACCTAAAAGTTGAGAGTCATGTTTTGTTCGATGGCAACTCTTAGGACTTCAAGCCTGGGAGGCAGCATCTCAAGTTAGCCTGAGAAAACTGCTTGGAGGAGGCGAGGGTAGCAGCCAGGTTATATAAAGGTTTTGCAACAAAGGGCAGGTAGGCTGAACATTAAAAGATTATTGTTAATGAAAGGAAACCAGATGTCCCAAGTTAAGGAATGTGGTGCTTTTCTATGTAAGGAAGGATGCAAGGCTCACTGAACTCGGTCCTTCCATAGGCACCTCAGCCACCTGGGGTCAGCTTCCTGTGTTTTTCACATCCTGAGCTTCCTTGGGGCTCGCCAGCTCACACTGGAGGGCTGCAACCGCTGACTGTGACATCCTTGTTTACCAATATGGCAGGAAAGTTTCCATTCCTCAAACACAGTTAGCAATTATTTTAAATTAAGACTTACTCTTTGCTACCAGGGATAGCTGCTGTTTGTGCCATACATTTCCTTCTTCATTTAATTATCCCCGCAGCCCTGGGTTGGGGGCAGTCTCATATTTTCGTATTTTTGGCTGAGGAAACTGTGACCAGAAAGGTGCCAGGTCCACCCTATCCATAAGGAGACCGGGCTCCATTGACTGGGGAGGGCCGTGTTAGCCCCATCTCACCAGGGGACTGAACCATCAGGACCTAAAGGATGGTGGTCTCCCTCCCAAAGCCCCTCCTTACCAAAGCAAAATAACTGGAGGAAGAAACCAAAGTGGTAAACACAGACGTTTTTATGGTTTCCATACACACCCCCGGGTCAGGATGACAATGCCAGGTATGGGGGGGGGTCCCCGCTCCCCTCAAGTATCTCAGGGCGCTGGATCCCGGCCCGGGGTCCCCTGGGGCGTGCGGAAAGCCCGCAGAAGCCGATCAGGCTTCCTTCACCCCAGCCTGCCTGCTGTCTTCGCCACCTAAGGACAGCGTCCGTCACCTGCCTGCTGGGCTCCACCCCCACGGCGGAGGAAGCTAGGCGCGCTCGGCTTCCCGCTGTCCTGGGGTCAAGGCTGGCGCGCCGAGGCGTGTTTGCCGAAGGCCTCGCTGACGCACGGGGACAGGGGACGATGACGTCGCTTGCCACAGCTGGTGGCACGGGCAAGGGCACCACCTGGGCGGCGGGGCGGGGGCGGGTCCGGTCCTCTCTGGCCCCATCCCCGGAGGTGGCTGCCCCTGCCCCTGCCCTCAGTAGGGGTAGGGGGACACGGCGATGAGCAGGACGAAGACGCTCTGGTGGCGCGGCGCCGCGGCGCGCACGGTGAGCCGGTAGAGGCCGGCGCGGGTGAGCGCGCGGCGGGTGTAGACGGCGCCGTGGCCGGCGCGCAGCGGGCGCAGCGCGAAGGGGCTGCGCGGGTCGGGCTCGAGCACGCTGAGCTCCGTGCGGTTGGCGGGGACGCCGGCCTCGGAGAAGGCGGCCAGGCGGGCGACGTCGTGGAGGGCGCGCACGCCCAGGGGCAGCGGCAGCAGCTTGTACTGCAGCGTGGAGGGGCCGCCCGAACTGCAGTCCTGTGAGCAGCGCCGGAAGCACGTCCTGCGGGACAGACAGAGCGGCCGACTCCGGGTTGCCACCCGCGCGCCGCGGCCGCCCGCATAAACCAGACTCCACCCCCAACTCCCGCAGTTCAGCTGTGAGCCGCCCGACCACCACCTCGCACGCCCCACGCCTCTACAAGCGTCACTGTTAGCCCATTTTAGAGAGCAGCAAACTGAGGCCTCAAGAAGCCAGAGTCCTGCCCTTCCCCACCCGAACAGGTCCCCCACCAGTGATAAGCCCTCTAGGCACGCCGGAACCCCAGAACTGGCTTTGGATTTGCAGCGGGGGAAGGGGGGCCTTCTCTCGTAGCTCAGTTGGTAAAGAATCTGCCTGCCATGCGGGAGACCAGGTTTGATCCCTGGCTAGGGAATATCCCCTGGAGAGGGAAATGGCAACCCACTCCAGTATTCTTGCCTAGAGAAACCCATGGACAGAGGAGCCTGACGGGCTACAGTCCATGGGCTCGCAAGGAGTCTGACACGACTTAGTGACTAAACCATCACCACCACCAAGGGGGTTCAACCTTGCCAAGGGCGCCCGCTCTCTCTCGCCTCCCCCTCACCCCTAAACTTCAGCCTAGGCTTCGTGATTAATAGAGCCCGGGGTAGGTCGCTTCGTGATTGATAGAGCCTGGGACAGGTTGCCACCCAAAATCCTTGCCCCGACAGCTGCAGCTCCTGCCAGCCGAGGTCCCTTCATTTGTGCATCTTTAAGAGTATCTGTAGCCACAGTGAGAGACCTGGAGGAAATGTGTTTTGTGTTTGTGTGGCTGTGTGTGTTTGAGTCCTCGGGTTTTGCGTGGGGTTCTGGGTGGAGTTTATGCGCCTGCGCGTGTGTTCCTGTGTCCGCTTTCCTGAATGGACTCACATGTTCCCACGTGTCCCTGTGTGTCCATCCCCCAGCACCCCTCCCTCCCAGTTCTCTCCCGGCTCTGGCCTCTCCCTGCGCTCCATGCTTAGTGGACGCAGCGCTGTGCAGGAAACGATAACCGTTCAAGTGAGTTCACATCCCAAATGGCTGCGGGAAAAGTGTTTTTCTTGATGGCATGTTGCCCTTGAGCTCAGGAGCCCCGCCCAGGAGTTCTGGCAGGGTTGACTCTCTGGCCCGAGACAGGGCCTTCCTGGAGGAGGAGGAGTTGGGCTCTCCAGGAGCCAGAGTGCCCCGCTGCCCAGCTCTTGGCAGACCATCTGCCCCCACCCCCAACCAGCTCAGCCCTTACCCGGGGCTGGAGCCCTGGCGGTAGGTGGCGGGGCACGGCGTGTCCACACACTGGTAGCTGCCGCGGGTGTTGAAGCACATCTGGCTGGGCCCGCACTCGATGCCGTCCTCCTCACACTCGTTGATGTCTGGGCGGGGAAGTGGGTGAGGAGAGCAGGGTGAAGACAAGAGGCAAAGGGGAAAGAGCCCAAGGCAGGAGCCAGGGAGGCGGCGGGGGGCGGGTTAAGTGGGAGAGCGATGCCCTCAGAGGACAGCGAGGTGGGCAGCCCCTTGCCCGGTCCCCAGCCAGCCTGACATTGTGACAGCCCAGCTGGCAGGCCCCTGGCACCTCCCCGTCTCCCCAGGTGGGCACTCTGGGGACCGCTGAGCCTGGAGCTGGGGTAGAGAGGCTGAGGGAGACGATGACTGCCCTAGGACCCTGAGAGGCCACGGCCGGTGATCCTTCTCTGCCCCCATCCCCGTGGGAGCCCCACCCTCTCAGAGGCCATTCGGTGACCCCCACAATAGACAGTGAGGCATGCAGACTGGCGAGGCAGACACGGGGGTTGCCGCTTTGTAGAGAAGCAGCAGCTTGAGCCGCTGCAGAGCGCCTTAGGGGGAATGTGCTGGCCTGGGACTTAGAGGACTTCCCTTCTACTCCCAGAAGCCGCCGCCTTGCTGAGCATGGGCTCTGTGCCCACCCTCCTCGTCCAGACATTTATTGGAGGGGCCGTGTGAGCCCCACCTCGCCAGGAGGCCAGGCACAGAGAGGTGCAGCGAGTTGTCCAGGGACACGCAGCCCAGCTGCGCTCAGAACCTGCCGCAACAGTTTCTTAGCTCCCGCTGGGAGTGTGGGTCCCGCCCGGCTCTGGCCGCCTGGGGAGGGGGCAGCACGCACCCCTCCCTGCCCCTCCTGTGGGAGGTGGCTGAGAGGGGACTGGAGAGGGCAGACTGGGTGAGCGGCGCCCCTCCTGCTCACCCTGGCAGTTCTTCCCGCTGGGGAGGAGGCGGTAACCCGCGGGGCAGAGGCACTGGTAGCTGCCCTCTGTGTTTCGGCAGGCATGTTGGCACAGCTTTCTCACACGGCACTCGTCCAGGTCTGGCCCCGGGGTGGGGTAGGGGGGTGCGGGCAGAGAAACACTGAGTCACAAATGCCCAGGTGGCCGCACGCCTGCCCACCGCCAGGCTTGGGACAAGCCAGGGAGATCCCCTGCTTAGGCACCAGGGATTTCTCCCTGCCATGCCCCTTCCCTGGTGGCTCAGACGGTAAAGCATCCGCCTGCAATGCAGGAGACCCGGGTTCAGTCCCTGGGTCCGGAAGATCTCCTGGAGAAGGAAATGGCAACCCGCTCCAGTATTCTTGCCTGGAAAGTCCCACGGACGGAGGAGCCTGGCAGGCTACAGCCCATGGGGTTGCAAAGAGTCGGACAGGACTGAGCCACGTCACTTTCACGCCCCACCCAACCCTGGATGGGGAGGTTGGGAGAATCCCTGGGCTCTATGTGCACCAAGCCATGGGGTGGGGGTGGGGGGCAGACAGCGCTCCCAGGACAGACGGTTCTGTCCAGGCAGTGATGCTGAAATACACCTGCCTTCCACGCTACCTTCCCCCTTCACCTGTTTGCAGCCCAGCACCAGTCTGCCTCCACACAAGGGCCCTCGGCCTGCATGACTCTGTAGCACTCCCCAGTCACTGTTCACCTTCTCAGGTCAACCTGGACCATTCTCCTTCCCTCCCTGACTGCTTCACCTCTGCGCACCCAGAGGACGGTTCCTCCAAGTGGGTTCCTGGGAACACTTGCCTTCCCTCTGGGTAATGCAAACGTGAAAGTCGCGCAACTGTGTCCGACTCTTTGCGACCCTAGGGACTATACAGTCCATGGAATTCTCCAGGCCGGAATACTGGAGTGGGTAGCCTTTCCCTTCTCCAGGGGACCTTCCTAACCCAGGGATCGAACCCAGGATCTCCTATGTTGCAGGTGGATTCTTTACCAGCTGAGCCACAAGGGGGTAAAGTAGTCCTGAAGTCAAACAGTTTGGAGAATGCTCCACCCGCTTTGGAAGCCCCCTGTCCGTTGTCACAGCTGGGGTTCTGAGACACCATGTAGTGAGGAGGCAGCTGTCTGCCTGCATCGCCCATCCCACTTGCCTGTGAACCCTGGGCTTCTGAACACAGGCGTGGTGCCCACATGCCCAGCCCGGAGGCCTGAGACAGCACAGCGGGGTGTGTCCCGCGGGGTTCAGTCTCACCCGTGCAGACGCCGTTCTGCCGGATGAAGCCGGGCGGGCACCAGGCCCGACCCACACTCAGGGCTCTGGGGCCCTGTCGGAGGGAGACCCAGGCATGGTAGGACTCCCCGGGCTTGGGGGCACGGGCCCGCAGCCAGGCCACCAGGGGGTCCCGGTGGCTGACGGTGGTCACGTTTGGTCCGCTGCGCTCCAGAGGGGTGCAAGTCTTGCCGTCGCGGAGGAGAGCCTGGCCTGGCGGGCACAGGCAGCGGTAGCCGCCCTGGAGGTTGTGGCACTGGTAGACGCAGGGTCCAGGCAGCTGCAGGCACTCGTTGATATCTGGGGGGGAGCAGGGCCAGGCCGGGTGCCCAGGTGGCTCAGGGTTGGGCTGCTCCACCTGGCTCTGGCCATCTCTCTTGTCCTCCAGCCTTTCCCAGAATCCAGCTGCCTCGCCTCCTGCACACCAGCCTGCCACCAAGCCCTGCCTCTTCGCACCCCCAGCCTCCTCTCCCCTTCCAGGATCTCGTGCTCCAAGAGGTTCCCATCTACCCCAGCCCTGAGCCCCAGACCCCGCGGTCCCTCAATGGGTCCCTCCACGCTCCTCCCGTCAGCCTCCGGGCTCATTCCTGGCAAAGCTTCTCTGAGACCCACCCACCTCTCTCCACTCTCCTCCCCCTCCTAGGCACCCAGGAAGGTGCCCTTGCTGGGCAGGGGGTGGGAAGCAGCAGGCAAAGCACAGGCCGGGCATGTGCTTGGCGCACAACTGGTCATGGTTCCTACTTCTATTTACTGAACTCGGCGGCCATCCTTGTTATGACAGCTCCCTGCCTGTGAGCTGGGGGTGCTGACCAGGGTCCCAGCAAGGGGGTGGGTCTCCCCGTACCTAGGCAGGGCAGGCCGGGGCCCTGGACCCGGTAGCCCCTGGGGCAGCCGCAGCGGTGCCCGCCTGGGATGTTCTCACAAATCTGGTTGTAGTGACACTCATCCGTCTGCTCGAGACATTCATCCACATCTGGAAAGGCAGGAGCAAGGGTGGGCCAGGTTGGGGGGGAGGGGGAGAGGGCTGCTGAGCCCAGAGACCCTCCCTCAGGACACATCACCCCTCTCAGCGTCTGGGCCTCATCCCTGTCTCCTTCTTCAACTTCAGTACAAGCAGGTGGAATGCCAGCCTTTGCAACCACAACTTTTAATTACACCAGCTTTAGTGGGTAAGAAGGGTCTGGGTTCAAAGGAAGGAAGGGGCTTAAAAGGTGGGCTTTGGAGGCACGGGGCTTCCCTGGTGGCTCTGACAGTGAAGAATCTGCCTGCAATGCAGGAGATCCAGGTTCCATCCCTGGGTGGAGAAGATCCCCTGGAGAAAGGAATGGCAACCCACTCCAGTATTTTTGCCTGGGAAATCCCATTGCCTGGCGGGCCAGCTACAGTCCATGGGGGTCACAAAGAGCCAGACACAACTGAGTGGCTTAACGCTTTTGGAGGCAGAGCCCCAAGTTTGGATTGAACTCTGCCATGTCTCTTGATCCTTGAGTCAGGAACATCCCCTCCCTGAGCCTCAGTTTCCTCATCTGTAAAAAGGGGTCACGACAGAACTCCTTCATGGAGTCACGGGGAGAAAACTGGCTCGTGCATGTGAAGGGTTTAGGACCCTGGTGCATGGGCAGAGCTCAAAATATGGTGAGAAAGAAGGAAGGGAGTGCAGGAAGAAGACAGGAGGCAGAGGAGTCCTACAAACTGTCACCGAAATGGAGTGACTGCCTCTTCTGAGTCCAAATTGGCCACGCTCTCCCCACTCACTGATGGCCTTTCTCGGGGGAACCAGAAAGAAAGAAAGTGAGGTCGCTCAGTCGTGTCTGACTCTGTGGCCCCATGGACTGCAGCCCATCAGGCTCCTCCCTCCATGGAATTTTCCAGGCAAGAGTACTGGAGTGGGTTGCCATTTCCTTCTCCAGGGGATCTTCCTGACCCAGGGATCGAACCTGGGTCTCCAGCATTGCAGGCAGATGCTTTCACCGTCTGAGCCACCAGGGAAGCCCGATGACCCACCATCATGAAAGCCTAGAATGTTAGGGCAGGAAGGACCCTATAAGTCACATATCCAGGTTGGGCACCTAGGTTTTGTCTTGAAGGGCAGCTGCAGTAGTCCTGTAGCTGGAGAAGCTGTGTTAAGAAGGATGCAGAGGCTGGACCACGACCCATGAGGGGAGATTACCAGGCTGCAGAGGCAGCCTGTGTTTGCCATCCCTGACCTGGCCCCCCTTCATCAGTCAGACAGATGACAAACCTGGGGCCCAGAAAGGAGAAGGGTACTTGCCAAGGGTACTTGGGCCTCCTGTGCCCAGTTCAGGCTTCCTCCCCAGCCTCTCTGGGTTCCTTCTGCCAAGAAGACTTCCAGCTTCCTTGAAGACCCAGCGTCCCAGTGACACACGACAGACCCTCTGCTGCACCCTGGCAACCACTGGGCTCCCAGGAGCAGGACAGTGCAGCCCCCTGCCCTGATCACCTTCACAGCTGGCTCCATCGGCGGCCACCTGGAAGCCAGGCCTGCAGTCGGGCAGGCAGTGGTAGGACCCCAGTAGGTTCACGCAGCGCTGATCCTCTCGGCAAAGGTCGGCCTCCCACGCACACTCGTCCACATCTGGGGAGGTGGGGTGGGGTGCATGAACACTTGTCCCCAGGCCCAGCTCACCCACCCACACAGGCTTTGTCCCGCCAGCCCCAGATGCCCCTGGCACAAAGGTCCCCGCCCCTCCTGTTAGCACTGGTCATCATCTCAACACCCCCAGGAGCACAGAGCCCACCCCAAGGGGCCCAGGGCCTTGGCCTGTGGCATCTGAAGTGAGGCTGCAGACAGTGCCCTTTGGGTGCCCCGAAGACACTGGGCAGTGCCAGGACCCACTGGTGGGATGGAAGACACAGGTGGGGCATCAGTGTCTAGACCGCGGCTCACGGTCAGCTTTGCTGTCCAGCAACTTCGATAAGTGGGGGACAGGTGGGTGTCAGCTCTCTTCCAGTTGACCGGAAATGCCCACTGAGGGCCGGGAAGGCTTCTCAGGGAGTGTGCGTGCGGTGAACACGTGTATATCTTTGAGGATCCCCCTCACCCCCAAGTACTTGAGTCTCCCCGCTCCGAGGCCCTCAAAAGAGCAAGTTCTCTGTGAGAACAGGGCATTGGAACTCCTCGGCTCACGTTCCCCAAGGGGTGTGCCCCCTGGCCCAAGCCTGGCATCTCCCTGCGCACACCTGGGCCAGGTCCCCAGTGAGCCTCTTCCCACCCGGCGCCCGCTCACCTCTGCAGGTCCTTTCGTCCCTGGCCAGGGCGAAGCCAGCAGGGCAGGAGCAGGAGAAGCGGCCGGGTGCGTTGTGGCAGGAGTGGGAGCAAGGCCGGGGGCCGTCGGAGCACTCGTCCCTGTCTGCGGGGAGGGGAGGAGTCTGGTGGTCCGTGCTCCCAGACAAGTGTTCATGCGCCCAGCCAGCTCACCCCTCCTAGGCCAGGAGGCCTCCCTCGTCCGTGCCGGAGCGGGGAGGGTGCTCACCCACACAGAACTCTCCCTGGGCGTCCAGCTCAAAGCCCTCCGGGCAGCCGACCTCATTCTCTTCTGCAAGGCAAAGGGGACAGGCCCTGAGTTCACGCAGGCCCCAGGGCCCAAGGGGCCTGGTGAGAGACGGCCCAGGCTCATCTGGGGGCCCTAGCTAGGGCCCTAGGAGCTGGGGAGACAGACAGGGCCTCACCAGCTTGCAGGGCCGTGGAGAGCTGGAAGCGCAGGGCCTCAGCCTCGGGGTCGAAGGCCGAGCTGATAGCGGAGGCCCGCAGGTGCTGCACCAGCTGGGGCTGGGGGCCCTGGGCCGCGCTGTACTGGATGCTGTGGTTGCAGCGCAGGAATGAGAGGAGGCTGTCCTGCAGGAAGCTCTGCGTGGAGCCCACGAAGAGCCGGCCGGGCCCTGTCTGCACATACCGCTCTTGGAAGTCCTGGGTGGGGTGGGGGTTAGGGGGATGATGACATCAGGGTACCAACTTCCAAGGGGCGAGGGACCCTCAGTCCCCAACTGGGGACGTGGGCCTTTCAGCTCTGCTTCCAAACAGCTGGGCTCCCTCGGGCTCTCGGGGAAGCTCGACCAGGAGCATCCTCCCACTGTGGGGCCGGTCCTCCCCTGAGTCCAGCCAGGCCAGGCCCAGCCCCTGCTGGGGGTCCAGGATGGAACGTGGGCTTGGCTGCTCATGGGCGACAGTGGAGGGGGTGGGGGCGTTGGCGCAGGACCTCCCACTCTCTCTCGCCCACCCCACCTTCACACCCCAGGGCTTGCCCCTCCCACCTGCACTTGCAGATCTGCGTCCGCTAGGCTCTCGGGGATGATGCCATTGACCACCACGTCAAGGAGCAGGAGGCCGTTGGGATCCAGGCCCCGGGCCACCTGGGTCATCGTGAGCAGCTCCCCTGCAACCCACCCCACCCCCCAAGGCTGGAGTCACCGTGGGGGAGAGGCCCAGGACTCAGACCTCAGCCACACCTGGCCCACCTCTGGGGAGACCACCCCTCAGCCCCCCGCTTACCTGTGGCAAATTCTACATGCGACTCCTGCTGGAAGCTGCCACCCGTCAGGGAGTGGCCGTTCAGGGCGTCTCCACTCTCTCCGGCCAGGGCCCAGTAGATGGGGGCAATGGTGACCACGAGCACCCGCATCAGAGGCCCTGGATGGGGTGGACACAGAGGTCGGATCCTAAGGGCAGCTGCTCTCCCGCTCAAGGACCCTCTGTGGCTCCCTATTGCCTCAGTAGGAGAGATTGGTCCCTTCCCCACACCGCTCAGGCCCAGCCTTGTGATTACCTGGGCCAGAACCTGGGAAGCGGTGGAGACAATATCTACTTCATGGACTAATTGTGAAAATTAGCAAAATATATTTATGCAGAGAAGTCCATTTAGTATGCAACTGAATTCAATAAATATTGAGGGCTACTGGGTCACCACAGAGCCCAGAACTATATAGACCATCACTGTATACCTGCTGGATCAAGTTGGAAATTAACCAAGTCTCCTAACTTGTAGACACCTTCCATAAGAGCCTGGGAGACACAGGATTGTTCTAAATCACTGACTTGGAAAAAAGAGCCAAAAAAAAAAAAAAATGTCCTGGACAAGGATTCTCAGATCTCCCACGAAGCTCAGCCTCCGCTTGGGGCAGGTGGGATCTGGGATTGGGGGAAGGGGGAACCCTGCTGGCTTAGGGCCGGGGATGGTCCAGCTTCTCGGCCAAACTGCTGGCTCAGAAGAGGTGCAAGAGGGCTGATGTTCACGGGAGCCAGCTGGAGCCCCGTGCCTGGAGTAGAACGTTCTTGGCCTCTGTGTCTCTGCTTCCACTAAACAGAGCCTGAGCACCTGGCCTGGGGCCAGAGGCTTCTCGACGGCTTCTGCTCCTGCAGCTGGAAGAAAAGCAGCTGCATCTGGGCAGTGTCTCACTTGCTCTCTACCGACAGCAGCCTGGAGTGACCCCCTACAGCTCTGCCCCATTCCCCCCAGCCAGGGCTGACAGTCTGTGGTCAAGGGCAGTGCTGGAGGGGCTGCTTGTAGCAAAACTCCTTTCAGCACGACCCTCTCCCTGCTCTGGACCCCCATGAGGGGATGTAGGAGCCCCTGGGCTGGGTGAGATGGTAGGCTCTGTTACAGCAGCATTTATACTGTCTCTCCGGAACACCCCATCTACGTGCGTGTCTGGACCCCCGTGAGGGGATGTAGGAGCCCCTGGGCTGGGTGAGATGGTAGGCTGTTACAGCAGCGTTTATACTGTCTCTCCGGAACATCCCATCTACGTGCGTGTCTGGAGCCCCGTGAGGGGATGTAGGAGCCCCTGGGCTGGGTGAGATGGTAGGCTCTGTTACAGCAGTGTTTGTACTGTCTCTCCGGAACACCCCATCTACGTGCGTGTCTGGACCCCCGTGAGGGGATGTAGGAGCCCCTGGGCTGGGTGAGATGGTAGGCTCTGTTACAGCAGCGTTTGTACTGTCTCTCCGGAACATCCCATCTACGTGCGTGTCTGCTAAGTCGCTTTAGTCATGCCCCGCTCTTTGTGGCCCTGCGGACTGTAGCCCGCCTGCCTCCCCTGTCTGTGGGACTTCCCAGGCAAGAATACTGGAGTGGGTTGCCATGCCCTCCCCCAGGGCATCCTCCAGGGATAGAGCCTGCATCTCTTGCATCTCCTGCGTTGGAAGGTGGGGCCTTCGCACCAGCACCACCCGGGAAACCCATTTGCTGAGAACACACTATTTTATGAATCTGAGAGTGGACATTTCTTGATTCTCCAGGCCTTCTAGATAATTTTATTCTCTACGTTCCCCATGTCTGTCCCCTCCATCCTGAATCCCTTACTCCTTACTGATGATCCCTTGGCTTCCCTGGCAGCTCTTGCCTTAACAGTGGAGAAAACCTCCCACGTCAATCAATGGGGGCAAAAAGTCACGATCTGACCCTGCATTCATATAAACCCGGTCATTTCACACTCTGTCCGGCCATTTTTTTTTTTTAAATGTATCTGGCTGCTCCACGTCTTAATTGCAGCATCCAGGATCTAGTTCCCTGACCAGGGATCGAACCCCGGCCCCCTGCACTGGGGGTGTAGAGTCTTAGCCACTGGGCCACCAGGCAAGTCTCCCTCGGGCTGGTTTTAAATGCAGTTATTTTGTTTGGTTGGGGGCTGGGGGGTGGGGAGGAAGTGTTCCGCACCTCCACCCACTTTGGTTTGGATTCAGCTGGAGTCAGAGGGTCCTCTGGCCCCCACTTACCCACACTCGCGGGGATGTGGCTGATGCTGCTGCGGATGGTGGTGACCCCGGAACGTGCCTCCCGTTGCACGCTGGTGTTGAGGACGGCTGCGCCAAATTTCTGGCCGTTGATCACCCCGATCATGCTGCCCCGGCTCCCCCGGGGCTCTCCTGTGAGGAAGGAAGAGAACAAGAGGGACACTATCCACCTCTGTGCCCTCAAGGCTACGCAGGTGCTGTTGTCCATTTTCCTGAAGGAGGAAACTGAGACTCAGGGAGAGGCAGGAACTTGCTCAAGGACACACAGCTCGTAGGTGATGAATTCAACACCGAGGGGATCCTGGCTTTGAGAGAGATGGGGGCATTTAAGAGGAAGCCCTTGCAGAGATGGTGGCAGCTTCTCATTCCAACGCCTTCTTGAAAAGCTGGGCAAATCAGGCTCCCATGCCACACTGGAGTTGGTTCCTCTATAAAATGAGGAGGTGGGACTACAGATGTGCCAAATACCTGTTGGGTTCTAAAATGCTAGGTGATGGGGGGTGGTGGCTGGCACACTGGAGAAGCCAGAGTAGAGAGGCAGGGCACCGAGCCAGGAACTAAACGCCGTCACCCGAACATCTCCCACTCCATCAGTGTAGTCCTGGCTCCAGCCACACTGCCGCTGGCCCCGCTGGGGTGGGCTGGGTTTCTAGCAGCCTCCAGGCAGTCTGCTAGCAGACCTCTTGAACACTAATCAAATGGATGGTACAGGCACAGGGGGGTGCTTCCTCTGCCTAATGGGCCAGCTGTCTCGTCTGGACAGATGGCATTCCAGGGGGCAAGAGAACAGAAGCTAGCCTGGCTCTCCTCTCACCAGCCCTCAGGGGAAATTAACAAGAAATTGCCAGTGATCTGTCGAAAAAATAACATAAAACACTCAACTGCCAAGATCCTAAGTGGGTAAATCAGGGGGCTGGTTGATTTTGGATTCCAGGAAGCAGTGCCATAGCCTGCTGGGGTTTGATGAGATTTGATGCCCATCTGGGATGTCTCCTGTCAATATCCGCAGCTCTGGGGTTTATCGGGGGAATAGGGAAAGGCCATGAACCTAACCCTGGCCTTGTAATAAGGGGGCAAGGAAGGAACTGGGAGAGCAGGTAAAAAGGCAGCAGTATGGCCCTGGCAGCTGTAGAAGGGGACAGAACCTGGAGGCCAGAGATGACAAGCCACTATCAACTTTCTCAGATGTGGGGTGACTCAGCAGCTTCTTGTCCCCCACAAGGCCAGGATGCTCCCTCCATCCTGGAGAGGGGTAGAGAGCCTCAAAGACTTTGGACATCTTTTACCTAGCAACGTCGCTGGAAGGAATGTATCCTATAGACATATTCAGGCCAGCACACAAAGATGTGCACTACACGACGGTTTTCAGAGGGGAAACTGGAAAAGAAAAACCTGCTGCTTGTTTAATGAAGCCAACAGCAATTATGTTTTAAAAATGTTCCTATGGGACTTCCCTGGTGGTCCTGTGGTTAAGACTCAGCACTCCCAACTCAGGCGGCATGGGTTCAATCCCTGATCAAGGAAGATCTCACTGCTATGTGGTGCAGCCAAAAAAATTTTTTTCTATTAAAAATAAAAATGTTCCTATGAAATGATACGAAACCATCACAGAAGGTGTGGACTAGGCTTACTGTCACAGAATATTTTCCATAATAGAGTAAGAAAGATGGCAGTTTGTAAACACAACTTGTACATTTGAACTCATTTGTAAAAAAAAAAAAAAAAATGTATATCTTTACATTCAGAGAAAAGGATACAAATATATACCCCCAATAATTACATGAGCTATTTTTGATAACTGAATGCCCAGAGATAATTGATTACTATTTTTATCTTCATGGATTTAAAAAAATTTTCTGGCCCTTCTACGGTTAACATATATGAGTTAATATAATAATAAAAATTAGTTGTTTCCATTAAAAAAGTAAGGAAACTGTTATGGTTTGAACTGTATCTTCCTAAAAGGATGTGTTGAAGTCCTAATTCTCAGTACCTGAGCGTGTGACCTTATTTGAAGATAGGGTCTGTACAGAGGTAATCAAGTTAACATGAAGTCAGGAAAGTGGGCCTTAATCTGATGTGCTGCTGCTGCTGCTAAGTCGCTTCAGTTGTGTCCAACTCTGTGCGACCCCATAGACGGCAGCCCACCAGGCTCCGCCATCCCTGGGATTCTCCAGGCAAGAGCACTGGAGTGGGTTGCTACTTCCCTCTCCAATGCATGCAAGTGAAAAGCGAAAGTGAAGTCGCTCAGTTGTGTCCGACTCTGCCACAGATGTGGAGTATTCCCTACAGATGCACAGAAAGAGTATATTTTGTGACTTTCCTTTATGCAATCTCAGCCATTTTAGTACAGTTTCTCAGCATAGCCCTTTACCAAATTTTAAAGTTTGATCTGACCCAAAGGAAAAGGAAGCTGACTGAGGAGACCTGAGATGTCAGGGTCTGGTCACCGCAGGAGGCAGCATCCGTTACTGACCACCGACCACGGCTGGGCGGAGCTCGGGGCAGCTCTAATTTACAGAGTTCACCACAGCCCCCAAGGTGGGCACCGGGGACACCCGTGCTTTACTCTGCCACATTATAGGAGCGTGTGCGCCCAAGGGGCTTCCCAGGTGGCTCAACGGGTAAAGAACCCGCCTGGCAATGCAGGAGACGCGGGCAGACGCAGGTTTGATCAGCAGATCAAACCTGGAAGAGGGCATGGCAACCCACTCCAGTATTCTTGCCTGGAGAATCCCCATGGACAGAGGAGCCTGGTGGGCTCCAGTCCATAGCATCGCAAGATACAACTGAAGCGACTGAGCATGCACGTGCTCAATCCTTTGAGTCCAATCAAAGGACACCAGTCTGTGCCAGCTAAGCTGGAAGGGCTAGGATCCAAGAGGAGCGGCAAACACTCAGCATTTCAAAGCCTCAGTTTCCCCAAGTGTAAAGGGCAGGGTAGACAAGATGATCTCTTAAGGCCCTCTGAACTGGTTCATTCTGTCTATGACTCCAAGCAAAGAGAAGAAGAGTCAGGGAGCTGACAGGATACTGAGCCAGGAGCCCCCCAAGCAACGCACAGATCCCTATCAGGCAGGGGATTCCACCCCCATCCGTAAAGATCTCGGCAGGGGCGCCCCATACCTCTCACGACCAGGAACGCCCGGGCTGTGGCAGAGCCCAGGAGGTTGTGAGCGACGCACTCATATTGGCCCGCATCTCTGGCCTCCACTTGCTCCAGCCATAGGCTCCCGTCCGGCAGGGTCTGGAGCCGCCGGCTGGCCTGCAGGGGCTGGCCTGCTCTCAGCCACTCCACCGTGGGCACTGGCTCTCCAGAGGCCTGGCACCGCAGGGCCACAGAATCCCCGGATCTCACTGTCACGTCCTGGGGCTTCACCTGGAACACTGGGGCACCTGCGGGAGGCCCAGGACAGCTTTCAGGAACATTTCAGTACTTTTGCACACAGGCTGAGCACGCAGATATTGAAGATTCAGCTCTAGAGCATCGCAACAAAGCAAGGATCACAATAAAACAAATCATGTGAACCTTGTGGCTTCCTAGTGCATACAGAAAGTATGTTTAGGGAATTTCCTGGCAGTTCAGTGGTTAAGACTCTGCACTTCCACTGCAGGGTGCATGGGTTTGATCCTTGGTCAGAGAATTTAAGATCCCGCATGCCATGTGGTGTGGACAAAAATAAATAAATAAATAAAGGAGAAGGAAAAAAAAAAGGACGTTTACACTAAATACTGTAGTCTATTAAGTGTGCAATAGCATTATGCCAAAAAGTACAATCTATATATGTTAATTTCAAAATAATTGATGACTAAAAACGCTGACCATCATCTGAGCCTTCAGTGAGTCACAATCTTTTTGGTGGGAGGGTTTGAACTAGTTCGAGAATTATCACAATGTGACACAGAGATACTAAGCGAGCCAATGCTGTTGGGAAAATGGTGCCAGCAGACTTGCTCGACGTAGGGCTGCCACAAGCCTTCAGTCTGTAAAAAATGCAGTACTGGCAAAGTGCAATAAAGCGGAACACAATAAAACGAGGTGTGCCTGTATTCAAGTGGCCGGTATTCGTTCAGACAGACTAGAAAACACAGAGGCGAAGGGCCCTCCCATTCCAATATTCGTTTCGGAGTGTTTCCTTCTTGACAGCGTTTCCTTATGAGAATGTGATCAGATTGCCCTTTCTCTTTCTTCTTCCTTAATTCTATAACAGATCAAACGGACTTTTCCTGGCGTTCAATATGCGTCTTTAGTGACCACTTGGTGTTCCACTGTGTGGGCAGGTTACAGTTTGCTGAACTGGGTCCCTATTAGAGGACACTGAGTTTGTTTCCAGTGAAGCCCTGCCATCTGCTAGAATTGCCGCGGCTTGACACCAGGGTACATGGCAGACGTGGACTCTGTCACCCACAGGTGAGTGGTTCTCATCGAGTCATGCCCTGGTCCCCAGGTTTCTCCTCTGAAGATAATCATTCCTGTCAGCTCACTACTATGGACCCCCCAGAACGGCTAGAATGAAAAGGATGGAGAACGCCCAGTGCTGGTGAGGCCCAGCCGAACTCTCACCCTGCAGCGGGGAAGCGTGTCATCACCTCGGAAACATTTGCCAGCATATTCATTTCCCATGGCTGCTGAAACAAATGGCCACAGACCTGACGGTTTAAAACAGCAAAAATTTGTTCTCACACAGTTCTGGAGGCCAGCAGTCCTGGGTCAATCGTTTCCCGGGGCTAAAGTCAAAGTGCTCTGCCCCTTCCAGGGCTCCATGGGAGGAGCTGTTCATTGCCTCTTACAGCTTTTGGGGGGCTTCTGGCAATCACTGCAGCGCCTACCTCCATCTTAACATCTCATTCCCTCCTCTTGCTGTGTGTGTGTCTCTTTCTAATGCCCCTCTGCATCTCTCTTACAAGAATACTTGCTGGCACTCAGAGCTCACCAAGACAATTCAAGACAACCTCCTTATCTCAAGATCCTTAACTTAACTGTATCTGCAAAGATTCTTTTTCCAAGTAAGATAATATTATATGGGAAAAGGATCAAAGAAGAGATACGTGTGTAACTGAATCACTTTGCTATACATCTGAAATGAACACAACACTATCAATCGACTATATTCCAACATAAAATAAAAATAAATTAAAAAAATAAAAATCACAGGTCCTGGAGACTAGGATGTGGCCACATCTTTGGGAGCCATGTGTAGTCTCACGCAGTCAGTACGGCAATTCTGCTCCTGTGTGTGAATTTTCTCACTTGAAAACCTGTGGGGACTTCCCTGGAGGTCCAGTGGTTAAGACTCCACACTTCCAGTGTAGGGTGTATGGGTTCGATCCCTGGTCAGGGAGCTAGGATTCCACATGCCACGCAGTGAGGATGGGAAAACATTGTGTAAAAACCATATAACATAAAATCTACCATCTTACTCATTTTTAAGGACACCACTCAGTCGTGTTGAGTGTATCTGCGTTTCGTGCCACTGTCACCACCATTTACCCCCAGAACTTTTTCATTTTGCCAAACCGAAACTCCGTATCCACTGAACACTAATCCACATTCCCCGCACCCAGCCCTTGGCCCCCACCATCTTACTACCCATCTCTATGAATCTGATTACTCTAGGGACCTCATACAATTAGAATTATCGTGTCTGGCTTATTTCATTTAACGTAATGTCCTCCAGGTTCGTCCATGCCATAGCATGTGACAGAGTCTCCTTTTTTTTTAATATGAATGGGTGGATTTTACGGTATATAAATTGTGTGTCAATAGAGCTATATTTTTTTAAAAGGCACAGCTCTGGACAGTGATTCCCTTGGGAGGGGGGTAGGCACTGGGAGGCGGCGTGATGCGGGGAGGGTCTGGGAGCTGGTACTGCTCCGTTTTTGGATTGTGTGATGAAAATTCACTGAGTTGTGCTCTTGCAACATGTGCCCTCCTCCTGGTGTGTTAATCTTCAACACAGAGTTTCATTAAAAATCCCTATTTATTTCTGTTTTGTAAATAAGTTCATTTGTACCATGTTTTTCTGATTCCACATATAAGCAATACCATATGGTGTTTGTCTTTCTCTGTCTAATTTACTTCATTCACTATGACAAGCTCTAGGTTCATTCATGTTGCTGCAAATGGCATTATTTCATTCCAGAGTTGGGGGAGGGGTAAACAGAGATGGAGACTGACATATACACACTGCCGTATGTAAAATAGATAACTAACGAGGACCTACTGCAGAGCAAAGGGCGCCCCGCACTCTCTGGGGGATGACCTATATGGGCAAAGAATCTTAAAAAAAGAGTGGATATATGTGTATGCATGACGGTTTCACTTTACTGTACAGCAGAAACACAACATTATATTAGTAAATCAGCTATACTCCAATAAAAACTTTAAAAAAATTCCTATTTAGACTGTTTCATAAGGTTATTTTGAGGCTCACATGGTGCTTTGTTAGTTATAAGCTGCTTGGCAAATGTAGGAGCTGTCATGATCATCTTGGTGACAGTTTTGAGTTCTTTTTTTAACTTAATTTATTTGGCTGTGCCATGCAGTGTGTGGGATCTTCATTGACCAGCCAGGGATCAAACCCATACCTCCTGCATTGGAAGCGTGGAGACTTAACTAGCAGACCACCAGGGAAGTCCCTTGAGTTCTGCCTAAACAGGTTCCCCCAGGCCTGGCTGCTGGGTACCCAGGACTCACCAGCCTCTGATTCCCATCCCACGTCAGGGAGACAATTCATAGGACTTCAACTGTGTGCTCTGAGTAAATATTCAGAATGGCCCTCCTGTCCCATCAGACAGCCACAGCCTCAACACAGCTGCCCCCTGAGGATCCCTGTCACCTGGTGCCCCCTGCCCAGGGCCAGGAAAGGCGGGCCCGAGACTCACTCTGCAGCACAAGGACCACCACTCTCTCCACCGCGCCCAGCTCATTCTCTGCCAGGCACTGGTACTGTCCTGCGTCGTCCATCTGCGGGCACAGGAGGGGATGTGGCATTCAGGAAAGCAGGGCAAGGGCGGCGGGGAGCATCTGGGGACAGCTGAGCACAGGAAGGGGCCCCTGGAGCAAGGCCTACCTAACCGGGAAGGAGCTGAGAGCCCAAACCAGCCAGGAGCCTGCACATTCCATCAGCAGGGCAGCCATGGCTGCTACTCTATAGAATCCAGAGAGGAAACTCCTGCCCCTTCACACCTGCAGCTTAAGGGTGGTGGCGGTTCACGGCTCTAAGTGGAGCCATATGCTGCCAAAGCATGCTTGAGATCCACCTCTTCTAAATTACATACATAAAAGTATTATGACGCCACAGAGCATTATTAGGGATGCCTTTTTAAAAAAAAAAAAAGTTTGGGCAACACTGAGTTAGACAAGAACAGGTTTCTGAACTGCAGACTCCTCAGGGGCACAGCTGCAAGACTTCCGGGGTAGGAGGGAGCGTTTGCAGCACTTCCTGGCCCTGGTGAAAGGGAAGACTTCGTCCTAGGATATCCATGACCACGGCAATGAGGCAACTCGGGAAGAATGCTGGCTCAGATTCACTTCCAAGGGGCAGGACCGCCATCAGATGGAGCTGGGGGCAGCCAAGGCCAGGGTCCACACCCAGAAGATCATAGCCGGGAGGCCACTCCCAAGCGGCTGTAAGCGGGAGGCACGGCATGCAATTAAGAGTGCAGAGTTGGGCGTCAGTCCAAGGCGAGACCGGCTCTGGCTCCCTGCTTACCACATTGAACCCATTACTAGTGCATGACCGTGTCTCTGGACACTCAGTTTCCCCCTCTCTAAAAGGGGGATGATAGGATTGTTGTGAGCATCAAATGAGATCACACTTGCTAAGTGCAGGGCACCGTGCCTGGCCCCACACTGTAAATACACAGGTCATGGAAGCCCTGTTGCTGCTACCGTAGCTGCCTCAATACCAGTCTGAGACAGGCTCCCAAATGGGTGAGATCAAGGACCTCAAAAGTGAGTCCATGACAGCCCCGAACTGTGGGTTTCTGTGCAGCCACTGGGACTTGGGACACAGACGCGAAGGTGAGCAAGCAGAGACTGCCTCTGAACTCGAGGCTTTGGAAACAGCATGGAGTAGGAATCAGGATACCTGGGGGGGGAGGCCTTGACTCAGGTGCTTACTGACTGGGGGCCTCTCTGACCCTCAGTGTCTTCCTCTGTCAAATGGGGCACCCTTATCTGCTTACTCTGCTCCATGGGGTGGTTATCGATTATATATATTAGCATTACCGAGGGGCCAGTCACTCTCAGATACCTGGTGTGGATCATCTCACTGATTTCTCACTGCACATCTGTGAGGTGGGATGATTATTAGCCCCATTGAATGGATAAGGTACTTGAGACGCAGAGAAATGAAGCCATTGGCTGGAGGTCGCCCTAGTGAGTCGGGGGAGAATCTCTGGGTTTGGGCAGGAAAGTGCTTTGTAGACTGCATCAGGTAGCGCCAACCTGCTAAACAACTGTCTTGGGCCATCAGAGCAGAGCTTGTCCTGGGTGGCCCCAGCCCAGCCCCGGGTCCCGCCTTGCCTCCGTCCTGCGGATGATCAGTGAGCCATTCTGCAGCCGGTGCCGGAGCCGGCCGCCCCGCAGCGGAAGGCCGTCTTTGATCCAGTAGATGTCAGGCACCGGCTCTCCACGGACCGCACAGTCCAGCCGGATGCTGCCTCCGACAGGTTCCACCAGGTAGGAAAATGACTCCCCTTGTAGGACAGGGGCCTCTGTGTCAGGTGACATCAGACAGGGGGGTCAGAAAGGAGGTTCCCTTTAGGTTAAGCCTCCCATGAATCCATCCCCAAAGGCCTGCCTGCCAGACCCCAACGACCCACAAAGGCTTCTGCTGGTTCGGCATGGCTATGTAAAGTCAATACATTAGGGATAGCAAACAACTTCCGTGTCATGGGTCAAGTGCACTAGCTTGGCAGTGGTTGCCAGGAACACCGTGCTGAGAAGGATTTGAAGCCAAGTGGGAAAAGTGCTATGATTGATTAGTGATGTCTGAGACAGGCACAGGAGGGGAGAAATGGTATGAGTGTCATATACTCGTAGGGTACTTTGGAAAACAAAGATGACATGATCATTAGGACACCTCTGTCAGACACAGCAACACTAAGACGTCTCCGATTCTCATTCCATGCAATGCTTAAACCACTCTTGGCTGCCCTGTGCCGGTTTTCACCCTTGCTGGTTTCCTGAGGTTGAATCTACCAACAGTAGAGTCCTGGTGCTGCGGGCAGCTCAATCTGTCCATTGGGCCCCATCCTTCCATCCTAAAGTTGAGTCTACAAGTCATGGTGTCATGAGGGTTATTGGGCTGCTACTGGGAGAGGAGGGCTATGGGGGGGCAACTGGAAAACTGGTGAGATTCTCACTTTGTTTCCCAGGCCCCTGGCCCCCTCCCACACTTACCCTGTTCGGCTGAGGGTAGTACTGAAGGTCAATGGGTCAGATCTCATTCTACACTTGGGGCATCTGGGCATGCTAAGTCACTTCACTTGTGTCCGACTCTGTACAACCCTATGGACTGTAGCCCATCAGGCTCCTCTGTCCAAGGGCTTCTCCAGGCAAGAACACTGGAGTGGGTAGCCATAGCCTCCTGCAGGGGACCTTCCTGACCCAGGAATTGAACCCTCATCTCTTAGGTCTACCTGCTTTGGCAGGTGGGTTCTTTACCATTAGTGCCACCTGGGAAGGCCCGAGACATCTGGGGAGGGTAAAAAGCACTGATGTCGGGCCTTGTCTTTACTGGTCAGGTGAAATCTGGGCCTCAGGGTTTTATGAAGTCCCCCAGGGGATTCCAAAGCCCAACCAGGGTGGAGAGGTACTGGTTCAGAGATCAGGAGGCCAGTTTCTTAGAAAAACCACTAGACTGGGTCAGCAGAAGTCTGGAGAAAGCCCACGGGGCCGCTCCCTACCCTTCACGTGGACGAAGCTGACCGCCTGCACGCGGCCCACTCCGTTCTCCGCCCAGCAGGTGTAGGTCCCGCTGTCCTCTCTGGTGACTGCCACCCGCTGCAGCGTGCTGCCCCCGTCCTGCTCGGACACCCCTTCTGTGGCAGAGAAAGAGATGCCCGAGGAGCTCTGGGCTAAGGGTGCCGCGACCTCCTGCCCAGAACACTTAACTCGGGCCTGGGTATCCAGCAGGTGCTTCATGAAGGCACAAAGTGTCCCTTTCCCTGCTGGAAGCCAAAGCAAGTTAGGCCCGATCATGGCAGGCACAGGCCATGTTAGAGGATGCGGTTGAGGACCTGCCTTTTCTCATCTTCAAGTTCACGCTGAGTTTGATGAGTGGCCAGGGTAGGTCTTTGGGGACCTATTAACACGAGACACTTGTAGAGATGATGCCATGATTTACATACAGATAGGTGCTATGGCCAGCCTTTGACTTCCCTGTCATCATTAGACACAGCCCCTACATCAGGAATAAGGGCAAGTGCTCACTGATGGGCCATTTACTCTGGGCGAGGCCCTGCCAGGCGTGCTTCCTGCATTAAATCATTCTGCCCTCAGGACCACACAGTTTTCTCTGTTTTAAGATGGAGAGCAGGGCTCACAGAGGCTGAAGCTCTTTCCCAAGCTCCCTGCCCAGGAAGCTGTGGGGTTGAGGCAAAGCTTTCTGCAGGTGTGCAAACGGCAGCCACACACGTTCCCCAGTACTTGGACTAGGAGGGTCTGAAAATATCATTTGCAGTGGAAGGGGCTTAGAAATTCATCCATTCAACAGTCACTTAGGGAGCACCTACTCTATATACCATGGGGCCTGGATAGACCTTGCTGTTGCTTAGTCGCTAAATCGTGTCCGACTCTGCGACCCCATGGACTGAGGCACGCCAGGCCTCCCTGTCCCTCACTATCTCCCGAAGTTTGCCAGGTTCGTGTCCATTGAGTCGGTGATGCTATCCAACCCTTGGGCCTCCCGAAATAGCGCCTGGGGTGCAGGTGGGAGGGAAGACCCCCCCGGGAAAGGAGTTTGCTGAGGGGCTGGGCTAGAGTTCGGTCCCTGTTCCCGGCCCAGAGGTCTCCAGGGTTGAGTCTTTTTTGCAGGTGGCTTCTTGTCGGGTCTGACCTGTGACTGGTCACGTAGGGCCATGTGTGTTTGCCCTGTCCCCCCCCCTCGACAGGGCCAAGTCTGGAGACCCAGAACCCACAGGCTGACTGGCGCCCTCTTCCCCATCCTCTTCAACCTCTCAGGGTCCCCGGGACCCTGTCCCGCCCGCCCCCAGCAGGCCGAGACCTGTGACCAGCCGGTTGTTGACGGTCCAGACTATTCGGGGTGTAGGGCTGCCCCGGGCCGCACAGCGAAGCCACAGCCTGTCCCCGAGGCGCAGGCTGCGGTCCCCGGGCAGGGTGGTGAAGACAGGAAGGGCCAGGACAGTGAGATGCACTCGGCGGCGGGCACGGCCCACGGTGTTCTCAGCAGTACAGGTGTAAGTGCCAGCGTCCTGGCTCTGTGGGCAAAGGGATGGATCAGCCTGAGAACTGCTCCCTCTCCAGAACAGCCAGAATGTTCCCTGGGGACCTGCTCCCTGGAAGGTTCCCGTGGACCATGCTGCCCAGAGAGGCAAAGTGACTTGCCCCAGCTCACACAGCTGGCAAATAGCTCGGCTTCACCGTTGCACCTCCCTGCCACCTTCATATGACTAGGCACTGTTTTTCTTTCTTTGGACTGTGCCGTGTGCGGTTTGCCGGATCTTAGTTCCCCACCCAGGGATGGAACCCGCGCCCCCTGCTTTGGGAGCACAGGGTCTTAACCTCTGGACTGCCAGGGAAGTCCTGGCTATGTGCTTTGATGAAATAAGATTTATATTTTAAGGCAGGACAAGAAAAAAAAAAAATCAGATTCTGTCTCCGTGTCTTTTTGGGCCTCCCTTCCCCTCCCTAAAGTGCATTACCCATTAACCAGACCTCCTCAAAGACAGATGTGCCTGCTCGGCCGTAAAGACCAATCTTTTTTCTTTCCTCTGACGCTAGTGACATAACTTCTTAAAAGAAGAGCATTCTTTTCCAGCTCTCTAAGAGGGTCACGGTGACTTGCTGCTCACTTTGTACGTGCTTACCTGGAGTATGTGAACTTTATCTACAATACCAGTATCTCATTTTGATGTATGATTTTTTTGTCTTAAAAATGTATGTGACTGTGTCTTTGATGTCTAACAGGTCCCCTGGGTTATCATCCTCAGTTGGGCTCAAATAAAATTCCCTTTTTAAAAAAATTCTTCATTTGATTGTTTATTGAATTTTCAGCCTTTACCATCCAGGCCTGACCACACGCTTGTAATAGTCACTATTCACTGAACGCTCATCCATCATCCCTGAGGCCAGTCTTTCTCTGAGAAGAGACGTCCCGATGGGCATCTCAACAGGGCTCTCACCATTGCACATCTGGTTCCCTGTGTGGCAGGATCCCTGCCCGAGACTCCCTTAGGTTTGCCCGTCCAGCAGCCAGCCGCCCATCCGACTGGAGAGCAAGTTTTTGTCATTACAGAACATGATGCATGCTGATAGGGGAAGGGGGCCTGGGTCACGTTCACGCCCGAGGCTCAGGTTGAGAACAGTAGGGGCAGTTTGGGGACATAAAGTCATTGCCATGCATCCCTCTCCTTCCTTCCAGGGCTCCTTCCCTCCCCAGGAACTAGTCACAGAGGTCCTGATTCAAATCTCCATTCTGCCTCTTGGCAACAGCGTGTCTTGAGCACCTGGGTACGCTCTGAACCTGTTTCCTCATCTGTTGTTCTTTAGTCACTAAGTTGCTTCTGACTCTGAGACCCCGCGGACTGTAGCCCGCCAGGCTCCTCTGTCCATGGGATTTCCCAGGCAAGAATACTGGAGTGGGTTGCCATTTCCTTCTCCAGGAGATCTTCCTGACCCAGGGATCAAACTTGGCCAGGCAGATTCTTTAGCACTGAGCCACCCTTCCTCATCTGTAGCGGGGGTGATAATACCTACTTCCGCAGATTCTAGGATTAAGAAAGGGCGCGGGGCTCAGCACAGAGCAGGACACACAGGAGGTTCTCAGCAGGTGTCTGCCGCTCCTGCTGCCACTATTATCTCTCTCTGCTCCCAGGGGTCTGACCCTCACCTCTGAGTTTTTCACCAACAGCTCCCCGGAAGGCTGGATGGTGAACTTCCCCTCAGCTCCAGACACAGGCTGGCCATCCTTTTCCCAGGTGACGTTAGGCTCGGGGCTGCCGCTGGCGGTGCAGGGCAGGAGGGCGTGGGCGCCCTCCGTGATGGACAGGTCGGGGAGCCCAGGCTTGATCGCAGGCGGGACTGTGGGGGGAGGGGAGCTCGCTTGGGGACTGGGACTGGCCTGGGGTGGCCTGCCCCCGTCCAGTGCCCCTGGCGCTTGGCACACCCTCAGCCCCTTCTTCCACCTCACCTGCTGCCCTCCCCCCACCCCACTGTCCCCTGCTCATAAGCCACTGCCCGTGGACTGCACAACCTGGGGATTTTCTCGCATTTGGCGGAGCTGTGATGCAGTGACCCCATTCACACACATGCACACACAGGGACTAACACCACAGAAATGGCTGTCGCTACTGCAAAGCCAACAGGAACAAAGAACAACCAGACTTGTTTCCCACGAGAGGCCAGAGGAAGCAGAGAGGACTGGAGTTACTGTCTGAAGCCAGACCTTGGGTGCAAAAACTGGAGATGTGTTCCTCGAATTCCTTCTAGAACCACCAGCCATGCTGGAATAGGCATGGATGCAGGGACATGTCCCACCTGGGACCAGAGCCAGGCAGAGACCGGAGGGGCTCTCAGGAGTCTCAAAGCCCCTAGCTCACCGGGGTCCACTTTGGTCCCCCTCCCCAGGCCCACCTTGCACCACCAGCCGAGTCTTCCCCACGGCACTGCCTGCGCTGTTCTGGGCGAGGCAGAAATAGTTCCCAGCATCCTCTGGGCTGACATGGATAATCCGCAGCTGTCCACCAGGGAGGACCTGGGTACCGGCCCCTGGATTTGGCGGGGAGGAATTGGGAGCTGGTGGGTGGGGCAGCAGGACCCCCGAGGAAGGCAGGAAGCTTGTTTGGGTGGTTTGGTCTGACCAGGCAAGTGACTCGCTGTGGTCACAGGCTGACTGGGGGACAGAGTGAGCCTGGATACTGGACCCAGAGTCCTTCTGGGCTGTCCCCGTCCTCAGTCCCCCAACCCAGCCACCGAGCGCTCAGGCAGAATGAAGGGCTCTGGGCTGGTGAGGGAAGACAGGAGGGCAGGAGGTGGGTGCCATGCCTCTGGGCAGGGCACGGGCTTTCCAGACCTCCCCACAGGAGTGGGCAGCCCCGGGACGGGAAGGAGGACCCCAAGAGGGGACTCACCTGCAGGCACGCTGAGCCCCTCCTTCTGCCAGGCGATGCTCGGCCGAGGGATGCCCGAGGCCTCGCAGGGCAGTAGCACCTCCTCCTCGGCCACCGCCCAGACCACACTGGGCAGAGGCTTCACAACGGGAGAGGCTGCAAAGGAACAGGGTGGCAGAGGTCCCTGGGGACACCTCCTACCGGGGGGTGTCTGAGCACCAGAGAGAGAAGCTTCTAAAGGGAACAGGGAGTTTCGGAAACCTCGGAATGGAGGACATAGGCAGGCTGAGTCTTTTCTCCCAGAGAATCCCCTAGCCCTCCACCTGCTCCCCTGCCTCCAGGGCCACGGCTGTCTGGCCTGGGGACGCTTACCTTGCACAGTGAGGACCACGTGCTTGTGGGCCATGCCTGCAGTGTTGTGGGCCGTGCAGGTGTAGCGGCCGGTGTGGATGGGGAGGGCCTGCCCGATTTCCAGGGCCCCTGTGGGTGGGAATGGGGCACAGAGAGGGATGAGGGGACCCGGAACGGACATCCCAGGGAAGAAGCCAGCTGGGCTCTTACACATCCTACTCTGGTATCTCTGTTGCACGCCACTCAACCTGCCTCCCTGCCCATTTGTAAGGAGCATGGGGGAACCTGGGCCTGCCTCTCTCCCTGCCCAGAGCATAACCATGGGGAGGTCCCTTCCTTTCTCTGCATCTTCCAGTCTCTGGGCCAGGTGTACAATGTGGAATCATACAGAATGGGCTTTAGACCTTTCTGGCTGTGATGTGCCAGGATCTGCCACTGCCCCACCTGGAATCCCTGGTCCGCCTCCACCTTACCAAGGTTCCACAGGCCTTCACCCTGCTATCTTTGTGCTCTGCTCAAAATTTGCCTCCCCCAGGAAGCCCTCCTGGGTTACCTCCTCTGTCCTCCCTTTGCCTCTCTCCCTGTGTCTTGGCTGCTCCGTGAACACCATTTTAACCTTCCCAGGCTGTAGGCTGCACCTTAAGAGTCAGGTAAGGTGGTTTCTAAATCATCCCCTGTAGACCCCTAAGGGCCTCCCGAGTGGGCAAGGGAAGTGAGGTCCGCCTGACTCTGGACCACTCTGCAGCACCGCCCCCCCACTCCCAGCTCCAAATGGAACCAGAACCTACCTTCTCTCACGTGTCTGGCTTCCTCATAGCCACTAGTCAGAAGGAAGAGTTCTATTGCTTTGCAAGAGTTGGACAACTACAGATCTGGCCAACGGTTCACACACTTTAGGATTTCCCTAACCAATCAGCTAACAAATACATTTAATTTGGAGAATTCGTGTAAAGTTGCCAACTTTTTATTTTGACAAGCAAAGACACTGAAGTCACATCTACTACTACTTAAGTCACATCACATCTACTTTCACCTGAATTTCATAAAAACTTTAAACCCCAAATTATTAAGAAAAGCACGATTTCAGAATAAAGGACAATTCTAATGAGCTAAAACCAGCTTTGTGAAAACTCTCGAGTAGCTCTTATCTCTCTCATTTTGTCCTTAAGCAGCAACGGCTTACCAGCTAGCATCAGGGACCGACTGATGATTATCAACACTCCAGGGATTGGACGGGGAGACTCAGAGAGGGTCAGGGGGTTCTCCCAGATCACACAATGAGGGAATCGCAGAGTCGGGCCAGAACTTTCCATCCTGCTCAACCACCAGGCCCCAGGGGGCTGCTTTCACGGCCTCTGCCCAGTGTCCCTTAGTGTCCCCTCCGCAGAGGTCCACGTGGCTCACCCTTACTCACCGGAAGGTGACACACGGTAGCCGCTCCCTCGCACCCCCAGCCGGGTGCCTGCTTTGCTCCAGGACACGACCGGGGCCGGCACGCCCGTGCTGTGGCACGTGAGGACCACGGGTGCCATCATTGTCACGGTGAAGTCTGTCTGGTCGTCGGCAATGGTGGGAGGCACTGAAACACAAGTCAGGGCTTGAGGTCCCCGGGGGAACACAGAGCCATGGGGCCAAGCGGATGAGAAGGCTGGACAGACTAAGACACAGGGGACATCAGTGATGAGGGGCCGGGGCGAGGCACAGCGGAGAGGCAGTCACATCTGTTCACTCAGCTGTGTTTTGCTGGGCCTGGGGATAGTTATGAACTGATTTCTAGAGATACTAGCCAGCTATCTCAGGGAGCGTTTCACAACACAAGGGCACTTGGTGGGGGCACAGAGGTGGGGAGGTCAGAGAAGGCCCTCGGGGGACATGGCATTTAACCTGAGATCTGAAGGAAGAGCAGGTGTTGCCTGGGTGAAGGGAAGAGTGTTCACTGCAGAGGGAACAGCATGTGCAAAGGCGCCGAGGTAAGGAGCAAAAAGCTGAACTGAACCTGGGGGCCAGCAGGGCTGACCTTGTGAGCCCAGGTGACACTGAGCTTTCTATCCTGAGGGCAGTAGCCATGGTGGGAGGGGCTTTTATCTGAGGTGATGACAAGGTCAGATTTTGGTTCAGAACATTCTGGATTTAGGGAGAAGCCTCTCCTACAAGCTCCCACAGGCTGTGCTGGAGTTGGGTTATGTCAGTGTGGGAGGGCAGGATCAGAGAGGCCTTCCTGGAGGAGGTGATTCAGGAAGCAAAGAAAGACTCGGGGAAACCCTCAGGTCCTTGCAGGCGGAAAGAGAGCCCAGGAGAGGGAGACACTGTCCTCAACCTTCACCCCTGACTGTGAGCTTCCCGTAAACCGTCAGCCCTGACCCTGAACTCACCATTAACTCTCACCCCTGACCGTGAACTCACCGTGAACCGTCACCCAGTAGAGCTTGCGGGCCTCGCCCACTTCATTGCTCACCACACACTCAAACAGGGCTGAGTCCTGGGGGCCGGGAGCTTCAAGGAGCAAGGTGTTGGAGGGCAGGAGTCTGGACAGACAGACAGACTAAGTGACTGGCTTGGCTGACCTGAAACCAGCCAGCCATGACTTCCCTGCCTGGGGAACTTGGAGGCAGGGCATGTGTCTCCTGACTGTTTTCCCTTCCTGTATCTGGCCTCCAGTGCCGACTCAAAAAGTTTCTCCTAGAATTTTCCACCTCTTAAGGTCTAGATGTTGAGTTTGTGGGCAATTTTAATGTCTTCACCTGGGTTTCTCCATAATTCTAGAAAGTTTTCTAAAGTCACCACCTAGGATAACTTCTGCGATACAACCACACCCAAAGCCCTGATTAGAACTGCTCGTGTTCACTGAACACCTGTTTCGTTACAAAGCTCCACGATGACCTGGCACCTAACACAACAAATACCTGGTGAATTCATTGCTGAACTGGCTCCCTTAATCCTCCCAGGGATCAGTTCAGGATCAGATTTGAGAAACAGGGAGACCAAGGCTGCTACAGGCGCTATGGGTTCAGTCTCAGCCAGCATGAATTTAAGCTTCTAGGTGGGTTTTTAAAGACCGTATATTCTCCATTTGGCTGTATGTCCCCAATGCCCCCACCTCCTATCGAGCATCTCCTGTAAAGACCTCCTTGCCCCCTGAGGTCCGGACACAAAAGTTCTGGTGCTGGCTTTGGTGAGTGAGACCCAAGCACGTCACTACCTCGGTTCTGACCCAGCTCCCCATCTGTGAAATGGGCAAGCCCTCCTCCACCCTGAGGATCTCACAATGTCCCCGGAAGGACCAGCTCAGCACCTGTAGGCGCCCTGCTGCAGGCGGAAGTCCAGCTTCTGTCCGTCCTTCCACCAGGCCACGAGGGGCTTGGGGGAGCCACTGGCCTCACAAGGCAGTGAGGCTGGGGTGTGAGCGGTCAGGGTCAGGTTGGAGGGGCCAGGGGCAATGGCTGGAGGCTCTGGGGAGAAAGCAGTGATCAGGAGACAGGGTGTGGAACGTGGGCAGGGGCAGGGGGTCTGGTGGGGCTGTGCCCAGAGATGAAGTCGAGGAGCAGGGTTTACTCTTATCCCCTTCAACCCACCCCCGAGGAAGCAGGGACCGGGAGGCAGGAGAAACTCCCAGAGTGGGTCTTCCAATGGGCTCCCAAAGCTGGGGTGATGGGACCTTTGCTCACCCTTGAGGTTGGCATCTCCCTAACTACCTCTCCTTGAATGAAGCCTCCAGGGCAAAATTCCCCAGCAGCCTGCCTGAGGACAGGGCTCAGCTGCCTCCACCAAGGTGATCAATCGGATTGAAGAGCAGATTAGAGCCTCTGGCTCAGTGATTCTGAGTGTTATACAGCTTGTACATCTTTTATCAGTAATATAATAGTATAGTAGTAAGTGTTCCCTGGTGGCTCAGATGGTAAAGCGTCTGCCTACAACACTTGCCTGGGTTGGGAAGATTTCCTGGAGAAGGAAGTGGCAACCCACTCCAGTATTCTTGCCTGGAAAATCCCATGGACGGAGGAGCCTGGTAGGCTACAGTCCATGGGGTCGCAAAGTCGGACACGGCTGAGCGACTTCACTTTCTAGTAAGCGTATATGCTTGCATAAAAATAAATATGCATATTTGAGTACATACACTCAAAACTTTTAACCAATGGGCTTCATAGTCAAAAAACATTTGAAAGCCATTGCTCTTGGCTCCGACAGTTAGGATGACCCAGAAGCTAAGCAGGATCCGGCCCTGACAGGGATTAGGTGCTGAAGGCAAAAAACACACCTTCCCTCATCTACCTACCGAAGACCCGGAGGTCACGACCCTGCCGATCGGAACCTGCAGGGTTGGATGCCAGGCAGAGATAGTGGCCAGCGTCCTGGGTGAGGACTGGCTGGATCCTCAGGGAACCTTCGGGCAGAACTTGAAACCTGGAACACAGGGAGGGGACCCCTGGTTGTGTCTCCAGCAAGACCCTCCCCTCTGTCCCTCACTTTTCCAGCAAGAGGGTGCTAACTCAGGAGTCCTGCAGGTTTGAGGCCAAGGTCAGGGTGGCGTGGGGGTCATGGCCATGGGCAGCAACCCACATGGCAACCTAGAATCAGAAAGGGTGAGAGTGGCTGCTTCCGGCCTTCCATGCTCCTACCTTGACCCAGCCTCTCCCCAAGAGCCAGCAGGCAGTGGTACCCCCACTCCTTCTGAGAACAGCCTCTAGATCAGGTCTGGCAACTGCCCTTTCCCAGGGGCCATGTCTGTACTCTGTGATCCCACCCATGGCCACAGCCGACTGGAGGGGACAAACACGCCCTGCAGTGTGGGCCAATGGAATTCTCTGCCCTGGGAATTTGGAACTGGGATTCACAGACAGCTCTCCAGCTCTGCAACTTGTGTGAATGCAGGAGTTATAACTTGGGCGGGGTGGAAGGCTGGTGGGGGAGCATCCCTAACCTGTTTGCAGAGAAAGAAGATATAGAAAATTGATCTGAGAGACAGAGAGACCTGAAACCTGTACATGGAAACAGAGATTAGCAAGCAAGAGTCAAAACCAGACACAGACAGACAGACAGGGGTTCTCAGGCCCTTAACCAGTGGGCATGCCTGTCCTTGGGTTCTGAAAAGACCCATGTCCTTCCTGCTTCAACTGCCCAGGTGGGCTTCCATTTACAACCTGCAGAGAGGTACCTGAGCCCCTCCCCAAGGCCCTCTCTTGCCAGCACCCACCTGGGGCTCCCGAGATCCAGGGGGACCCCGTCCTTTCGCCAGCTCACGAGGGGCCGGGGGGTACCGTCTGCCTGGCAGGGCAGCAGGGTCGTCTGGTTCACGGAGGCACTCACTGTAGGTGGTCCTGGCTGGATGGTGGGCACCGCTGGAGGAGAGGCACAGAGGGAGCGGGTGCTGGGAGTCTGTCACTCTCCAGGGGGTGGGCAGGGCGGGTGGGGTGGGAGCACTCACTGTGGACCTCCACATGGAAGGCCAGGCTGGTGCTGCCCGCCGCATTGCGGGCGGTGCAGCTGTAGTTGCCGCTGTCGGCCGTGCTCAGTGCCTGCAGCTGGAGGAATCTGCCCTCCTCGGGGAACTGGGTGTGGGCATCTGCCTGGAGAGACCCCCCCCAGGGTGACAGACCCTCATCAGTACGGGGCTGGCCCTGGCCAGCCCCCCAGGTGGCAGGGTCATGGAACCAGTGGGACTGGCCCGCAGCCACTGCACTTATGCCCAGCTGAGGACTCTCTAGGGAAACAGGCTCCTTTGGGAGGGAAGGGCATCCTCCCTGGAGCTCCTCCTTCAGGCCTGTTGCAGGGGGCTCATGCTCAGAGCAGGAGCTGGAGCCTCCCTCAGATCTACAATCCTTGAATCCACAGCCACAAATGGGCCGCATTTCAGGGGTGAGCACAGAGAACCTCAGGAACGGGCCCCAGGCCACACAGTCACGAGGCCTGGCTCAAAGGTACAGTACAGATAGGCAACAAAAGTCCTGGATGCAAACCTCAGCCTTGCCTCAGTGGCCCCATCACCAATATGAGGTAATAATAATATAACAATTTAACAGGGTGGAGATATAATTTAACAGTCAGGAGAGCAGGTATGTGCTGTGCTGGCCTCGAACAGGCTCCTGGCACCTGGGAGCCAGTCTGCCCAGGGTCTGGGGCCCAAGAGGGACAGAAGGCAGTGCCCCAGGGTGCCCAGCCTGGCACCCACCTGCAGCAGGATGCCTTCTCGGTGCCACTCGATCTCCGGAGCCGGGTCTGCCTCCACTGAGCACTCTAGTACCAGCTGTCCCGGGGCCAGGCCAACCACAAAGCGGGGGCCATGGGGCCCAATGACATTTGGAGGGGCTGGTGGGGCAGGCAGAGAGGGCGTGAGAGATGGACTCACCTCTGCCTGTCCCATCCTGCCTTCCTCTCCTGCCCCAACTCTGGCACCCCCATACCTTGAACTCTGACCCGGAAGCTCTTCTCAACTTCACCGGCAGGGCTGTGGGCCAGGCAAGTGTACAGCCCAGCATCACTCACCTGGGGATGGAGCAGGGTGAGCCCCAGCCTCTGGCCCCAGCCTGCCCGCCTCCTGACCTGGCTTCCCACTTACACAGCTAAGTTGCCCAGGACTCAGACTCAGGCCTGTTGCCTCCACCCGATCTCTGCCACCAGCCCGTTCTCCTCTCTGGGACTTTCCTTCCTTTTTACTTCCCCGCCCTTATTTCAGGGCTAGGGCAGAGTTCGTCTCCCCCAGGAAGTCCCCCTTGACTATACCAGTTCTTTTCTGGTTGGGCTAGGGATTAATCTGGTTTCCGCATCAGCCTTGGGTCAGACCTGGCTGGGGGTTCCCAAGGGCATGGCCCCAGGCCAAGGGGGTCATCGTCACATCCTCACACCCCAAACAAAAGCGGAGCTTGGCCGAGCCTTGCCTGCGCCACCATGCCCCGCCCCTCCCCGCCGCAGCCTCTTCCTGTGGCAGCTGGGGCAGCCGCACCTGCACACCCTCCACCCGGAGCGCCCGCCTGGCCCCTTTGCCATCCTCTGGCCTGCTCAGGGCCTGCCCATCCTTGTGCCAGGTGATGTTGGGTGCAGGGGTGCCCCGGGCATCACACAGGAGCTCCAAGGGGGTTCCAGGTGTCAGCAACAGCTCTTCGGGCTGGCCTGAGTCCTCGATATAGGGGGGATCTGAAAGACACCCCACCCTGGGTCAGCCTTGGGGGCCGTGCCGGGAGCACTAGGAGCTGGGGCTCATCCCCTCCCCCACCACCCAGATGCTGACAGCAGACGGGCCTGCAAACAGGCGGTGGTGATGGTGTTACTGCTGCTGTTGTTTAGTTCTTCATTTGTGTCCAACTCTTTGTGTCTCCATGGACTGTAGCCCACCTGGCTCCTTTATCCTTGGGATTTCCCAGGCCAGAATACTGGAGTGGGTAGCCACTTCCTTCTCCAGGGGATCTTCCCAACCCAGGGATCAAACCCAGGTCTCCTGCATTGCAGGCAGATTCTTTACCACTGAACCACCAGGGAAGACCTGGTGATGGTGTTGGAGGGCCCTAGAAGCATCAGACCATGGGCACATCTGCCTGGGGCAATTATCTGTGCTTTAAAACCAACCAGGAAACAGTATGAAAGGAGATGTGTCTTTTCAATGTGGCACAGCTCTTGCAAAATCTTGTGCTTGAGACCCAGAGTCCTGAGACCTCAGTGGCCTTTTTCCTGCTTTACAAGGTTTGGGTGATGAGACTAGGGGGCACAGCCCCAGGGGAATGAAGAATCTGGGTCCCCAGCCACTGCAGCCAGGTCAGTGAGACCTGTTCCCTAAGCCCCAAGCCTCTGGGGTGCTCACCTCCCTCACCACCTTCTCCAATGCCCCCACACCCCGAGGAACCCTGGCCACTCCCAGCCCAGAAAAACTGGCACTGGGGGCAGGCAACTCACCCATCACCGTCAGCTGAAAGTGCCTCCTGGCTTCCCCTGCCTCACTCACAGCCACACAGGAGTAGGTCCCCGCATCCTCTGCTTCCACTGCCTCCAGCAGCAGGCCAGGCCCATACTCTAGGCTCTGGGGCAACAATGGTTCCCCATCTTTCATCCATGACACAAAGGGCAAGGGGCTTCCCCGGGCTTCACAGGGGAGGAACACCAGGGAGCCACGGACCACTGCCACGTCATTCTGGAACTCGGCCGGCTCCAGGACAGGGGGCACTGTGCAGAGCCAAAGAGTGAGCACGAATCAATTTATTTGATGCCAGGTGGCCCCTGGACCTTTGCACAGACTGTAACTATTGGCCAGAGTGCCCTTCTCCAGGTCTATTCCTTCTCATCTCCAGTCCATAACTTAGACCTCACCTCCTCCAGGAAGCCTTCCCTGAAACCCCGAGGCCAGGTGAGGTGCCCCCTCAGTGCTCCCCTAGCATCCTCTCCTTCACCTGGCATCACAGTCGCCTGGAATTTTAATTGTCTTTCTACAGAGCTGTTTTCCTCACTGGCCTCCTAGTGTCAGCAGCCACCTCTGCTCACTGCCGTATTCCGGGGCCTGGTGAGGCCCTGGCACGCTAGTGTCCAAGGACCGCTCGTGAGATCAGTGAAAGAGTGACCGAATGAACCGGAGGCTGAGTGTGTGTCCTGCCTTGACACCCCTGAGGGCCAACCCCTGGTTCCACTCAGAGGGGAGGGGAGGGGACAGGGCCTTGACCTCACCCCTGAGGCCAAAGGACCTGGGAGCCCACCCCCTGCTCCGTACCTTGCACCTGTAAGACGAACTGCCTGTCGGCCACGCCTGCTGGGCTCGCGGCCACACAGGTGAAGGTTCCCGAGTCGGCCAGTTGCACCTGGGAAATCCTGGTGCCCTCGCGCAAAGGGAGGGGCGAGAGTGAGGGGGGAGAAAGAGAGAGCGGGACTCAGACCCCTTTCTCTTCCGTCCCGTCCTGTCCCCAACGCCTCACTGGCCAGAGGGGCGCGGCTCTGAAACATACACCTGACCAGGTGCTGCCTCTGCTTAAAGCCCCAGAATGAAGCCCAGACGCCCCACCTCCACCCCTGCTGCCTTCTCTGCCCACCTCACTCTGCACCCAGACTTCCTGCTTCCCAAATTCTGAAGCTCCACCACCCCTCCCCAGGGCGGCCTGCTGTTCCCACCCCTTTCTTCTAGGCAATCCTGCTCAGCTTTCAGGACTCAGACATCTCCACTGCCTGAACCCCCACTGTCTGTTGAATCTCCTTTCACCCTGACCACTCCTCCTGAGTAGCCTTTGTCAACGTCCACAGTGACCCTAAAATGTCTGTTATACCCGCCCTAATGCTGGCAACCTGGGCACAGCCCGCACTTGCTCCCCGGGGACTGCAGCCCATCCTGGCTTCTAGCACCACCTGTTTGCGGACCATCTCCAAGCACCTATTTCCTGAACTCCCAACTAGAGTATCCAGTGCCTGGTTTCCATCTTTCCTTATGTCCAAGAATCTCTCCTTATGTCCAAGAATCTCTCCAACCAACATGTGGGAAGAGAGCCCAGGTCTCAACCTGCTCCTCCCACTGTGGACCCCTCTCAGAAAATGGAAACTCAGCCTTCCCAGTTTCCGGATAAAGATCCCAGAGCCCTGCTCAACTCCTCCCACCATCTCGCCTCTCTCCACGACACCGCCAGCTGGGCCATCGCCATCACCCCCGTCACGTGGTTCTGACCCAGGCCCCCCCCCACCGTGTCTCACCTGGATTATGATCGAAGCCCCAGAACACCCTCCTACTGAGCTCTCAGCCCTACAGTCTGCCTACAGTACAGTCTGCTGTCCACACTGCACCCTAAGTCACAACCCCAAAGAAATGAAAGTAGAAGCTCAAGTGGATGTGCGTACTACGACGTCCACAGCAGCATTATTCACATTTTCTAGCATTATTCACACAACTGCTGAAATGTGGATGCAGTCCAAGTGTCCACTGACGAGCGAGTGGAAGGATAAAGGAAGTGTGTTCTACACACACCACGTGACATTATTCAGCCTTAAATATTAGGGTGGAAAGTTTGAAATATTAGGGTTGTGAAGATCCCCTGGAGGAGGAAATGGCAACCCACTCCATTACCCTTATAGGTAATGGGAAATCCCCATGGACAGAGGAGCCTGGCAGGCTCCAAGGGGTCGCAAAAAGAGTAGGACACGACTTAGTGACTAAACAACAACACGGACAAATCTTGAAAACATGATGCTAAGTGAAATAAACCTGTGACAGAGGACAGCTGTTGCATGATGCCACTTACATGAGGGACTTAGAATAAGGCAAATTCATAGAGACAGAAAGTACGATGCTAGGTGCCAGGAGATGGGGTGGGGGTGGGGAACTGGTGTTTAATGGGGCAGAGTGGCAGTTTGGGAAGATGCAAAGGTCTGGAGAAGGATGATGGTGATGGCTGCCCAACAGCGTGAGTGTCCTTAATGCCACTGAACAGTACACTTAAAAATGCTAGATTTTCTTTTATGTGTTCAGTTCAGTTCAGTCACTCAGTCGTGTCCGACTCTTTGCGACCCCATGGACTGCAGCACGCTAGGCCTCCCTGTCCATCACCAACTCCTAGAGTTCACTCAAACTCATGTCCATTGAGTCGGTGATGCCATCCAACCATCTCATCCTCTGTCATCCCTTTCTCCTCCTGCCCTCAATCTTTCCCAGCATCGGAGTCTTTTCCAATGAGTCAGCTCTTCGCATCAGGTGGCCAAAGTATTGGAGTTTCACCTTCAACATCGGTCCTTCCAATGGACACCCAGGACTGATTTCCTTCAGGATGGACTAGTTGGATCTCCTTGCAGTCCAAGGGACTCTCAAGAGTCTTCTCCAACCCCACAGTTCAAAAGCATCAATTCTTCAGTGCTCTTTTATGTATATTCTACCACAGACACAAAAGTCGAGCCACATCACGAGGCTTCTCTGCTGAAAACCCTTCCAGGGCTCCCCTTCTCTCCTTAGGAAAACCCAAGTCTTTTGAAGCACTTACAAAGCCCTATGTCGCCTGACAGACCTTCCCTTCACCGACCCTCCAACTCTGTTCCTAGAATGCACAGCCACATGCCCACCTCAGGGCCTTTGCACCTGCTCTTCCCACCTGGGAGCTCTTTCCCGTGGGATCCACTCACCGTCCCTTCTCACCTCCTTTCACATCTGCTCAAGAGTCATCTCCTCTGAGTGCCTGCCGCTGGCCACCTTAAAACTGTGCCCTTCATGCCCACTTCCTACTCCCTTACCCGAGCACACATCTCTTGTGACATGTCACTTTTATACTCGCTTATTTTCCATCCCCACAACTGCCAGAGCACAGGCTTTGTTTTGCTCACTGCTCCACCCCAGTGCCTGGAACTGCACCTGGAACCGCAAGCACTCAAGAAGTGCTGCTGAATGCATGAAGACTTTGCTCAGGCATCTTCTTCCAGGAAGCCTTCCCTGATTTCTCCTACCAGGGCTAGGCTGAGTCAGGTGCAACCGGATGTCATCACCCGGATCTGTGCCTCCCCTACTGGGCTGTGAAAACCTGAGGGCAGAGGCCACTTTCATTTCTGGAGTTCCATTTTGGGTCCTCTCGTTCTCCTCGTCAAAAACTTCTATATGTTTATATTATTTTCCGTCTAAAAGCCATTCAGTTGTGTTTTTAAGCAAGCTGCTTGAGCAGGATGTCTGGGGTACTGGCTGGCGGGCTGGGGAACCACTGCCTTACCGGAGGGTGCGGCCAGAGCTGTGGAGGTGGGTGCGGTGGGAGAGCGGAAGGGGCAGGCCGTCCTTGAGCCAGCTCACGTGGATAGGCGGGGAGCCCCGGACAGGGCACTTCATGCTCACCAGATCGCCAAGCCTGTGCACCAGGGTCCCTGCACCCTCTGGCCCCTGCTCGATGGTGGGAGGCACTGGTGGGCAGGCAGAGAGGAGAGAAGGAGCAGTGATGGGATCAGAGAGCTGGACCATAAAGAAGTCTGAGCGCCAGAGAACTGATGCTTTCGAACTGCGGTGCCAAAGGAGACTCTTGAGAGTCCCTTGGACTGCAAGGAGATCCAACCAGTCCATCCTAAAGGAAATCAACCCTGAATATTCACTGCAAGGACTGATGCTGAAGCGCCAATACTTTGGCCACCTGATTCAAAGAGCTGACTCATTGGAAAAGACCCGGAGGCTTGGGATGATTGAAGGCAGCAGGAAAAGTGGGCCACAGAGGATTATATGGTTGGATGGCATCACAGACTCAGTGGACAATGAGTTTGCCCAAACTCTGGGAGTTGGTGAAGGACAGGCAGGCCTGGCGTGCTGCCGTCCACGGGGTCTCAAAGAGTCGGACACAAACGAGCAACTGAACAGCAACAAGAGCGAGGGGGTCAGGGGAGGGGGGGTGGGCTCCCCCCAGGGAAGTCTCAGGAGACGGCACTGATACCTAGACCTCTGCCACCAGCAATCATCAAGTGGCAATCGCCACGTGGTTCTTGCAGCCACATCCCCTCCCGGTGAGGATGACACCCACGGCGTCTCTCCTTTATTCCCTGGCTCGCTCGCTTACCCCTGGAGCACTGTGCCCTGGCCTGAGGATGAGGCAGAGGCCCAGAGAGGCCAGACAGGCCTGGCTCACAGAGGAGGCGTGGATGGGGGTTCACCAGATCCCCCATCAGGGCCCTGTCTGCACCCTCCAGATGCCCCAGTGGAGGCCTTGTGTAATGGCCGGGCCGCTGCCATCCTGGGACGTCTGGACTGCCTGCCTCTCCTCGCCCTCGGCTGCTCACCCAGCACATTGACGGTGTGGAGCCTGGCGTCCTCGCCGGCCGCGTTGTGGGCCACGCAGGTGTAGGCGCCCGAGTCCGTGGCCCTCAGGCCCTTCAGCACCAAGGAGCTGCCATCCAGGTAGAACCTGTCACGGGGAGAAAGAGCCGGGAGGCAGGCGTGTGAGGACACGGAGGCTCGCCGCCTGGGACGAGGAGGGTGCCGGCTGGGCCTTACCGGAGGTGGGGGCCCACGCTGTCATCCAGCGGGCCGCCGTCCTTAAGCCAGACCACGTCTGGGGGGGGCTGCCCGTCGGCCTCGCAGTCCAGCCACATGTCCTGCCCCTCCAGGATGCTGTGCTCCTGAGTTGCGCCTGAGCTCCGGATCCGGGGGGCCACTGTGGCAGGGGCTGTGGTGAGGCCCTGGGGCAGAGGCTGGGGCTGGTGTGGGGAGCGTGGGACATGGGAGGGGCTCAGGGTGCAGACATACCCAGCACGGCCACCACGAAGTCCTTGCGGGCCTCAGCCTGGGCGTTCTCGGCCACGCACGTGTAGGTACCAGCCTGGTCTGGCTGCAGGTGACTCAGCTGGAGGCGGCCCCCCCGGGAGACCGTGCCATGTGCCATGCTGCTCTCTGCAGGAAGGAGGGGCAGGCCTGGATGTCACCTGCTCAGACCCATCGCCCCAGGTGCCACCATTGGGCCCAGACGCAAAAGTCACGTGACTCCCTGGGAGGGTGGTTGATCCCCACTCACAAGACTGGAAACACCCCAGGAACCCTTGAATTACCCACCCCTTTCTTATGCTCACAGGGAAACTGAGGCCCAGACACATCACAGCCTTCCCCAGCCTGGGTGCCTTTGATTGCTCCAGTCCTTATAACCAACCCTTCCATATACCCTTTCACTGGGGACATTTCTCCCCACTCCCTTTATTGTCTAGGACTTGATCCTCTTCCTGTTGACTCGCAGGCCCAGCTCATCTCCCACCTCCTTTCTAATCTTTCCCTCTACCCCGTAGATCACAGTAAACCAGCCATTCACTGACCTTGATGTGAGTCAAGCAAGGGGCTCCTCTGAGCCTCTGCTCAGGCTGCACACCACCCCCAGACTGGAATGCCTCCCCCTCGTGTTCTCCAGCGGCACCTCTGCCCTAAAGCCTTCTCCGGCTGCACCAGCCCAGGCTGATCTGCCCTCTCTCAGATCCTCATCTGTCCAGCCAGCCCTTCAGCACAAAATGTATTGAGCAACTACTACAAATCCAACAGTGAGCTCAGGAATCAAAGGTGGGTGAAATGTGGCCCCTGTCCTCGAGGAGACCAAAACTCATCAGAGACAGTGACACAGGCACAAGCCCGTGTGCCCGGCCCTGTGGAACCCTGACGGAGCCTGGAGAGACGAGGCCAGGCTTCTGGAGGAGGTGAGTCTCAGCTGAGACTGGAAGTGGGTCTGAATCAGCCAGGTGAAAGTGGAGGTGGTTCAGGGAGTCCAAGGTGGGTATTTCAGGAAGGAAACAGCATGTGCCAGGAAGGCCAGAGAGAAGAGAGTCCAGAGCAACTCCACTGCCAGGCATAGATCAAAGAGGAAGGAAAGCATACGCCACGCACGTGTACAAGACCATTCACGCATGTTATCCCTCACAGCCAAAGGTGGAAACAACACAAATGTCCATCGACTGGCAGATGGATAAACAAAACGTGATAGAGCCACACAGTGGAAGCTTCAACCATAAAAATGAATGAAAAAAAACTTAAATGATGAAGAACTGACACATGCTACAACATGGATGAGCCTTGAAAACATGGTGCTAAATGGAGCAGGAGGCCACGTGTTGTGCGATCCCGCGTGTTACATGAAGTGTCCAGCACAGGCAGATTCATAAAGACAAAGCAGGTTAGGGGCTGTCTGAGGCTCGAGCGGCTATGAGTGAAGGTAATGGTAAGGGACTTCCTTTGGGTGATAAACATGTTCCAGAATTACAAGCAACAAAGTCCTACTGTATAGCACAGGGAATTGTTCAATATCCTATGGTAAACCATAAAGGAAAAGAATATTAAAAAGTATGTGGGTGTGTGTATATATATATGGGCATGCATGCATGTTCAGTTGTGTCTGACTCTGCACCCCATGGACAGTAGACAACCAGACGCCTCTGTCCATGGGATTCTCCAGGCAAGAATACTGGAGGGGGCTGCCATTTCCTTCTCCAGGGGATCTTCCCCACCCAGGGATCAAACTCACATCTCATGTAATGACAGGCAGATTCTTTAAGATTCTTTACCACTGAGCCACCTGGGAAGCCTACACACACACACATACACACACACACATATATATAACTGAATCACTTTGCCACACAGCAGAAATTAACACAACATTGTAAATCAACTATACAACTATACTACAATAAAGAAGGAAAAATAAAATACACAGTTAAAATAATGTTCCACAATTGACTGTGGGTATTCTCTGTGAATATACAAAAAACAATTGAATTACACATTTTAATTGGGTGAATTGTATAGTATGTGAATTATATCTCAATAAAGCTGTTATTGAGAGAGACAGACAGACACAGGCATATACAAGGAGCTGAGAGCAGCTGGGTCTGTCTGGAGCACAGAGCAGGACGGAGGGGGGCTGCTCCCAGCCAGTGGGCCCTGGCCCCGAAGGGCCTCCTGGGTTGCGGTCCTGGGGACTCCAGCCATGGAAGGATTTTCAACAGATAACTGACACGCCCAGACCTGCCCTTTGCCATCCCTTCTGCCCCAATGGAGCCTGCAATGAGGCCCTGGACAGGGCCCAGGAGACGAGTGTAGGGGCTGTGCCCTCACCCAGGGGTGTGGACCATAGTGGCTGAGATGGGAAAGGCTGAGGGTGGAGAGCAGGGCCGGACCCAGATCTGTTTACGTTGACAAGACGAGGCACCTACTGACTGGTGGTCGGGTGGGTTGGGGGAGAGTAAGAGTGGGGCGAGGATGAAGGCCTGGATGGGGGTGACCAGCAGCTGGGCTGGACAGAGCTGAGGTGCTGGAGGAGGAGCAGCTTTGGGGGCCAATGTGGAGCCCAGGGTCAGGCCAGCTGTACTCTCAGCAGCCACTCTGTGTTTCTGTCCTGTGGACACAAACACAGGAGCCGCCAAGCCCCCATGTGAATGGTCCTCAATGTTGGGATTTCAAGGCCAACAGGGTTGAGAGACAAATGGGGGAATGGATCAATAAGGTGCTGCCAGCTTTTGATTTTGCCAAGCAAGTAAAGTTACAAACCCAACTATCCCCTCTGCTTTCATTGCCGTTTCATTAAATAAAGAAATTTGTTGTTGTTTTAGTCGCTAAGCTGTGTCTGACTCTTTTGTGACCCCATGGACTGTAGCCCGCCAGGCTCCTCTGTCCATGGGATTTCCCAGGCAAGAATACTGGAGTGGGTTGCCATTTCCTTCTCCAGGGGATCTTCCCAACCCGAGGATCTAACCTGTGTCTCCTGCATTGGCAGGCAGGTTCTTTACTGCTGAGATCAGAAGAACCCCAAACAAAGAAATACTTGGCAGCAAAATGGTAAGGACTGATGGACTCACCGACAGGCATCCTGTCCTTCAGCCAAGTGACAGTAGGTGCAGGGACCCCAGTCACATCACAGCTCAGGACCAGGGGGCTCCCCGCCACCTGGCTCACGGTCTCCGTCTCTGGGTTCTCAAACGTTGGGGGCACTGCAGGAGAGAAGCCAGATTCCCAGAATCCTATGACTCTGCCCTCTACTTCCTTCCTCTTGGGCTGATCAGGGATGCCTGAGAAGCACTTCCCTGTGGTTAGAAGCTGACTTTTTATGTTTTGCCATTGATGCGGATATGAGTTGTTTTATCCACAAACGTAAATACGACCAGCAGCTGGCTATTTTGAAACATTTACAAAGCAGAGCCCAGAGGGGGACCACTTAGCCCAAGGTTGGTAAATATGTGACTATTGCACCAGCAGGCGTTAATCTATGCCAGGGCAGACATCACCAATCGATCCCAACACTCTCTCTTGCTCAGCCGGCATGAAGTCATGCACCACAGGCAGCCACTGCCAATGGAACACAGATGGCTGTGCTCAGGATGAAACATCTTCTCTCTCAAGGACCAGACATCCACCCTCCCCCTGTTCATCAAGGTGGCCATCAGAAGAAGGAGCTATGAGCTTTGAGCAGCAGACCTGGTATCAATCATTTTCAACACCGGTATTCAGTATGGTCAGGGTTGGATCCATTCACTGTCCCCGTGGTACAGAAGCTGCAGTCTTTGGCATCTGCAGCAGATAGCTGGTGTGTCTCTACCTGTCCTTCCCATCTCGCACAGGGTCACTCGGGTAGAAACTACATTTCCCAGTCTCCTTTGCAGCCTGCTGTGGCCAGCTGCTTAAGTTCTCTGTGTCTGCTCATTTCTGCTTCACAGGCTGAGATACAATGCAACGTGTGCATGCTGAATCACTTCAGTCGTGTCTACTCTTTGCGACTCCATGGACTATAGCCCGCCAGGCTCCTCTGTCCATGGGATTCTCCAGGTAAGGATACTGGAGTGGATTGCCATGCCCTCCTCCAGGGAATCTTTCTTACTCAGGGATCGAACCCGAGTCTCTTATGTCTCCTGCATTGGCGGGCAGTTTCTTTACCCCTAGCGCCACCTGGAAAAGCCCAAAGATGCAACGCAGACAGGGACAACCCCCGGGGAATGGGAGATCAATAGGACGGAAGGATCTTGGTCCCTAAATTAGCATTTGGTAAGTCCAGAGCTACCCTCCAGCCCAGAAGCTCACTTCAATCTAGGCTTTTGGATGAGAGAGGTAAACTTCTCTCTTCCTTGATGCACTATATTTTGGGGTCTTTTTGTTACACCGCTGAGTCTTTTCCCTAACTGACACATCATCTGACCACAAGAAAATCTGGCCAAGCCTTCATCCCTTGCTTCCCTAGGCAGTTCCGACAAGCTCTCCCTTCACTCCCAGCTTGAGCCATACCCAATGAAATGCCCATCTGTGTTCCATCTTGGGCTGCTAGGGCAGGTGCCTCAGGGTTCAGGTGGGGATGACATGGTCCCAGGACTCCGAGGGTCTGATCTCTTAGGGCTCTGTCCCAGTGCTCCCATCCTGGGCTCTGGGCCCGGCCATTTCTAGACACAGTCATGGCAGACCACAGATGGGGCGCTTTCTGCCTAACAGGCAGGTCCTGTCTCTGGCTCCTTTTACTGAAGGTCAGCCTGAGGCTTAAAGGGACAAGGCCATTCAGACCAAGTCATCAGTGGAGTCCTGTTCCGATCCGGCTCTTTTCAATTCCAGATCTTGTGCCCTAAACACTCAGCAACACACTTCCCTTTTCAGCCACTGCCCTCCCCATCCTTGGTAGCACCATGTGCTGCCAGGGGTCCTGCAGTGGTGCTCGCAGGCTGGTCCCCAGCTTACCCTGGACCGTGAGGCTGAAGGCCCGCATGGCCTCCCCGGCTGCATTGCTGACTCTACAGCTGTATAAACCTTTATCCGACACCTGGGACAGAGAGACCATGTGATGAGAGTGTGCACACGGCTGGGGTGGGCTCCCCAAAAACCTCCAGGCCCCAGAACCTTCCAGAGCAGGACTCCCCAAGTATACTGGTCATGCCTGGGAGGCCCAAGGGGAGATGGGACCTTCTGGCCTTTCCCAAATCCTAGAGATGCAGGAGGATGAGAGAAGGTGGGTGCAGAGGACCCAGACCTCACCCTCCCCTGGGTCTGCGTGTCAGCTGAGCCAGGGGGAGAAGGTTCCCTTGCTGTGGGGATGGAGCGGTACCCAGAGAGGGGAGCCCCGGGTACGGTTCCAGAGGAACAGCGAATATTCACCCAGTGAACACTTGTGAGTATCTAATCCACACCAGGGACGGGGGTAGGCAGGTAGAACCGACTCCCTGGGAGTCATAACCAGAGGGGCCTGGAGAGGCTTCTGGATCCTGGGGAAACAGGCAGGCAGCAGGGCCTGGATCTGCTTGAAGCCGTTCTGTGCATCAGTGTTGAGCCAGACCCGGGTTCTGGTGCTCTTTCCGCATCTCCCGCCCCCGAGGCTGCTAATCACCTTGGACTGGGGTTCTTTGGGCTGAGGAGGCAACAGGCCCCACATCCTGCCACCCAGCTGCCTGCCTCCCCCTGGTACATCAGGAGGTGACATCGCAGGCTACCCAGGGCCACCCGCACCACCAGACAGCTCACCTGGGCGTCCTGGATCTCCAGCCTCTGCCCACCCAGCAGAGCTTGGATTCGCTCTGCCAGGACCAGGGGCTGCCCGTCCTTCTGCCAGGCCACAGTCGGCTCGGGGAGTGCATCTGTCTCGCAGCTCAGGACGGCCTTGCCCCCCACGCTCACTAGGACCGCATCCTGGGGTCTGCTGGGTGTCTGCCGGAAGGTGGGGGGAACTGGGGCAGAAGGCGAGCCGCGTGAGGGGCGGAGGCCGTCCCCCATCCTCCCCAACCCCCCCGAGTGTTAACTATCTATGGAGAGAAAGGGGTTGCACTGACCCAGGGGGCTGGACTAAGAGGATCCAGGCCAGCACGCCGAGGGCCCGCTGGGCGACCTGGGAAGTGCCTCTTGCCCTCTCTGGGCTCAGCCTCCCAGTTGGGGTACATGCGTGCTGAGTCACTTCAGTCGACTCTTGGGACCCCATGGACTGTGGCCCGCCAGCCTCCTCCGTCCATGGGATGTCCCAGGCAAGAATACTGGAGTGAGGCTCTGTTTCTTCCTGCAGGGGATCTTTCCGACCCAGGGATTGAACCCTTCATTGTCAGATGGATTCTTTACCAGTGAGCCACCAGGGAAGCCCTGGCACTGGGCTAAATGCTCACATACCACCATTTAATCCTTAAACCAACCATTACCTTATAGTCATGGGAGACTCAAGGCTCAGAGAGGGAGAGTGGCTTGCCCAAGGTCACAGAGCAAGGAAGCACACAGCTTTTCAAACCCAAGGGCGTCCAAGTCTAATAGCCAGGAACCTAACCCCACAGTGCCCCTAGACACCATTGCAGCAGACGGCACAGTGTGTCCCAGGCTCCCCCGGAGCCGACTGCCCTCTCCTGACTGTGCTGATGGAGAGGTGCGAGGGCTGATGGAAGGAGTGGGGGACAGTGAAGCTGGGGGGACAGACGGCATGTACCCAGCACGCTAAGCTGCACCAGCTTCTGGTCTCGGCCGGCGGCATTGAGAGCCTCACACATGTACATCCCAGAGTCTGATAGCTGAGCCCGAGCCAGCTGCAGGGTGTGGGTGCCTGCAAGGGGTGGGGAGGGTGTTGGGGAGCCAGCGCTTGGCACCAGTGAATAGGCCCCAATCCCCAGACCCCACGCCCACAATCCTAAAGCCCTCCCAGACCCCCAGTTCTAGTCCCAGATTTGGGGAGGCTACTCAGTTTCCCCATAGAGCCTCCGAACCGGGCCCTCAGCCTCAGTTTACCCACCAGGCAGGAGGAAGACCCCTTCTCCCAGAGAGAGGGTCTGGCTGTCCTTGTACCAAGTGACCTCGGGGCTGGGGTGAGCACGGACGTCACAGGGCAGGGAGACGCTGCTGTTGAGGGTGGTGGTGATCTGCTCCGGGTTCAGACCTGTGATTCGTGGCGGGACTGTCCCCGCGGGGCCACCGAAATAAAGAAAGATGTGACAATGCAGACCGGCAGGGAGCCGACGGCCACAGGGTGACGCACGGGGCCTTCCGGGGCTCCTGGCACTTCAAACCAGCTCCTGTTCGTCTTCCTCATCTTGTAGAGGAGAACGCAGGGCTCAGAGATCAGAGAGGGAGAGTCATTTTTCCAAGGTCACTCAGCTGCTCAGTGGCAGGGCCAGAATATCCACTCAATTCAGGCATGAGTCCTAGACCTGAGTGCCCAACGCCATCATCCCTCTGCCCCTGAGGCCACAGCTTGTCCTATGTCTGCAGCCAGAGCTCTCAGCCCCTGAGATGCACAGATCATAGGAATGCAGAGATTGAGAGGGCTGACTCTGGGGCGGGGAGACCCCCACTGAGTCTCTGAGCCTGTTTCCACAGCCCTAAAACGGGGCCCACCTCTTGGCTTTGAGCCCAGGAAAGTAAATGCCCTCATAGTAAGCGATCAATCGTGGTGCTGGAAAGACCTTGTTTTTCTGAGAGCCTCCGAGGTTGCTTAAGACAGTCTAGTGGCCAGGGTCCCACAGAGCTCTCTGACCAGGGGTAATGCTGGCACGGGCCGAGGGCCCAGGACGTTGGAAGGACTGCAGCACTCTGCCTGCCTGCCTGCCTGGTGAGCCCATGGAGTGCGCCAGGGCCGACCCAGAGGACCAGCCCCTGCTCAGCTGGGGAACCCGCGGGGGCTGCCCGCTCACCCGGCTCACCTTGCACCCTGAGTGTGAAGAGCTTCTCTGCAGAGCCCGCTGGGTTCTCGGCCACACACATGTAGCTGGCAGCGTCAGCCACTTCCGCCGTGGAAACCTGGGGGTGCATGTCACCAGCCCGATGGCTCTGGGCCCCCCAGGAACTGGGAGGGCTCCCTCCCACCCATCCCAGGCATGGCAGACACCAGGCGGAGCCCCCTCAGAAGACCACCTTTGTCTACATGGAGCAATGCTTAGGGAGGTCACCCCACATCCAGCTAGAGCTTTCTGTGACATTCGGGGGGTGTGAGGCTGACAGATGAGTCCCTGTAGCAACCTGAGTGGTGACAATGGTCCCCTCCCCCAGCCCTGAGGAGGGTGCTCTGTGCTGTGCTGGGCTCCAGGGGTCCCATGTAGGGGTGTCTGGATGCTGGGGGCCTGAGGTGCTGCCTGGGGGCCCGAGGTACTGCCTGAGGTCCCAGGTGCCTGCAAGGCTCTGTGAGCATCTGACAGCCTACCTAAGGAAGGCTGCCCTGGGCCATGCTGGCTTCAAGTGTGACAGCCTCTGCTCCTTTTCAGGGGCCACAAGCAGCCCTACAAAGCTCCTCACATACGATTCTTTGGTGAATTAAATAATTAAGTAACAGTGAAAGAAAGTGAAAGTGCAAGTCTCTCAGTCACGTCCGACTCTTTGCGACCCCATGGACTATACAGTCCATGGAATTCTCCAGTCCAGAATACTGGAGTGAGTAGCCTCTCCCTTCTCCAGGGGATCTTCCCAACCCAGAGATCAAACCCAGGTCTCCCTCATTGCAGGCAGATTCTTTACCAGCTGAGCCACAGGAGAAGCCCAAGAATACTGGAGTGAGTAGCCGATCCCTTTTCCAGGGGATCTTCCTGACCCAGGAAACCCTGAATTAAATCCCAGGGGTTCCAACACAGTTCCAAGCAAAGAGCTTCAGATGATGGCAGTTTGGTGGTTCCCAGACAAAGAGAACTGAGTCACTGCAGCACCTATCTTTATTTATTTATTTACTTTTGTGATCTTGCCACAGGGCATGTGAGATCCTAGTTCTCCAACCAGGGATCAAACCCACGCCCCCTTGCAGTGGAAGCACTGAAAATGCAGAGTCTTTTTTGTTTTTGTTTTTAAATAAGTTTTTTACAAAAAGTATTTTTGGCCACACCCTGCAGCATGAGGGATCTTAGTTCCGCCCCCCAACCAGGGATTGAACCCAAGCCCTTTATGGGAAGGAAGGCAGAGTCTTAACCAAGCCAGGAAAGTCAGCCACTGCCTTTAGCCTGAGCAGGGGTGAGGGGGTCGCCCTCACCTGTAAGATCCGCCCACCTTCCAGGACCTGCAGCCGTGGGCTTGGGGAGAAAGGCAGACCGTTCTGGAGCCACAAGATGGTGGGTGCAGGGTTGCCCAGGGCTGGGCAATGCAGGCTAACGGTGCTGTTGGCATTGACGGTCACCTCTTCTACAAGCTCCTCCGTTTCACCCAGGATCACAGGTGGGGCTGGGGGCAGGGAGAAGAGGGTGAGGGGCGGGCAGTCTCCTTGGGAGAGGCCCCAGGAGGAGCGGGCCGTGGAGATGAGAGCTCTTGGTGCCAGGTGCTGGCTGGGGCTCCTTGAACCCTGCCCACCAAGCCCTTCTGAGCCCTGAAACGGCTAAGGAATCTAGGGCAGGGAGGGCTGTGATTCACTCAAAGTCACACGGCTAGCAAGCGGCTCATGCGTGCTGAGTCACTCAGCCATGTCCAGCTCTTTGCAATCTCATGGACCGCAGCCCGCCAGGCTCCCCTGTCCCTGGGATTCTCCAGGCAAGAATACTGACGTAGGTAGCCATTCCCTTCTCCAGGGGAATCTTCCCAACCCAAGGAAGGAACCCATGTCTCCTGCCTTGCAGGTGGACTCTTTACTGAGGAAGCAGCTCACTTGGAATCTGAACCCAGTCCAGTCTGGTTTCAGGGTCCGAGCTTGAAAGCCCTGAGTCATCCACTTTGGAGAATGGCAGGACTACACCTGCTCTCTACTTGGGCCCCCTTCTGGAGGTGGGGGGCCCTCATGGGGCCTTAGACCTGAGCCCACCTCCCCACACCCACCCCCAGGCCGGGCCACTCACTCAGTACCAGCACCTCGTAGTGTAGCCAGTCCTCGCCCACCTCATTGGAGGCCCTGCACGAGTACCTTCCCGCATCCTCCGCCCGCACCAGGGGGATCTGCAGGACCCGGCCTCCTGCGGGGACATGGGGGAGACAGAGGTCTGAGCAAGAACCAAGAAACATGCCCTTTCCCCTGGAGGGGACCTGGGATACATCACCGCCGCACTCCCCCCATTTAACCTGTGACATGCAGAGAAGCACCTGCTGTGCCCAGGTCATGGGTCGAGAGGGTCAGTTAAAGAGCAGTAATGGCTTGCTCTGCGCCAGGCCCTGGGCTGAGCATTTCCCCGGCCTCTGACTCTGTGTGCTGTCACTACTCCCATCTTACAGATGGAAAAACTGAGGCTTCCTAAGAGTACCTGGCAGGGCTGAGCCCAGCTCCTTGATGAAGGCAGAGAGAAGAGGCAGAGAGCTGGGCACATGTCTGAGCAGAGGCTCTCAGGAGGCTGGAGTAGTTGGAGGTGCGGGCTCTTGAGGGGCGTCACCTGGGACCCCCTGTGATCGAGAGCCAGCCAGGGCCAGACTCTGGCATCGAGGGGGCTGGAACTGGTGTCTAGCAGGAGTGGTGTTCGGGTCACTGTGCACTCAGGATCCTGGGTTGGGGGGTGGCTGACCCAGGATGTGATGGGCTGTGAGTAGGGTTAGAACCAGGGGCTCATTATATGCAGAGCCAAGGGATGACAGCCTGGACTAGGGAGGCTGTGGCCATGGTCAAGGGAGGGGTCACTTAATACGTGAGATTAATCTATGATCAGGGCCAGAATATAGGTCGGCTGTGACTATGACCATTGTGGGCCCAGGATTAGGGGTTCTGCAGCCAGGGTCAGAGGCCAATGGTGGGACGGGGGGTCAGCATGTGACTGAGCTCTCTGTGTCCCCAGGTCAGAGGGCAGTGGCCGTTTAAGGGGTCAAGTACATCTTTCTGTAAGCACTGCCTCTCCTAGATCTCCAAGGGGTCGCCTTCTTTCACAAGTACCAAAGTCCAAACCCTGGCATGACTCTGTTCATCCTACAACCCACCTCATTCTTCCCTCTACCACCAGCGTCACCACTGACCCGCGCCTGGCAGGGCACCGTGTGACCGCAAGCCAGGTGACCACCCCATCCAGGCTCTGTGTCTAGGATTCCTCCCAGTCCTGGACCGCGCCAGGGAAGCCAGGAGTTTCTAAGCCCCATCCCCAGAGCCCTTTAATTCAAAGCTGCCCATAAAAAACTATCTAAGATAAAGCAGTTGTTTAGGCAGGACCTGGAAGCAACTTAGATGCCCATCGACTCATGAGTGAATAAAAACATGTGGTACATGAACACAATGGAATATATACTCAGCCATAAAAAAGAAGGGATTTGAGTCAGTCCTAGTGAGATGGACGACCCTAGAGCTTGTTATATACATAGTGAAGTAAGTCAAAAAGAGGAAAACAAATATAGTATATTAACGCATATATATGGGATCTAGAAAACTGATGCTGGTGAACCTATTTGTGGGGAAGGAATGGGGACGCAGATGTAGAGAATGGACTTCTGGACACAGCGGGGGAGGCAGAGAGCGGGACAAATGGAGAAAGTAGCATCAGCGTAAATACCAAATATCCATGAGATGGAGAGCTGGTAAGAAGTTGCTGTGAAGCACAGGGAGCCCAGCCTGGCACTCGGGGAAGACCTGGACGGATGAAATGGTGCGGGGGAGGCTTGGGAGGGAGGACTGTACTGTATGAGTATGGCTGGTTCATGTTTTGCATGGCATAAACCAGTACAACATTGCAAAAATGAAAAAAATTTAAATATACATAAAAAAGAAAAAGTGCTTATATGCTTAACAAAAAAGCAAATAACTTCAAAAGATTCTTTACCAACTGAGCTATCAGGGAAGCCCAACTTTAAATAAACAAATATGTAAAGCAGGAAAAAGACATAAAAAGGTTACATGACAACCTAGAGGAGTGGGAGGTGTGAAGGCGATTCAAGAGGGAGGGGACATACATATGCTTACGGCTGACTCGTGTTGATATATGGCGGAAACCAATGCTGTAAAGTGACTATCCTCCAATTAAAAACAAATAATTTTTTTTAAGGTCACACGAGCCATGATCTTGGATCCTGGGTGGGCGTCAGAGCCCCATGAGAGCTTCTTCAACATTAGGGGTCTTAATAAAGGAACTGCCCCCTCTCCCCAGAAAAAGGGGCCAGGACATTATAGATCTTGCAGCCTAGAGGAGGGCGTGGTACAGATGAGGACCTCTCTTCTAACCAGAGGCAGAAGGGGATCCTGTTCTGGCCTTCAAACAGGTAAAGGACTTCTAGCCCCAGTTTATGAAAGGTGGCTGAGGTGCAGAGTGGCCACATGCCCTGCTTGGGGTCAGAGAGCAAGCAGCAGGCAAGAGACCTCAGGCCACACCGAAAGGCAGAGGAGACCAGCTCTGGTGTGGGAGTGACCCTGGTGCCTGCCTGTAAAGGCCCTGGTCTTCCACGCAGCCCTGGCCTACCTTGCAGAACAGACACCCCGTCCTCGATCGAGAGAGGGTGGTCCTCCCTGTACCAGGTGAGCTCCGGGGCTGGCACCGCATTGGTGTCACAGTACAGGTAGGCAGGGTTGTTCTCCACGATCTCCCGGTATTCCGTCACCCCACCTCGGGCCTCAAACGGGGTCTCAAAGTCTGCAGTGGCATCACCCACCTTCTGGAATATGGGGGGTACTGGGGAGTGGGGGACAAAGCCATCAAGACACACCATTGAGAGATGGGCATGAACCTCTGCTCAGAGATTCCCGTCCCAGCCTCCCCTGGGCAGGGAAATTCCACCAATTGAGCCAATCCCTTCCATCAAAGTAGTTTTTTTTAAATGATATTTTTTCCTTTATTATTAACTAATTTTTTTAAAAGATCTTTTATTCTGATGCAGACCATTTTTTTAAAGTCTTTATTGAATCTGTTACAATATTGCTTCTGTTTTTACGCTTTTTTTTTTTTTTTGGCCACGAGGCCTATGGGATCTGAGTTGTTGGACCAGGAACCCACACCCGCTGCATTGGAAGGGGAAGTCCTAACCACTGGACCATCAGGAAAGTTCCCTGATCACCCATGTTTTACAAACGTAAAACTAAGGCCTGGGGGGCAGTGATGTCCCGGTCCCCAGGTCAGTTCATGAAAGAGCCCAGGCCAGGGTTCAGGGGGGCCAGACATGCAGACAGCGATGAGAACAGAGCCGTCCTGCCAGGCTGCCCCAGAAGCACTGACACCCCCCAAGTCCCACTGACCCCAGCCCCGTGGCCCCACACACCCTGGATGAGCACGTTGAAGTCCTGATCATCCTCGCCCGCCACGTTGGTGGCCACGCACAGGTATCGCCCAGAATCTGAGACCTGTGTGGGCTGGATCTGGAGCAGCCGACCTTCGCCGAGGATGTGGACACGCTGGTTGGGGGTCACGGGCTGGAGGTGGAAAGAGGGGGGACAGAAGTCAGGAACGAGGGCTAGAAAGCACCCAGATGAGGGTACTTACATTTTCACACGAGTTTTAAAACACACATAAAGTGGTCAGAGCACCCTGACAATTCTGTGACGCCAGACCCACAGAACGTAAAAATTAGAAGAGAATTCAGTGAGTGAACATAGGGTTTCATGCTTGTGAGACTTGTTTTCTATAAAGAGTTGAACCTCTTATTAAAATATAAAGGACGGGGCAGGGCCCAGGGCAGTTCTGGGGCCTGCTGCTATAACTGCCTTTTCTGGAAGGTTCTGCAGATGAGGGGGACCCAGACTGAGACTCTGAGGCCGCCAGGGGCTCCTGAGCTCACCTGTCCGTCCTTGTACCAGCTGATGGTGGGCGGGGGCACGGCCCGGCACTCACACTCCAGGGTCAAGGTGCTGTTGACCTTGGTCTTCACTTCCTTCACGCTGACCTCCCCAAAGAGGTCATCTTTGGAGATGGAAGGGGGAACTGAAAACCATAAAGGAGTCTGAGGAGCAGGCCAGGAGAAGAGGTGCTGAGACCCTGCACCCCCCCCGGCCCCTAAGCCCATCCCAGAAATGGGGGCGCTGGTTCCCCAGAGCAGAGGAACAGGGAGCCTAGAAACCCACCTGCTCCTGGGGAGAGATGGTTATGGGACAGGAAAGGTCTGAGGCAGGGGATTCCTGGGGTGACCTCTGGGGACCCTTCTGGGGGTACCAGGTCTCCAGCTGTGGGTGCTATTATTGCACTGCAGTGCGAGTGGCAGAGGGAAGCCAGGACTGCTGTGGGTCTAGGCATCCACGTGACCCAGTCCTAACTCACTGGTTCCCTCCTCCTAAGTTCTAGGCCCTAAATGGACCGAGTTGGCCTGGCTGGCCAGGGACCATCAGAGGAGACAAGTCACATGAAGGCGCCTGGGGTGTCAAGTGCAGCCCGGGCATTCCCGGGCAGCCTCCTGCCCACCCAGTTGGTGCCCTGGACGGTCCCTGACTCACTGAGGACTTCCACGTGGTAGCTCTTCATGGCCTCGCCCAGCTCGTTGGTGACCATGCAGGTATACTGGCCCGCGTCTTCCTTCTGGGCATTCAGGATCTGCAGCCCGTGGGTGCCTGCTTGGGGTAGGGCAGTGGCCAGGGTCACCCCCAGGCTCCCTACCTCTGACCCAGCTTGATGACGTGTCACCTGGCCCCCCTTTGCCCCCCACCCCCTCGAGGGCATCACCTGGGAGCAGCTGGATGTTGCTCGAGGCCTCAAAGGGGGACCCATCCTTCATCCAGGTAATGGTGGGGGCGGGAAAGGCCAGGGCTTCGCAGATCAGAGAGATGGGGTTGTTGATGGTCACGGTCACCTCCTCGTCCACGCTGTCCTCCGTCACTCCCAGGATGGTGGGAACCACTGTGGTGGGGCAGGGGTTGTGCTCCTGAACAGGGATCCCCCACCCTGGGCCCGAGGACCCGGAAAAGTCTGAGACCCTGGTGCTGGGCTTCGGTGCTACTGTTGTTTGCATTACACAGATGGGAAACGAGGCTCAGAGGAACCATGCCCTGTGCGGCCAGACTTCAATTCAGGCCTGAGCTCAGAGCTCAGGCTCTCCCTTGCTAAGCAATATCATAGGGGAAGCTGGTCAACTCTGCCTCTATTTCCACAATAGGCTCTTAACATCCATGCGTGTGCAGGTTCAGTTGTGTCCAACTCTTTATGACCCCCTGGACTGCAGTGCACCAGGCTCCTCTGTCCATGGGATTTCCCAGGCAAGAACACTGGAGTGGGTTGCCATTTCCTCCTCTAGGGCATCTTCCTGACTCAGGGATCGAACCCCCGTCTCCTGCATTGTCAGGTGGATTCTTGACCACTGCGCCACCTGGGAAGCCCCTCTTAACATCCAGACATCTACTAATTTAACCAGAGTCTTCCCAGTTCTGTGTGTGGTTCCAATGTGTACCCTGCTCTGAGCAGAGGTTGGGGGTGGAGTTTGGTTCTCTGCTGAGTAGAATTGCTCTGCTTTCATTGGTCTCCAAATATTCTCTTTCAGCTCTTGCTGGGGACCCTCCTTTTTACCAGCAGCGGTTTATTTTATTTTTATGAATTGATTTTGGCTGCTCTGGGTCTTCGTTGCTACGTGCGGCTTTCTCTAGCTGTGGCGAGGGGCGGCTAGTCTCTAGTTACGCTATACAAGCGTCTCTTTGCCATGGCTTCTCCTGTAGCAGACCTCGGGCTCTAGGCTGTGCAGGCCCAGTAATTGCAGCTTGCAGGCTCTAGACCTCAGGCTTAGTAGTTGTGGCACACAGGGTTAGTTGCCCCAGGCCATGTGGAATCTTCCAAGAGCAGGGATTGAACCTGAGTCCCTTGCATTGGCTGGTAGATTCTTAACCACTGGACCTCTAGGGAAGTTTCGTGTGGGCTGTGCATGCTAAGTTACTTCAGTCATGTCCTACTCTTTGCGACCCCATGGACTGCAGCCTGCCAGGTTCCTCGGTCCATGGGATTCTCCAGGCAAGAATACTGGAGTGGGTTGCCATGTCCTCCTCCAGGGGATCTTCCCGACCCAGGGATCAAACCCGGGTCTCCTGTGTCACATGCATTGCAGGCGTATTCTTTACCACTGAGCCATCTGGGAAGTCCTACCAACAACATTTTGAGAAACAGATCTGTCTAATCTTCTAGAACCCTGTTTCTCCTAATGAGTCAGTTCTTGCTGATGGCTCTTGGGAGAATGACTGCCTGGGTATGAGCCCCCACCCTGAGGCCTGGAGTCTTGTCACCTCTCTAAGCCTCACAGCTTCATTGGTGACCAGGGGACAAGCACATCTCCCACCTCCTAGGTTAGTCAGGGGGACTCCCTGGTGGTATAGTGGTTAGGACTCTGCCTTCCAGTACACAGGGTTTGGCTTCGATCCCTAGTCGGGTAACTAAGATCCCATGTGCTGCACGGTGCCCCCGCCCCACCCCCCACCAGTCAACTAATCAGGCCTGTCCAAATGCCTGGCTCGTGGTAGATGTTTAGTCAACATACCCACTATTATTACTTTTGTTGTTGCTGACATGGAAGAAACAAAAGTAAAGTGCTTTGTGGGAAGCTGCCTGTAAGGAGCTGGACACCTTGGTTTTCCCTTCTGCTTGAACCTAGGGTCACCAGGAGATGTTCAGTACTTACCCAGGACGCTAAGCTGGAAATGCTTGGTCTTCTCCCCTATAGCATTGGCTGCAATGCAGGAGTAGTGGCCTGCGCTAGACAGGTTGGCCTGGAGAACCTGCAGGAGGGCTCCATCTGGAGAAACGTGGTGGGCGTCTCCACTAACTAGGGGTCGGCCGTCTTTGAACCATGTGATCTTGGGCTGTGGGTGGCCTGTATGCAGAGGAGAGAGGCAGGTAAAATGATTCAGCAGGCTTTCACCAGGTCAAACCAGAGGTCAGAGGCTGTTCCGAGATGGGGTGGGAGACATCATTCTCCATTTCAGTCCAGAGGCCCATGTGGCAGGGCAAGACACAGAAGAAGCCATCAAACCTGGTCTGGACCCTTTCCTATGTGATTTTGGCTACCGTTTCCTTTCCCAGGTTGTAGGCAGGGATGGCTTGGTACAGACAGGCAGGACATAGAGGCAAATTATTTCTTCCATCCATCCACTCATCTCCCCATCCATCCATCCATCTACCCATCCATCCACTCATCCACCCATCCATCCATCCACTCATCTCCCCATCCATCCATCCATCTACCCATCCATCCACTCATCCACCCATCCATCCATCCACTCATCTCCCCATCCATCCATCCATCTACCCACCCCACCCCATCCATCCATCCTTTTGTCCATTCATACATACACCCATTTACCTATCCATCCATCCATCCATCTCTCCCAGGCCACAAGTATTAATGGGAGCCTACTTTGCCAGGCACTGGGGGAACCAGGGTGACAAGATAGTCCTTGGTTCCCATGGCGCTCAGAGCCTGGCGGGGTAGACAGATGTCACTGGGCCACTATGGCCCAGCGTGGCCAATGCTGGGACGGGGGGGCTGCTAGGACTTTGTAGGAGAACAGTGCAGCAATGACTCCAGAAAGAATGAAGAGACCCAGTGACTGGTGATGGAAGTAAAGTCCGATGCTATAAACAGCAATATTGCATAGGAGCCTGGAATGTCAGGTCCATGAATCAAGGCAAATTGGAAGTGGTCAAACAGGAGATGGCAAGAGTGAACATCGACATTTTAGAAAGCAGTGACCTAAAATGCACTGGAATGGGCGAATTTAATTCAGATGACCATTATATATACTACTGTGGGCAGGAATCCCTTAGAAAAAATGGACTAGCCCTCACAGTCAACAAATGAGTCCAAAATGCAGTACTTGGAAGCAGCCTCAAAAATGACAGAATGATCTCTGTTTGTTTCCAAGGCAAACTGTTCAATATCACGGTAATCCAAGTCTATGCCCCGGCCAGTAATGCTGAAGAAGCTGAAGTTGAATGGTTCTATGAAGATCTACAAGACCTTCCAGAACTAACACCCAAAACAGATGTCCTTTTCATCACAGGGGATTGGAATGCAAAAATAGGAAGTCAAGAGATACCTGGAGTAACAGGCAAATTTGGCCTTGGAGTACCGAATGAAGCAGGGCAAAGGTTAACAGAGTTTTGCCAAGAGAACGCACCGGTCATAGCAAACACCGTCTTTCAACAACATGAGAGAAGACTCTACACATGGACATCACCAGATGATCAATATTGAAATCAGACTGATTATATATTCTTTGCAGCTAAAGATGGAGAAGCTTTAAACAGTCAGGAAAAACAAGACCGGGAGCTGACTGTGGCTCAGATCATGAACTCCTTATCGCAAAATTCCGACTTAAACTGAAGTAGCGAAAACCACTAGACCATTCAGGTATGACCTAAAACAAATCCCTTATGATTATACAGTGGAAGTGACAAACAGATTCAAGGAATTAGATCTGAGAGACAGAATGCTTGAAGAACTATGGACTGAGGTTCGTGACATTGTACAGAACGCAGTGATCAAGGCCATCCCCAAGAAAAAGAAATGCAAAAAGGCAAAATGTTTGTTTGAGAAGGCCTTATAAATAGCTGTGAAAAGAAGACAAGTGAAAGGCAAAGGAAAAAAGTAAGATATACCCATTTGAATGCAGAGTTCCAAAGAATAGCAAGGAGAGATAAGAAAGCCTTCCTCAGTGATCAATGCAAAGAAATAGAAGAAAACAACAGAATGGGAAAGACTAGAGATCTCTTCAAGAAAATTAGAGATATCAAGGGAACATTTCATGCAAAGGTGGGCACAATAAAGGACAGAAATGGTATAGACCTAACAGAAGCAGAAGATATTAAGAAGAGGTGGCAAGAATACATAGGAGAACTCTACAAAAAAGATCTTCATGACCCAGATAATCATGCCGGTGTGATCACTCACCTAGAGCCAGACATCCTGGAATGCGAAGTCAAGTGGGCCTTAGGAAGCCTCACCATGAACAAAGCTAGTGGAGGTGATGGAATTCCAGTTGAGCTATTTCAAATCCTAAAAGATGATGCTGTGAAAGTGCTGCACTCGATATGCCAGCAAATTTGGAAAACTCAGCAGTGGCCACAGGATTGGAAAAGGTCAGTTTTCATTCCAATCCCAAAGAAAGACAATGCCAAAAATGCTCAAACTACCACACAATTGCACTCATCTCACACGCTAGCAAAGTAATGCTCAAAATTCTCCAAGCCAGGCTTCAACAGTACATGAACCATGAACCTCCAGATGTTCAAGCTGGATTTAGAAAAGCCAGAGGAACCAGAGATCAAATTGCCAACATCCACTGGATCATCAAAAAAGCAAGAGAGTTCCAGAAAAACATCTACTTCTGCTTTATTGACTATGCCAAAGCCTTTGACTGTGTGGATCACAATAAACTGTGGAAAATTCTTAAAAGAAGGGAATACCAGCCCACCTGACCTGCCTCCGAGAAATCTGCATGCAGGTCAAGAAGCAACAGTTAGAACTGGACATGGAACAACAGACAGGTTCCAAATCGGGAAAGGAATACATCAAGGCTGTATATGGTCACCCTGCTTATTTAACTTATACGCAGAGTACATCATGAGAAATGCGGGGCTGGATGAAGCACAAGCTGGAAATAAGATTGCTAGGAGAAATATCAATAACCTCAGATATGCAGATGATACCATCCTTATGGAAGAAAGTGAAGAAGAACTAGAGAGCCTCTTGATCAAAGTGAAAGAGGAGAGTGAAAAAGTTGGCTTAAAGCTCAACATTCAGAAAACTAAGATCACAGCATCCGGTCCCACCACTTAATGCAAATAGGTGGTGAAACAATGGAAACAGTGAGAGACTATTTTGGGGGGCTCCAAAATCACTGCAGATGGTGACAGCAGCCATGAAATTAAAAGCCTCTTGCTCCTTGGAAGAAAAGCTATGACCAACCTAGACATATTAAAAAGCAGAGACATTACTTTACCAACAAAGATCCGTCTAGTCAAAGTTATGGTTTTTCCAGTGGTCATGTATGGATGTGAGAGTTGGACTGTGAAGAAAGCTGAGCGCAGAAGAATTGATGTTTTTGAACTGCGGTGTTGGAGAAGACTCTTGAGAGTTCCTTGGACTGCAAGGAGATCCAACCAGTCCATCCTAAATGAGATCAGTCCTGAATATTCACTGGAAGGACTGATGCTGAAGCTGAAACTCCAATATTTGGCCACCTTATGCAAAGAACTGACTCACTGCAAAAGATCCTAAAGCTGGGAAAGATTGAAGGCGGGAGGAAAAGGGGACAACAGAGGATGAGATAGTTGGATGGCATCACCAACTCAATGGACATGAGTTTGAGCAAGCTCCTGGAGTTGGTGATGGACAGGGAGGCCTGGCCTGCTGCCGTCCATGGGGTCGCAAAGAGTCCAACATGACTGAACTGAACTGAGGACCTTGGAGGCTGAGCTCTGCAGTCAGATGAGTAGGGAAGAGTGTCTGTGGCAGAGGCATAGAGAGTGAAAAGTCCAAGATGGCAAGAGACACTCTGCAGGGAGCCCCATGGCAGTGGGCAGGCGCCCCAGAGCTTTGAGGACCCCTCCTTCCCACAGCCGCCCCTTCACCGTCCTCCAGTCCACTGTGTGTCCCTTACCTGAGACGTTGCACGTCAGATGGGCCGTCTCCCCATCGGGGACCTTGACTGCCTCCTCCAGGTCCTCCTTCTCAATACTGGGAGGAACTGCAAGAAGCGGGGAAGACAGATGCCCACTGGCCGGGCTGAGCCACCACGGAGCAGGACGCCAAGCGCCCACTGTATCTGTCTTCCATTTCCCCGTTCCCTCACACCTGCTGCCATGGGGCAGGGGTCTAATAAAAATCTGCAGCTGCCTGAGGCAAATACCAGTGCCGCTGGGAGAAGGTGCCAATCAGAGGAAGGCAGTTGGGTGGTATTAAAAATCTTTGCCCCCTTTCATCTTGGGTTGGTTCTGGCTGTTTCTGGAAAGTTCTATGGCAGCCTGAGAGAAGAGGCTGCTGATGAGGCAAAGAAGACAGGGCTTGGTCTCTCCCTCCTATCTGTGCTGGGTTCACTCCCAGAGGCTCCCAGGCTGGAGGGAAGGATGGGTGGGCGCCCGTGAGAACTGGGTGGTGACGTACCCAGGACCTCCACGCTGAAGTTCCTTCGTGCCTCCCCAGCCTCGTTGCTGGCCAGGCAGGAGTAGAGGCCTCTGTCCTGCTCCTGCGCCCGGGTCAGCTTCAGCATCCAGCCACCTGGGAAGGGGGAGAGTGGGCTCCAAGCACAGCTGTGAGCAGCCTTCTGTCCCCAGCTGAGCCCAGGCTGCCCACTGGGAAGAGGAGCATGCTGGGCATTATATTTAGACGTTTATGTGTCTGCCTCCCACAGTGTTCCATTCCTCAGAGGGGGAAACAGACCCGGAGGTTCAACAGATAGATGGAGCCCTCTGGACATTAGTCCTTGCTGTTGTTTAGTCACTAAGTCATGTCCAACTCTTTTGCAATCCTAGGGACTGCAGTCCGCAAGGTTCGTCTATCCATGGGATTTCCCAGGCAAGAAAACTGGAATGGGTTGCCATTTCCTCCTCTGGAGGATCTTCCCAACCCAGGGATCAAGCCCTCATCTCCTGAATTAGCAGGTGAATTCTGAGCCACGAGGAAAGCCTGGATATTAGACCTACGCCAGGGTAACTTCTCTTAAGCTTCCCGGGTGACTCAGATGGTAAAGAATCTGCGTGCAATGTGGGAGACCTGGGTTCAGTCCCTGGGTTGGGAAGATCCCCTGGAGGAGGGCATGGCAACCCATTCCAGTATTCTTGCCTGGAGAATCCCCATGAACAGAGTAGCCTGGCGGGCTACAGTCCATGGGGTCGCAAAGAGTTGGACACGACTGAGCGACTAAACACACATAAGCACAGGGTAAACGACCCTATTCTAGTAAGAAGACTGTCACCTGGCTACCCTCTCTTCTGTGGATTGGCTACAGCTGAAAGCACAGCAATGGTTTATGTAATCTTGGCTCAGATCAGAACCCCATTCTACTCTGATGGACCTGGTGAAAGTCCACCGTCTCCCAAGGACCTCTCAGAGGTGAACCAATTCCTCTCAGAGGAACACAAGGATCTCCTAAGACCAGCCCAAGGAAAGCAGATATACAGGACTTGTCATCATGGCTACTCCTGCACCCAGGGCAGACATCACTAATCGATCACCACTCTCCTTTCTGCTGGTCCCAGATGCAGTCTCTGAATTCATCTCATCTGATGAATATTGCAGCCCCTACCAAGTGACAGGAAGTGATACACGAGGGGGAACTTATTTACCATCCCAGCTTGGACTGCATGGAATAATTGATGGGTCACTGAGGCTGAGCTTCAGTGGGCCTGGAAGTCCCTGTAAGATTCTGATGGAATACTGCCTCCTAAGCCTCAGTTTCTCCATTTGTATTCCAGCAAGAACCATCACAAACCAGCTTTGTGAAGAAGATGAGTATTCAGAGGAGAAAGTGCTTGGACCAGCATTTCTAAAAGTTTGCTGCAGCTCCATGGGAGGTTAAAAAAGCTCTGTGAGAATTTTTTTTTTTGGCTGCAGGACTTATCAGAACCTTGACTATGCAAGTGGTTCTTGTAGGTCTCCAGGAAAATCGAACAGGAAGCCTTTTCCAGACTTATCTAAATCCTTTTTTTTTTCCCCTGGAGCACCTCATCTGACCAGCAGTTTGGGGTGCACTCTTGGGAGACTAATAGTTGAAATGATTATCCCAACCATGCCGGGCAGGGCAGGATCAGAGATCACAGGCACGTGATGGACAGAGGCAGAAGCTGAGGACCAGACCTTACCTGCTAAGAGGTAGGTGTTCTCCCCAGGGCTGACGGGCTCCTCCCCTCGGAACCAGTGGACCCCTGGTGGTGGGATGCCTGTGGCTTCACAGAACAGTGACAAGGGGCTGTGCAGGGTGGCTGTGACATTGGTCAGTGGGTCCAAATCGCCAATGAGCTCTGGAGGCACTAGATACAGAGAAGAAGCCACATTCAGAATGCAGATGTGTGCTGTAAGCTCTTTCCTGCCTCCCCACTGGCCTCCCCAAGGATCCCCCACCCCCAATCTCAGAGCTGCTCCCACTGAAGGGGGTGAGTGGTGGCCACATGCTGGGCTCTGGCATCAGGCTGAGGCCTCAGTTTCACCGACCCCTCAGAGGAATGCCAGGAGAATCCAACAAGGACATGTGTGAAGCCCTTAGCTCAGACCCTGGTATGGAGCAAAACTGAGCAAAGGAGACAGAAATCAGAGCCACGGAGAACACAGATGGGACCCCAGATCCACACAGCAGAGTCCCATTCAGAAAGAAAGCCCCACTCTGTCAGGCAGGGACAGGTGGGCGAGGCCTGGGGTCCCAGCAATGCTGGAGATATGATAAGAAGGCCCTCCGTAAAGGACCCTGCCCACCTCTCTCCTTGCCTCTTCCCACTCCTTACCTCCACCCTGAGGTATGCAGTAGGAGCTCAGTAAAAGATTAGAATCAGGAGGCTGTCTAGCTACTCTGCTCCAGGCCTCCGCAGAGTCTGTTCCCTCTGCCCAACACTCTTCCTCTTACCCCAGCTCCTGATGAACTCCAACTTAGCCTTTATATTTCAGCTTTAAAAGTCACCTCCTACAGGAAGCCACCCTGGCTTCCTAAAACAGATGACAGTTTAGCTGATCTCTTAGGGACGCCCAAATCCCAACATCACATACGAACCATGCAGGATAAAGACTGCCCAGAATAGAGCAGGGAAACAGCAAAGGAGAGAGAGAAGGAGGGACTTCCCTGGTGGTCCAGTGGCTAAGACTGCTGCTGCTAAGTCACTTCAGTCGTGTCCGACTCTGTGCGACCCCATAGACCGAAGCCCACCAGGCTCCCCCTTCCCTGGGATTCTCCAGGCAAGAACACTGGAGTGGGTTGCCATTTCCTTCTCCAATGTGTGAAAGTGAAAAGTGAAAGTGAAGTCGCTCAGTTGTGTCTGACCCTTAGTGACCCCACGGACTGCAGCCTACCAGGCTCCTCCATCCATGGGATTTTTCTAGGCAAGAGTACTGGAGTGGCTTGCCATTAAGACTACAGGCTCCCAATGCAGGGGGTCCCAAGTTCGATCCCTGGTCAGGGAACTAGTTCCCACACGCTACAACTAAAGATCCCACGGGTCGCAACTAAGTTCCGGTGCAGCCAAACAAGTAAACAAATAACTTTTTTAAGTGGGGGGATGGGAAGGGGGGAGGGAAATGAGGGCTATTTGGAGCAGGTCCTGCTTTTGAGAGCAGTGTTCCCAGCTTCCCCTGAGGCCTGGCTCCTGGCAGAACAAGGAGGCGGCCCCAGGAACACGGACGGAGGCCGCCTTGCCGCTTCCTGCCCTCCTCCCGGAGGCTGCCGGTCCTCACCGAGCACGGAGAGCGAAAACCTCCGCTCGGCCCTCCCGGCCTCGTTCTCGGCCACGCAGCTGTAGCGCCCGGCGTGCGCAGGCTGAGCCCGCTCCACGTGCAGACTCTGGCCGTGGTTCTGGAGCCGCAGGCCGGGCTCGGCCCCCACGGGCCACCCGTCCCGCTCCCACGTCACCCTGGGCGCGGGCTTCCCTGTGGCGTTGCATTCCAGGCTGGCCTCCTCGTCCTGAACCACGGACACCTCCGCGTAGGGCTCCGGGGGGCCGGCAATCTGCGGGGGAACTGGGGTGGGGAGAAAGCACGTCCGGGAGGGGCGGGGAAGGGGGCCGCTGGGCCTCCACCACGCCTCAGGCCAGGCTCGGGCTCACCTCCATCTGGCATGTGTACCCCCTGCCTCTCTCTGGCTGTGTGACCTTAGCCAGGTGACCTCACCTGTCCGGGCCTCCACTTTACATCTTTATAATGGGATCACCACTGTACCCCAGCCCCCTCTCCCATACCCTGGGAATCACGGGAGGGCCTGCCGTTTGGACAATGAGCTCACAGCACGGTCCTGAAGATTTATAAGGACTTTTCTTCCTTAGAAATCGGGGGCTTCTAAACAGTAGGCCTGGAGGTGGGGGTGGGGGATAGTTCCACAGGTGGGATTGTCCCCAAGACGTTGGGCAGTAGTGTTCTTGGTTTTATTTTCTAGAATGATTTTTATAAGGCTGAGATATTTAATTTTATCCCCCACAGGATAAGTAGATGGAGACTTGAGTTTCCATCACATATAGGAACTTTATATCAATTTTACATTTCTTTAGTTTCCAGCTGTTTCAAGCTGTGGTTTCCTTTTTCTCTCTGGGCCATTGGGGATCTCTTGGCATCAAGCTGCTTGCTCTCTCACGGTCAGGAGCTATAAGAAGCTGACTTGGAGGGGGCAGTTAAAATGGCAGTAATCAAGGGGGACAGGAGAATCCAGCTTCTGTCTTTGCTTGGGTTTGGGGGGTGAGGTCTGCCCTGCCAGCGTGCCTGGTTGCCCACCCTTCAGGCTGACCCCTTCCAGCCCCCTCCGCCTGGTCCAGGTCATCCCATTGTGACTCACCATACACCACCAGCTGCTGGTCCTGGCTGCTATTTCCAGCCACGTTGCTGCACTCACAGGTGTACCTTCCCTCCTGGGCTGGCTGGGCCTGTCCCAGATACAGCAGCCGCCCCACAGCTGACACCTGCCCAAGGCTGGCCCCCTCCCTGGGCAGGGGCTGACCTGGATGCATGAGAAAGAAGCCCCTGGTCCCTGGTCCTTCCACCTTGAACATCTGTCCTCCCATCCATCCTGGCCAACTCCTGCTCATCCCACCGATGCCCACTAAATGTCACCTCCCCCAGGAAGACTTCCCTGAGCACCAAATCTGATCCCAGAACCCCCTTTGATAACCTGCAACTCTGAGCTTCTCCCCAACCCAGCTCTACCTACAGGTGGCACGTCTGAATCCCGCCCTGGCCTGGGCTGTCCTGGAAGGAAGACCCTGCCTCACTTTCCCCCTGGGGTCCTTGGAGGCTCTCTGGGGCCTGACATATAATAGGGCTCAGTGAAGGCTGTTGAGTGAATGACCCATCTGTCTATCAAGGGAGGGAGACCAGGCAGCAGGCACACCTGGCAGTAAGGAGACCCCGATGCAGGGAAGGATTTTGTAACCCTGGAGGCGCTATCTTCCATCGCCCGGCGCCTGTTCACGGAGGAGCGGCCCTCTGGGCTCCCAGCATCCAGCCGCACGTGTCCCAGCCGGGGGAGGGCCTGGGTGGCCACTCGACGCGCTTCATCCCTCTTACATTCTATTTTCTGTCCACGCTCTCTGCCCTGGTAACTCAGCTTGTCACGTCACTTCCAGATTTATTCTTAGCCCAGACCTCTCCTCTGAGCTCCAGACACCTCTGTCTGACTGCCCATTTAACACCTCATTGGATGTCTGACAGATCTGAAAATCAAAATGCCGCAAACTCCGGGTCTGGCCCTGTAAACCTGCCCTCACAGCCTCTCTGTCTCAGCGATGGTAGCAGCTCTTTCGATCGCCAGGCCAGAACTGCAAGTCATCCTCGACTCCTCGCTCTCCTTAGCCCCTCAGCCCAGCCATCAGGAAATCCGGCCAGCGTCACCTCTGAAACGCATCCAGAAGACTACGGCCGCCTCTCAATACCTCCTGCCTACCCACCTAGTCCAGGTGCCAGTTTCTCTTGCCTGGAATCCTTGCAGAAGCCCCCTCCCTGGCATCCTGCTCCCACCCTTGTTCCCAATGGTCTGTTCTTATCATGCTGGCGGGAACCTGCTAAGTACAAACCAGATTGTGTCCCTCCTTTTTCCAGACTCCTAAAACAGTCCATCTCACTCAAGGTAAAAGCTGGGATCCTTACAACAGCCTTTGGTCCAGCCATCATAGCTCAGGTGACCATCTCGAGCTGAATCTGCTGCAGCCCCACTGACCCTGCTGTTGTTCTTCAAACACACTTGACTCATTCCTGCCCCAGGACCTTTGCACCTGCTGTCACCTCTGCCTGGAATGCTTTTCCCTACTGTCGTCTCATGTTCATCCCTCACCTTCTTCATGTCTGCTTTGTCAAATGTCCCTGACCACTCAATTGAAAATTGCAAATCCCACCCCTCCCCCAGCAATCTTCTCCGCTTTTTGGCCTATATTTTTCTCCATAGCATTTATCACATCAGGTATTAAGTCATTTGCAGGCACACCTCAGAAATAGCACAGTTTCAGTTCCAGACTGCCGCAATAAAGCAAGTATCGAAATGAAGCGAGCCACGTGAAGTTGTGGTTCCCTGGTGCATGTATGTTGATACTGTAATCTGTTAAGTGTACAATATTATGTGAAAGGAAAACAATGTGCATAGCTTAATCAAAACATTTAAAAATGCTAGCCATCATCTGAACCCTCAGCAAGTCATAAACTTTCTCCAACAGTAACGTCAGAGATCACTGATCACAGATCCCCATAACAGACTCAGTAATAACAGTGAAGTCATAAATACTGTGAGCATGATCAGGATGTGACAGAGACCCAAAGCGAGCAAATACTGTTGGGAAAATAACACCAATAGGCTTTTTGGAGGCAGGGTTGCCATAAACCTTCAATTTGTAAAATACATCACACCTGTGAAGCTCTAAACACAGCGCATTAAAACAAGGTATGCCTGCACTTGTTTCTCACTTATTATCTGAGTGTCTTGATCCACGGCTGCATTTCTAGCACGTAGAATGATACCTGGCACAGACAGGCTCTCAATAAATACTAGTTAAATGAATGAATTCCAAATATTCACTGAGCATCTGTTTTGTACCAGGCACTGCTAAGCCACTGCAGAATTCCAAGACAATGCCTCCCGGGGCTCAGGGACTCATGGAGGAGCAGACATTGAAGGACTAAGGTGGGTGACATGACAAGTTAACACACAGGGGCGGCGTCAAGGAGGTCCTCTCCCTAGACTTGGGGGAGAGGTCAGGGAGGGCTTCCTGGAAGAAGAGACTTCTGACGGGAGGCCCTGAGATCAGTCTAGCTCTCACTGGCTGAGAAGGGGCTGGAGGGTTGCGGGGGGGCTTCTGTAACCAGCACCTGCACCCATCTCCATCCCAGCCAGGGTCTGAAGCAAGGGCAGGGAGCAGCCTCCGTGGGTGGGGCAGTAAGCCTGGGGCTCAGGCGCCTACCGTCCTTCTTCCAGGAGATCTTGGGGAAGGGAACGCCCCAACAGTCGCAGGAGAGCCTGGCGGGGTGCCCCTGGGTCACGGTTAGGGTGCGTGGCTCCTGCCAGGGGAACGCTGGAGGGACTGAGTAAAAACAGAGCAGAGGTGAGGAGGGCAGGAAGGGGGGCTGGGGTGAGAAAGAGACCCCGGGGAGAGGGCGGGGTGGGGGAAGGCGTGTCCCGGAGGTGCTCAAGGCAGCACCGCCCTCCGCACTGCGCCTGAGAGCCAGCCCTGACAGACGCAGCGGGGAGGGACCCCAGCCCAGCCCAACCCGGGAGACCCTCACCCCAGACATTGAGGTTGTAGTGCTTCTCTGAGCGGCCCACTGGATTCAGCGCCTCACAGCTGTAGCGGCCCATATCCCCTACCTCGGCTCTGTCCACCTGGCCGGGAGCAAAAACCACCCATCAGGGGTCCAGCGCAGATGGTGCCACATCTGTGTGACCCTGGGTCCGTCACTTTCCCTCACCGAGCCCATGCTCCCGCCTGGAACCTGGGGTTTTTTAAACCAGTGGTAACACCTGCTGTACCTCTGGCACTGGAAAGTTTCTGGGAGCCAGGGGCTTGGTGGCCCTGCCAGCTCACCCCGCTTCACATCCATAGCCATGTCCCAAGGGGAAGGTGGAGGGGGCCCTGTCTCAGGGGTCAGATCCTGACCTGGGGGATAATGGAGCCGGGCTATGGCTTTGAAGAATGAAAGGAAGGAGGGGGCAGTATTATAGGTGGAGGAAGCCAAACTGAAGGTGCTCGGAGTTAGGAATGATCATATCACAAAGTGTAGAGGGCTGGGGGAAGGAGGAGCCGGCTGGAGCAGAGCCTGCTCCCCAAAACCTTGGCGCTGTGACCCCCTTCCCCTAGCTGATGTGGATGAGCTATTCTCTGGGGCAAGTGGGGACCACACAGGCACTCTCTGGAATTCTCCCGGCTAGCCCAGGAGAAAGGTGTCACCGTGCTCACAGGTGAGAGGTCTGAGGCCAGAGAGGTCCAGATAGGAGGTGACTGCCACAGTCAGGAGGGGCCGGATAAGAGATCCGGCTGACTCTAGACTAATTAACCCTTGCCTTGCTGGCCGGATGAAGGGCCTTAAATGCCCAAAGGCAAGAAGTCTTTCCAGCAAGGAGTGAAAAACAGGTGGAAAGCTTTGGGAGGAGGGAAGGGGCTGAGGAGGACTGATGCTGAAGCTGAAGCTCCAATACTTTGGCCACCTGATGCGAAGAACTGACTCATTGGAAAAGACCCTGATGCTGGGAAAGATTGAAGGCGGGAAGAGAAGGGGACGACAGAGGATGAGATGGTTGGATGGCATCACCGACTCAATGGACATGAGTTTGAATTGGTGATGGACAGGGAGGCCTGGTGTGCTGCGGTCCATGGGGTCGCAAAGAGTTGGACATGACTGAGCGACTGAATTGAACTGAACTGAAGGGGCTGAGAGAAGCTCCCAGGGCTGTCCTGGGGCTTCGCTCTCCATCCCAGTTTGTCTGGAAGCAGCTCTGCTGGGTCCGGGGACTGGATGGGCTGCAAGTCGAGATGAGCTGAACTGATGTTGGAGGGTGTGTCCCAGCCTGCCAGGGTCAGGGCTCAGCTCCACTCATGGTGGGGCCCTCCTTGGTGGCCTGGGAGGCCGCACACCTCCAGCAAGGCCTTGTCTACAGAGAGGTGGACGCCGGGCCGGGGCTCCAGGGGGCGGCCGTCCTTGCGCCAGCTCAGCACGGGAGGAGGCACAGCATGGCTCAGGCACTCCAGGACCACGGACTCGTTGGCCAGGACAGACACATTCCGCTCTTCTCCGAGGATGGTCGGGGGTGCTGCGGGAGGGGGCGGGGCGGGGGCTGTCTCAGGCAGGTGAGTCATGTCCTGAGTCAGGCACCCCCCTCCAGCAGCCAGGAGCAAACACGGGGGATGGGGAGGTGCTGTGAGGATGGGGGCCACCCCTGAACTGAAGCCCTCTTGTCCTCCCCTCAACGACCAGCAGAGGAGACCCCTAAACCTCAATAGGATGGTGGGTTATGACGTCAATATTCTGAATATGGGTTTGTACTTTACTTTTATAAATTTTTTAAAAAGAAGCTTTAATCTTTATTTATTTAAGGCCTTAGGCCAGGCCACGCACAGCATATGGGATCTTAGTTCCCTGATCAGGGATCAAACCTGTGCCCCCTGCATTGGGAGCGCAGTGCCTTAACCACTGGACCACCGGGGAAGACCCCTGATTTTGTACTTTAGTTGTATCAGATGTTACCACTGAAGAAAGGGCCCACTAGCCCACCTGTCCATGACAGGGGAGTTCACAGTTTAAGACATGGCTCAGGGGGGTCCAACGCACCCCTACATGAAGGCAGATGCAGTCTCAGGACAGACCTGGCACATCCACCCCCTGGGGATGCCCCAGCCCCACCATCTTGAGCCTCCAGCCTGCACCCGGCAGCCTCCGGGGCCCGAGACTCACTGTGGACACGCAGGACGACGTCCCGGCGGTCCTCGCCCACTGCACTCACGGCCACGCAGGAGTAGCTGCCAGAGTCAGAGGCCCGGGCACTGGCCAGCATGAGGACCCGGCCCCCAGGGAAGACCTGTGCCCCAGAAGAAAGTCCACAGGCGATCAATGCCCTTCACAAGCTGGCATTGCTGGTAGGTACATCTGGGCAGTTGCCCCAGGCCCCCAGCGTCCCCCAGCAATGAATGCGAGGCATACCCAAGCCTCAGGACCTCTGCCGGCTGGTGGGCAATCCCACCGGTCCTGAGAAAGGGTCCCCTGGGGAGTAGGGCTGGGGCTGGGAGCCCTTGAGATACGGCCAGTCCCCAGGTGTAAGATACACGACAGATTTCAAAGGGTTTGCACAAAAAGAAGGTAAGATGTCTGGTTAATGACGTTTTATAATGATCACTTGATACAGTGACGCTTTTTGGATATACTGGGTGAACTAAAATGTATTTTTTATGCAGGACTTTTTTAAATACTCCCTTTTTATATAGTCCAAGGGTATTGTTTGCTTATTTCTTTGTTTAGTCATTCATTTATTTTGCCCACACTGTGCAGCTTGCAGGATCTTAGTTCCCTGACCCGGGATCAAACCCTTGGCCCTTGCAGTGCAAGCATGGAGTCCTAATAACTGGATAGTCAGGACATGCCCTAAAATGTATTATTAAAAATGGTTTCACCTGTGTCTTTTTACTCAGTCTAATGCAGTTACTAGAAAATTTTATATTATATATTTGGTTCCTAACATACATTAACATTATGTTATGTTCAGTTCAGTTCAGTCACTCAGTCGTGTCCAACTCTTTGCAACCCCATGGACTGCAGCACGCCAGGCTTCCCTGTTCATCTGCATAATGCAATGTACGTTATGTTACACTACGTTATATTATGATTATATCTTATATTGGTGGTTCGGCCTTGTTCCTGGAGACCACCTGGCCCCTGACTCCTTTTAGTGGCTCTCCTTCCTCCCGGCAGCCAACCGCCCTGGGCCATCACTGTTGCCCTCTCCCCCCGGTGTTCCCAGGCCCTGACCTCCATTCCTAGCACTTACTGAGGCACCAGAGAGGTGAGCTGGAACCCCCCCACCCCCACTGACCTGGAGACCAGCGGTCCCTGCAGTGGACACAGGGTTTCCATCCTTCAGCCACATCAGCACGGGGCTGGGCGCCCCGGTGGCGTTACAGGTCAGCCGAACCGGGCTGTGAAGCAGCACGGGGCTCGGGAGGCTAGGCGGCAGCGTGATGCGCGGGGGCACTGTGGGGCGGGGGCGACACGGGGCACAGGCTGAGCCCCGCTGAGGGTGAAGCAGGCAGGGCCCCTGGCCGGGCACCCCCGCAGGAGTGCATGGCCACTGACGAAAGCTCAGGGACAGCCACTCCCAACAAGGGCAGGGCACTCCCCGGGTCTCGAGGCTGCTCGTTTCATCCTTCCGACCCCACAGATGGGAAACCAAGGCTTAGAGAGGGCCAGTGACCTGCCCAAGGTTGACCCGCCAGGAGCTGGCAGAAGTAGCCCTTGAACTTGGGCCTCCCGGTTACCATGAGGTCATCATCATGCCGATGGTGTAGGGGTCACAGGGGTTGAGAATGCCTGTTATGGTGATTAGTGATCTTTGATGCTACTATGACTCACCCAAGGCTCAGATGATAGCAGTTTTTAGCAACGAAGTACTTTTTAATTAAGGTATGTCCATGTTTTAGACACAATGCTATTGCACATGTAACAGACCTCAGTACAGTGTATACAGAACTTTTCCATCCCCTGGGAAGCCAAAAAGACTCATGTGACTTGCTTTATTTTGGTATTTGCTTTATTGTGGTGGTCTGGAAGCGAACCTGCGATCTCTCTGAGTTGTGTCTGTACCCAACAAATGTGGTTGGATAGAAGATGGACAGATGGAGGGATTGATGTTTGAACAGATGGATGGTTGGGGGATGGACAGCTGGATGGTTAGATGGTGGAGGACTGAATGGTTGGTTGAATCCATGGATGGACAGTTGGGTGCTCCCATGTGTAGATGGAGGAATGGATAGATGAACGGATGGATGGATAAATGATAGATGGAAGGAAGGAAAGGTAAATGAAAGGAAGCATGGATGACTGATGGGTGAATGGATGTGGGTGGAAGGGTGGGTGGTGGATGGAAGAAGGGAAGGATGGATGGACGAGAGACGGAGGAACAGACGGGGACACACGGATGGGCAACAACTTTGAGGACAAATCCCTCTAGTGGTGGGCAGCTCACCATTGACCCGCAGGCTGTACTGCAGCTCTGTGCTGCCCACCGCATTGGACGCCACACAGCGGTAGCTCCCGGCATCAGAAAGCTGGGCTTGCTCAATGAGAAGGACTCTGCCATCAGTTGACACCATCACTCTGTTCCAGGCAGAGACAGGCTGGCGGCCCTTAAACCAGGAGATATCTGGAGAAGAGAGATGCAAGGGTCCCTGCCAGCCTCTCAGAGTGCGCCTGTGTCTTGCGCATCTGAGGGAGGCTTCCACAGTGCCCGTATGGTGCGACTTTATTTCAGGCACTGGAGAAAGCCTGAAAGGAAGGCGGATGGGAGCAGAATCGGGCAGTTGTCTGAGATGGGATCGAAGGCAGAGAGGGACACAGGCTGGGGCAGCAGGAGCAAGAACAGTCAAAGCCAGCCTGGCCCCTTCACATCTCACTCCTGCCAGGAGACCACCCACGAGGCAGATCTTTCAAAGAGAAGACAGTACACCCCCAAACAGCAGCCTCGTCATTATGGATTGACTGTGAATAGGTACATGGACGCCAGGTTCACAGCAGCACTATTCACAATTTCTGAGACAAGGAAACGACCTACATGTCCATCAACAGATGGATGGATAAGGAAGATCCGGTACATATATCCAATGGAATATTACACAGCCATGAAAAAAGAACAAAACGATGCCATTTGCAGCAGCATGGATGGAACTAGAGATGATCACGATCATACTAAGCGAAGTAAAGACAAATGCCAGGAAGAGACAGACGATATCACCATACGATATCACTTATATGTGGAATCTAAAATATGATACAAATGAACCCATCCACGAAACAAAAACAGACTCACAGCCAGAGAGAACAGATTTGTGGTTGCCAAGGGGGTGCGGGGGAGGGAGAGGGATGGAGTGGGAGGCTGGGGTCAGCAGATGTAAGCCATCATGTATAGGATGGAGGAACAAGGTCCTACCGTACAGCACAGAGAACTATATTCAATACCTCATGATAAACCACAATGGGAAAGCGTATTTATGAAGAATGTACAAGTATATGTACAAATAAATATATGTACAAATAAATATATGTACAAATATATGTACAAATGAGCCACTCTGCTATACAGCAGAAATGAACACAACATTGTAGATTAATTCACTGCAGTTAAAAATAAAGTTAATAAGGAGATGATAAATAAATAAGGGCCGACTGTATCTTCAACTTCCTTCCATCCTGCCAGGGCTCATGCCAGAACAGGGTTCCCCCCTGGCAGAGGGCCAATACCTCTAGGGCTTACTACCCCAGGCAAAGCAGGGTTGCCGTGGTTCCGATGGGGGACAGGAAATGGACCCTCTTCCTGGGCCAGTCCTGTCTGCTGGGCATTCACACCCAGCCCCAGCTCCCAGCCCTTTCCTCAACTGCTGGCCTAGAGAAGATTCTCACCCCCCAGCCTAGAGGCAGCCCCATGAAATCACGAACTCAGCAGAAATCCTGCAGGTTTGTTTCAGACACTAGGGCAAAGGCTCTGGGCCCTGGTGTGTAAAGGGCATGAGATAAACAGCTCTTGAGAAGGACGAGGGGAACATGGGGGAGGGAAGGGGCGGGACTGCTGATTTCATCCTCAGCCAGAGCCGTGCCTGGAGCCCTGGCTGACCTCTTCAGATGGGAACTGGGGTTGGCTGGAGGTGTCTTTCAGACAAGAGGAGGGGTCTTACTTACCAGGAGAGGGCACGCCGGAAGCCAGGCACTCCAAGGTCACGGAGGCATTTTCTAGCACCGCCTTGTTGACCAGACCCGGCTCGATGTTGGGAGGCACTAGGGGAGATAAGGAGATCCTGGCTTTCAGGGTGAGGCTCCAGGCAGCTAAGAACCCCCCAGCCTTCCCAAGGGGGCCTGGGCAATAAGGCACCCCAACGGCTCACGCTTGCTGATTAAGGAACCCCCTTCCTGCCTAAGAACAAAGGCGCTGGGAGGCAAGCTTTATTTCAATCGTACAAGGATGACCCTGGTACCCAACCCCCCTGCCAGGAGCAGCCAGCATCAGGCACAGAGGGGACGTGGATCCCAGGGACCCCAGGCAGTCATGAGGGGTGACAAGGGCAAGGGTGTGCCCGTATACCCAAGGACCTAAATGAACCCTCAAATGCATAAAGCAAGCAAAGTTGCAGATGAATGAGAACAGGTTGTCCACGGAAAGTCTAACAGAAAGCAATCAAAAGGAAGGCTTCCCTGGTGGCTTAGTGGTAAGGAATGCCCCTGCCAATGCAGGAGATGTGGGTTAAATCCCTGGTCTGGGAAGATCCCACATGGCGTGTAGCAACCAAGCCCATGCGCCACGACTACTGAACCTGTGCTCTCGAGCCTGTGAGCAGCAACTGCTGAGCCTACGTGGCCGCAACCACTGAAGCCCACGTGCCCAGGACCCGTGTACCCCAACAAGAGAGGCCACCGCAATGAGAAGCCAACCGCAACGAGAGAGTAGCCCCTGCTGGCTGCAGCTAGAGGAAAAGCCCATGCAACAAGGAAGAATCAGCACCGCCAAAAAAACACAAATAGATAAATAAAATTTTACATATATATATAT